>NC_043004.1:50350027-50462527 GCF_006345805.1 Octopus sinensis | reverse complement strand
AGTGGTATTTATTTAATCCACACTCACATAGCAAAAATGGATCCTAGCAAGATTTGAGCTTGAAATTATGAGAGTTCTGGTGCTCTATTGCTTATTCCACACAACTACAGTACACATTATTAATAATTGTACCTGTGAAGACCCACCCACCACAACAGAATCGAGATTCTAAAACCAAGGTGTTGTGTAAAAACCATTAGTGCAGGTACTGGTGTCACGTAAAAAGCACTTGTGGTGGTGTCATGTGAAAAGCACCCAGTACATTTTGTAGAGTGGTTAACATTAGGAAGGGCATCTAGCTATAGAAACCAAGTCAAAACAAACTAAGGAACCTGGTGCAGCCCTTGGCCTTGCCACTTCCTGTCAAGCCATTAAAACCCATGCTAGTAAGGAAAACAGACATTAAATGGTGATGATGATGTCACTGATTTAGTCACAAAGCTAGCAACTTCTAGAGGACACACAGCAATATTATTTAAATTATTTTTTTCTTGTCCTGTACTTTTCTAGACTTCATTACTACTTGTTCTGTACCTTCCCAGGTTCGATATTTAAGAAAATTCTAAGATTCTGCAACCACCTTTTTTCATTCTGGTACACTCTTTCTTTCTCAGCTCATTTATGCTTTGTCATTCATTAGCACTAACATTACATATCACAGATACAATATGCTACCCAGTGCAGGAATTGAACCCATGACATGGTCATGAACCTAACCCCCTAACCACTAGGCCACATAGCTTCACATACACCCACACACACACACACAAATATACATATGTACAGATATATATATATATATTTGAAATTTATAAGTTTAAATTATTTAAATAATCTTTAAATTTTAACTTTTATATTTATTTCTATGTATTGGCTTATGATTTTCACTGTTTGATTTGCCTTATAGTGGTTTTATCTCTAATTTAATATAATATATTTATACTATAAAATTGGATTTAATCCTAAATCTAATTTTTCCCTGTAAGTTTGGATTTACTCCCTAATATTATTATTATTATTATTATATATATATATATATATAATTAAATAGATTACTGCACTTTCAGCTGATGAATCACACTGTGTAACAGGATTTTTGTCCTTGGGTAGCAACTGTTATGTACTGTTTGCTTACCCCTACAAAATATCAAATATGGCTAATATTTCCTTCAAACTGTGCTTTTGTTACATTTATTTAAGCCCCAAAGAATCCCTCTCTACACTTACTCCTGCTCATGATCAGAGATGCATATATTGTCAGCCACTAAGGGACATGCTCATGTAGTTAAGGTGAAGTAACTGACAAGCAAATCCGTGGTATTGAGCAGAATATTTCCTACAATGATATTTCTGCTACAGCAACTCAGCACTGAATCTGTTTGAAATCTAATGGAAAATAGGTCAGTTTTAACCCTTTCGTTACCAACCCAACTGAAGCCGCCTCTGGCTCTGTAGTACAAATGTCTTGTTTTCATAAGTTTTGAATTAAAATTTTCCACCAAACCTTAGTCACAATTTATGTTTCTAACATTAGCTGAATGATAACTAAGTTATTTTACTAAATTCTTTGTTACATTTAAAATTAATTGAAAGAAACACAGAGCATCTCAAAAATAAATACAGTAATGAAAGGCTTAAAACATTGATGTTCAAATGACAAAAGCAAAGTTTGAAAGGAATAGTTGTTGTTTCCTTTGATTTCTAGGTAGAAACAAACCGGAAATAACACTCACTGACTAAAGACAAAAAAATTTTTTATTTCGTTACACAGTGTTATTTTTTTATGTCATAATCATAGCTTATATTTATAAAAATGCCCAGAATACTGAAAACAACTTGAACACAATTTGAATACAGAATACAAAAGCGATGTGACCAAACATCTCAATAAACATTTTGTTATGGTTAAGTACAGAATATAAAACGTCTTACTTCTTTTCGGTGTACATGAGTATCCATCGAGGGAGTTTTACTAGGGTGATGATGAAGCTCCCTAAAGCAGCAGTACCCAGATGATAAACTATGACATGGCACATGGCACTAGGTATTGTACATGTCATCTTCTGCTTTTCCCTAGAAGAGAGCAAAGAAAAGAGAACAGAGAAAATGAACAGGGGTTTAGAATTGCAAACAACAACAACAATCCTTTCTGCTATAGGCACAAAGCGTGAAATTTTGTGGGGAGGGGTTAAGTCGATTACATCAACCCCAGTACTCAACTGGTACTTAATTTATTGACCTTGTAAAGATGAAAGGCAAAAGTTGACATTGACAGAATTTGAATTCACAACATAAAGACGGATGAAATGCTGCTAAGAATTTTGCCTGGCGTGCTAATGATATTACCAGCTCGCTACCTTAATAATAATAATAATAATCAATTCTTTTTTATTGGCCACAAGGGCTGACACGCATGATTACATAAAGGGACAAGACAGGACGAAAGGTTACAAAGGGTTTTGCCGTTTTTTAAAAACATCGAGTAAAAATCTTTATAACAACTTATAAAATTCAACAATGAAAAACTCCCAAAATGGGGAGACGTCTCGAAATGTTCCCGGTGGAAAAAACCCTACAAAAGCCAACGGGAGCCTGGTCAAAAAAGGGGGTGTAGAGAGTCCCCTTTCTTCTCCTTTTACATTACCTTTTTCTTTGAAATCACAGGCGAAACCTGAGAACTGGTCCATTTATACAGGCCAGTCTCGCACAATTCACCCACCTTTCATAAAACTTGCTATCGGACAGCACTTTCCTCTCTAACCTCATCTTCCTTTTCAAGTGAAACTTGAAAAAGTTGATGAGGCCTTGACCAAAGAGGAAAGTGTCTGACTTTAGCCCTTTCAAACGAGTCCACCACACGACTTCTTTCGCCACAGCCACAAGGCACAAGAAAACGGCCTCGCCCTCCTTGTTAAAGGAGGTCGGCGGGGCAATCTTCACTATGGATTCGGCCGATAGTCGGATCCGTCCTATACGTGACAGTAGCTGTTCGACATAAACCCATATTTCAGCAATACTCGGGCACTGGACGAGTGCGTGCAGAACGGTTTCGTCGTCCTGGCAACACCTCGGGCAGGCCCGGCTGACGGCACTTCCGTGCCGGTAGAGTTTATCTCGAACAGGCAGAGCCCCTCGGTAGCACTGCCAGGCGAGAGACCTCTGGAAATTATCCATCGGCCCCGGCCCGAAAGTCCTCCCGAACAGACTGCTCAGTTCGTCGTCTTCAACGCCTAGAGTTTCCCCGAGAACGTCGTCGCATTTTTCCTCCACTAACCCTCTATAGAACGCTAGAGTGGAGCTGTAACCGACCGCATTGCCCGCCTGGCGGAGGGCGGAGAGGGCTTGACGGCACTCGAGGTGCCAAGCGCCCTTTCTCGGTCTACGTTTGATCCAGGTCTGCAACTCCGTCAAAGAGACGAGCTGCGGAAAATCGCGTCTGACAAAAGACGACCACACCTGTTCACCGTCTAGGAAGCGCTTGAGATGCCGCAGCCTGAGCGCATGTCTGCGCAACAGCAACCACGGCATTCCAAGGCCTCCGTTCAGCGGTCGTTGACAGCAGATGGATCGCCTGACCAGTGGCACCTGACCCTTCCACAAAAAGTCGAAGAGCAGGCGTACCAGCTTGGCCAACCAGCGGTCGGGACAAGGGACGACGGTCAAGCGGTAATAGATGACGGATGCGATGTACGCATTCGCCACCTCCGCTCGACCTTTCAGGGACAGCTTCCTCTCGGCCCATTTCTGGGTGAGACGTGCCACCCTGCTCGTCACCTCTTCCCAGTTCTTATCCACCTGGAGGTCCGGACCGAACCAGACCCCGAGCAGTTTAACGGGTCCGTCTGTCCAGCGCCCTACGACGCTGTTGGACGGCATGGGCTTGCCTCTCCAGGTGCCTAGTTGCAAGCCCACAGACTTTTCCGCGTTAATCTTTGCCCCTGTCACCGCTTCGTACTGTTTAGAGCGTCTCGCCAATCAGGCCAATGTGCCTGTGGCTCGACACCACCACGGTGACGTCGTCGGCATAAGCACACGCTGTTTCCGCCTCCTAGATCGCGCGGGATGCCCCTCAAAGCCTCCAACTTGCGCAGTAATGGCTCGAGAGTCAAAATGTACAAGAGGGAGGAGAGAGGGCATCCTTGGCGGACCGAACGCGAGATGTCGAACGGTTCCGAAAGGTGACCGTTCACCCGTATCACCGCAGATGTTGCTGTATAAAGCAGCGATCCACCCGCGGAAGACTGGACCGAAGCCAGCTGCCTTGAGGACAGCTGCCAGGTACCGATGGTCGACCCTATCGAAGGCTTTACTCTGATCCAAGTTGATCAAAGCCCCACCCGCGCCAGCGTCGTTACCCACCCTCTCTATGATGTAGCGCATGAGATGGAGGTTGTCGTGTATCGACCTGGTCGGCACGGCGCATGTCTGCGTCCCGCCGACCAGCTTGTCCACGACAAGTGCCAATCTCTTGGCTAGCACCTTGGCCAAAATCTTCAACTCTGCATTGAGCAGAGTGATGGGCCGGAAATTCCCTATAACGTCCCCTTGTTTGGGTCCTTCTTTAGCAAAGCCACCACCCCTCGACAGACAAAAGCAGGAATTCTCCCGTTTTGCTGCCAGTTGCAGTAGACGTTTGCCAACAGGTCCGCAAACAAGTCTGGCATTGAAAAGTAAAGCTCGTAGGGCAGACCATCCAAACCCGGCGATCTACCTCTCGTGCAACTCTTCATCGCTTCCTGTACTTCCCAGGCAGATATCGGTCCTTCGCAGCACTCTGCCTCGCTGTCCGAGAGTTGCGGCAGTCCGTCCAGGTACACACCGAAGTCTGTACCGTTGGTGTCCGTTCCACCGCTCGTCCCAAACATTTGAGCAAAGTGCCGCTGAAGCACCGTACACATCTGCTTCGGTTGGGTAACCCTCGCGCCCGTTCTGGTCCACCAAAGACCGAATGGTTGCTCTGTTGCCTCGCTTCGCCTCCGCCACGCGGGCCCATCGAGCGGCTCTAGTCCCCTCCCCGCTTAGCGAACGTGCCTTAGCTCTGACAACGCAGCCTTCGTGTTTGGCATCGAAGTGTTGGTCGAGGGCCAACCTTGCCGCCAACACGTCGGTCGCGATGCCAGTCAAGAGCCTCGTCTAGTTTCTTAACTAAATCCCTCCCGCTCTCTCTTCCTACGTTCAATAGCTAGAGTCTTACTATACCTAATCGACTCTACTCTAATTGCTCTCTTGAGGGCAAACCACCAGTGTTGTTGATGATTGCCCCCGTGAGCGCCCACTTAACTAGTAAACTAATCCGGTCTCTGTAAGCTTTGCACGCCGTTAACGACGCGTTCAGCTTCCAGTAGCCGGGTCCCTGTCTATGTAGCCTATCTAAGTCGACCGTACAGATCACTAATTTGTGGTCCGTATATTCGACTAGGTGGAATTGTGGACACCCTACGCTGTCCTTATCCGCTGGCCTACAAAACACTCTATCTAAGTACGATCTAGACGACCCGATGCGGTTTGTCCAAGTCCACATTGGCACATTCGGGTTGTCTAGTCGAAACCTGTCGGACAGCTGAAAGCGGCCGAGTAGGTTGGCGAGGCTCTTGCACCCTCCCCCTCTCCTATCAGACGCTCCCTGCCCCCCGATCGAAACGTTCGTCTAAGACAGCGTTCCAATCCCCAACTAGTACTAGAGTGCGTGACGTTCCCAGGAAAACTTCCAGACGTTTGAAATAATCCGACTGCCCTGCTCCTGTCGGAGCGTAGGCAGCCAGCAGTCTGAAAGCACCGCCGTCACTACCGTCCCGTCAGGACCACCACTTACCTTCCGGATCCAAGAAGACTGTCCTTATTTTCAGGTCCAGGCCCTTCCGAAACACCACCGCAGTACCACCCACCGCCCGCTCCCGGCCGACACGGAGATAGAAATATCTCGTATCCGCCGAAAAGGGCTGCGAGTTCCTGCGGGTCGGAGAGCCTGGTTTCACTGATGGCTGCTACATAAATCCACATCATAAACCTCAGGTCGTTTAACAGGTGACCCTGTTTCCAAGGTGACCCGAGGCCTCTCACATTCAAACAACCGATTCTAAGATTTGCCATGTTTCAAAACTTAGGGAAAAAAGGAGAAAAAAGGCTCTACTTACTTGTTGTTGGTGGTGGGGTGGCTCCCTTGTGCTTTTGCACGGGTGCTTTAATAATATTTTTGTAAAGTTTCTGAGAGAAACTTTTCCCTAACGATCCCACATCGTTAGGGAATATTTGTTTTATTTCGTTGTAAACTGTTTTGTTTATTTTAATTGTGAGAATGTGTGCTGGTGGTGTGTTGTGTGTAGGTATTATGAAATCTGTAATGTTTGTGCTTGTTTTGTTTTTCAAATACTCAACCAGTTCCTGGTTTCTTGTATTCACTGCTGTAATCGTGTCTGTAATGTGTCTGTGTTTGTTGTGTCTGTGGTAGTGGCAGTAGTGGTGTCGAAAGTGTTGTGTTGTTGTTGTTGTTGTGCGTGTGTTTGTGTTGATGTTGTTTTGTTGATGTTGGAAGTACTGTTTGTTCGTGCGCCCCTGTAAACTTTTTTGTTTTTCCTCCTTTTCTTTTTTGGAGGTACTATGTTCCATTCTCCTTTGTTGGAATCGGAGCTCGCACAATCCGAGATCTCTTCATCCGGCAAAGGAATGGTTGAGGGGTCTGCTTCAGTAGCAGGACGAAAAGTTTCTGGTTCCACCGGTATCGGTGGTGCCGCTGCTCCTGTTACTGTTGATGTCGCTGCTGTCGACCTTCGAGGTACTGGTGTCGGTGTGGTTTGGTGGTGGTTGTCGGTGTTGGTTTGGTGGGGGGTGTTGTTGTTGTTGGAGGTGTGTTGCTCGTCTTGGTGCTGGTTGTGGTGATGGTGTTGGGTGTGGCATCCTTTGGTGTTTCTTGCTGTTTTTGTTGTTTCTGTTGTTGTTGCTTGTGTTGTTGTTGTGTTGTTGTTGTTGTTGTTGTTGCTGCTGCTGCCTCTTGCTATAAGCCTCCATCTCTTTTTTTGAATGGGGCAGTCCCTTTTTAGGTGGCTTTCGCTACTGCAGAGGAAACATTTTGGCTTTCGCCCCTCTACAATAACATTTAGCCTGTCCCATCCAGCAAGATGACAAGTCAGGTATGGCATTGATGTTTTCCTGCTGGATCTGTACCAGCAGTTGAATGCCCATGCCTGACCAGTTTCTTTTCTCGTACCCTCCGAACATTCAGAATAGTGGCATTGTCCTCTATGCCATAGAGGACAGCCGCCACTAGCCATGAGATTTTCTGTTCGGGGGGTATTGTGCTTATAGTTTATTTTTTGTACCTTACGCCCGAGGTACGTCGGGACGAGGAACAAATGTTCATTTTGCAAGGGCGAAATGGCGTTCGCCCTTGCAAGCTCCTCTGTTGGGAAGCGAACCTCCACGGTTCCAAATCGCTTCCCTCTTGTCACATAGCTCTTCTGGCCCCAAATGGGCTTCAGAGCCATCTCTAACTGTTGTGGTGTGGCGTTAAACAATCTTTTAGTTTTCTTTTCGAAGACTTTATAAAAGATTGTTCTTTTGTTTGTCTCTTGTGTGAGTTGTTTGAGTGTGTTGTTGAGGAAAACACTGTTCTTGTTCCCCTCCTTTCTCAACAAATCTTGTGCCATCTTTATGTCCTCCATTATGTCTTTTCTACATCTTCCGAAATTTGCTTCGCAGCAGAAGCAAAATCGTTAGAGTTTTTAACATTTTTTTGTTGGTTCTTGTCTGTATTGTTGTGTTATAAGTTTCTTTTCCTCCCTCTTCGTACAGCATCACTTGTTGAAGGCAGAGGAGGGAAATCAAGAGTGACGTCGAACGCGACGTCCTGACTTGCATTCTCCTTTTGAACCGAGCGCGTGCTCTCCGGTTCGGAAGGAGGATCTTTGTTGCCTTTTACGGCTTGAAATGGGTTGTACGTAACCCGTGACGTTGCCTTTGTTCTTGTGGAGGGGGTGTTGCAAGAAGGAGGGAAGAGCCAGCAGCTCGTTTTAAAGCCATTTTGTAAAGTGTGTGTGCATAAAAAATGTCAATTTCAATGTAATAAAGAATTTGCATTTCACCCCCCCGAAGGGGCAAAATTTCGCCCAACCGACGAGCTCCGCAAGAAGCCGGTCGGTTTTGGCTACAAAAATATTAAAAAATATTCAAGCTTATTAAAAAATTTCCAAAAATTGGCACAAAACTCACAGAGCTGATTCACGTACGTCCATCGGCGTCGGGAGGAATAATAATAATAATAATAATAATAATAATAATAATAATAATAATAATAATAATAATAATACTCTTTTACTTGTTTCAGTCATTTGACTGTGGCCATGCTGGAGCACCGCCTTTAGTCGAGCAAATCGACCCCGGGACTTCAGCCCAGTACTTATTCTATCGGTCTCTTTTGCCGAACCGCTAAGTTACGGGGACGTAAACACACCAGCATCGGTTGTCAAGCAATGCTAGGGGGACAAACAGAGACACACAAACACACACACATATATATATATACATATATACGACAGGCTTCTTTCAGTTTCCGTCTACCAAATCCACTCACAAGGCTTTCGGCTCGGCCCGGGGCTATAGCAGAAGACACTTGCCCAAGATGCCACGCAGTGGGACTGAACCCGGAACCATGTGGCTGGTTAGCAAGCTACTTACCACACAGCCACTCCTGCGCCTTAATAATAATAATAATCCTTTCTACTAAATGCACAAGGCCTGAATTTTGAGGGAGGGGACAAGTTGATTACATTGACTCCAGTGCTCAACTGGTACTTATGTTATCAATCCCAGTGCTCAATTAGTACTTTTTTCATCAACTGTGCAAAAATGAAAGGCAAAGTTGACCTCCGCAGAATTTGAGCTCAGAACACGAAGACAGATGAACTGTTTCTAAGCAATTTGTCCAGCATGTTAATGATTCAGCCAGCTCACTGTCTTAAGTGAGAAAGATATTATGACTTGGATTTTTTGAGACAACACACACACACACGCAATTATTGAAGAGAACTGACCTTGTAAAGTACCATGTGGCTATTATTTCAGATATCACCAACTGTTCACATGCCAGAATGAATTCTCCTGTCCAGATCAACCCGATTACATGGTACCACCAAAAATAGGACACATATGCATGTTCCTTGTAAGTGACAAACCCTGCATCATTTGATTCAGGAATTTCTGAAAATTTCAATAAACTTCATAAATTAATAACCAAAATAATAATAATGATGATAATAATAATAATAATAATAATAATAATAATAATAATAATAACAATAACAACAACAATAGTAAGCAAAGATATAGACAAATGGTTGAAAGAGATTGAAATAGAATGCCCAGTAGAACTCCTACAAAAACTTTGTCTCTTAGGGACAGCAAGGATTATCAGTAGGGCGGGCTCTAAGCACTTGAAAGACTGCTTAAAACTTGTGGATACCTAAAGTTACAGGTAGTAACCCTCTACCCACATAAATTCTACGAAGAATAAGACTGAACTGGAGCCAAAGCAAAATAATAATTCATAATAATAATAATAATAATCCTTTCTATTATAGGCAAAGTCCTGAAATTTTGGGGAAGTAAGCAGTGAATTGCAGTGACGTCAGTACTTAACTGGAACTTACTTCACAGCTGAACATGTTTTCAGGCTGGAAATGAAGGACACTGCTTGTATGACAGTGATACTTGTTTTACAACTATCACATGAAGACAAGGAGACATAAAGACACACATACACACAGAAACACATACGTATGTAAATACATACATACATACATACATACATCCATCATCATCATCATCATCATCATCATCATCATCATCATCATCATCATCATCATCATCATTTAACGTCCGCTTTCCATGCTAGCATGGGTTGGACGGTTCAACTGGGGTCTGGGGAGCCCGAAAGCTGCACCAGGCCAGTCAGATCTGGCAGTGTTTCTACAGCTGGATGCCCTTCCTAACGCCAACCACTCCGAGAGTGTAGTGGGTGATTTTATGTGCCACCGACACAGGTGCCAGACGAGGCTGGCAAACGGCCACGCTCGGATGGTGTTTTTATGTGCCACCGACACAGGTGCCAGACGAGGCTGGCAGACGGCCATGCTCGGATGGTGTTTTTATGTGCCACCGACACAGGTGCCAGATGAGGCTGGCAAACGGCCACGATCGGATGGTGCTTGTTACGTGCCCACAGCACGGAGGCCAGTCGATGCGGTACTGGCTACGGCCACGTTCGGATGGTTTTCTTGTGTGCCACGTGCCACCGGCACTGGTACCACAAAGATACAAATTCCATTGATGTTCATCTATTTTGATTTGTTTTGATTTTCACTTGCCTCAACAGGTCTTCACAAGTGTCACAAGAAGGAAGGTATGCACAGGTGGACTGACTACGTATATAAATATTTATGTGTGTGTGTGTATATATATATATAACGGGAAGGTTTACGAAAATAAACAAAAGTACAAACAAACAAATGTATTAGTATGGCGCTCAGGAATAGAGATAGAACAAGTCTTTTACGTTTCGAGCCTACGCTCTTCGACAGAAAGATACACAGAAAAAAAAACAAGGAGAGAAAAAAAATGCGTGTAGGAGCTAACGATCTATCATGGCGTTCTGACTTTGGTCAGAGGTCAGACGCTAGAGGGACAGTAGGGGAGATAACAGGGTCAAGTGACTTCCAAAATGAAGGTGCCGCCAATACAAAGGTGTGTGTGTGTATAAGAGAGTATGTATGTGCTTGCGAAAGAGGGCTGGTGGTCTGGACGTGTGTATGTAAGTATGTGTGGGTGTGGAGATATGGGGAGGGGGGAAAGCCCAGGTGGGGTGTGGGTTCGGCTGGGGGTTGTAAGGAGAGTGGGAGGGGGAGGGGAGGGGGAGGAGATGAGGATAAGGAGGGAGAGGGGGAGAGGAGGTGGAAGGAGAGGAGGGAGTGGGGAGAGAAGGGGAGTGAGGGAGCAGAGAGAAAGAGAGAAGGGGAAGAGGGAAGAAGAGAGAAGAAGAGGGAAAGAAGGGAAGAGGAGGGAAAGAGAGTAGGTGTGAAACGATGATGGACTGAAGAGAAGTAGGAGTCAGGGGGGAGGTTAGATGAAAAGGGGGGGAGAGTTGAGCCCAAATGGTGTAAAAGAGAGAAGAGAGAAGATTAATCCCTGTTCACGGCGCAAGCGGGAATCCAGATGGCTTCTGTGCAAGGACAATCCGAACACAGACAGGTGTTGCAAGGAGTGACTGGTGGAGCGGAAATGGCGAGAGACTGGAGTGTCATTAGCAAGGCGGATGTCTCGGAGGTGTTCCACGAACCGGTCAGCCAAGCAGCATCACGTTTGTCCGATGTACAGGGAATGGCAGAGAGAGCAGGAGATGCAATAGATGATATTGCTGGAGGTGCAGGTGAAGGAGTCGATGATGCGATAGGGTCGATGATGGGTGCTGGTGAGGAGGGTGGTGTTGGAGAGGTAAGGGCAAGTGCGGCAACGTGGGTGGGAGCAGGGGAACGAGCCAGGTTGGGAGGTAGGGTCAGGGAAGAAGCTGTGGACCAAGATGCCGGAAAGCTCGAAGAATGGTGCGTTGGAGAGGTAGGGTGGTAGGTGGTAAGTGAGGAGAAAAGGGAGGCGGAGACAGCAGGGCGGGTTTGGGAGGAGAGAGCAGATGCATGGTCTACGGAACGTGCTCTGGCAAGGGTGGTGTGGATAGTGGTGAGGAGGTATCCACATAGGATGAAGTGGTGAGCCATGAGTTGAAACTGAGTCTCAAAGTCATGGTCATCACTACAGAGCCTACGTAGACGGAGGAATTGGGAATAGGGGATGGAAAGCTTGGTGTGTTTGGGGTGGGAGGAAGAGAAGTTTAGGTACGAGTGTGAGTCTGTGTGTTTGTAGTGAATGGAGGTGGTAAGAGTGGAGTGATGAATGCTGACCGAAATGTCGAGGAAGGAGACAGAGGTGTTGGAGATAGTGCAGGTGAAGTGGAGGGCAGGATGGAAGGATTGAACGAAAGAGAGGAAGGAGTCTAGATGTTCACAGGAGAGTGAGGTGGCACCGATAATGTTGTCAATGTAACGACCGTATAGTTTGGGAGTGGGACCAGTGAAACTAGAGAATATTTGGGCCTCAACATAGCCAACGAACAGGTTCACATAGTTGGGGCCCATTCGCGTTCCCATGGCCACTCCCGAGAGATCTGTTGGTAGAACTTAACCGCGAACCACCCTCGACATCCAGTACTAACGAATTCAAAACATATGAATGAGGCTTTGCATCCTCCCCTGTCCATACTGGGCGATACTGCTAGTTATTTATATACATTTTATACATATAAAGAGAAAGAGAGAGGGAGAAAGTAATAAACATATAGTTGTAAGAAAAAATAACAGAACATCAGTAAATCATAATGGAAAAAGAAGAAATAAATACCAGCAGTGGAGAGGTAGGCAAGGGTGATAATCCAGTAGACAATGAAGATAACGAGGATAAAAACTGACCACAATGGTTGAATAATCAAACTGGGCATATCTGTGAGACATTTTCCAGCTTCAGCGAACAGCCCAATGGCCAATTCGATACGCTTCCGCATTACAAACAGTACAAGTAACAGAATCACCTGGAATACAGAAAAGATGCAGCATTATTGATTTTGTTTTTGTGTTATGTAAGCCTCATCCACCAATCTTTCCATAAGCCCTGATTGACCAACTCTATGATCATAGACTTTCCACCTGTGTCTATCTGCAGGTATGTGTTTTATTGAAACATAGTCTATCTAGGACTAATATATATTCAATGTGCTTTTTATTTTTTAATGATGGAGGAGATCTTTTACAGAAATTTGGCTGTTATTTCTAGCAGAATGAATGACAGTGTTGAGGGACTTGAATATTTAGGGCAGCGATCAGCACAGGTGCTGTTATATAGCGCCGGCAGAGGTACTCATTATGTGACACCATCCCAGGTGCCTTTTATGTGGCACCGGCTTGGGTACATGTATTTTATATGTATGGTAAACAAGAGATGGAAGATATGAGAATTTTTATTCTTTTACTTGTTTCAGTCATTTGACTCCGGCCATGCTGGAGCATCACCTTGAAGTCTTTTAATCGAACAAATCGACCCCAGGACTTATTTCTGAAGCCTAGTACTTATTCAATCAGTCTGTTTTACCCAACCATTAAGTTACAGGGATGTAAACACACAACACCAGTTATCAAGCTGTGATGTGGGGACAAACACGGACACAAAGACACATCACTCACAAGGCTTTGGTCAGCCCAAGGTACCACACAATGGAAGTGAACCCAAAACAATGTGGTTGGGAAGCAAGCTTCTTATATATTTCTTTTACTCTTTTACTTGTTTCAGCCATTTGACTGCGGCCATGCTGGAGCACCACCTTTAGTCGAGCAAATCGACCCCGGGACTTATTCTTTGTAAGCCCAGTACTTATTCATCGGTCTTGTTTGCCAAACCACTAAGTGAGTGCGTAACTGGTACTTAATTTATCGACCCCGGAAGGATGAAAGGCAAAGTCGACCTCGGCGGAATTTGAACTCGGAACGTAACGGCAGACGAAATACGGCAACGCATTTCGCCCGGCGTGCTAACGTTTCTGCCAGCTCATTAATATGTAATATATATTAGATAAATAGAGAGAGAGAAAGAGTACAACAGTACTTAATACCAAGGAGAGAGTGTTATATATGATTGTAACAGTTGAACAGCTGGCATCTCACATCTACTTCAGCCCAAAGTTTACTTTGGTGGATGGGAACTTTTCATATGTGTGTATGTGCATGCACTTGCCTGTGTGTATTCTGTCCGTGTGTCTCTACATTGACACCACTTCATCTTAGGTGACATAGGCGCAGGAGTGACTGTGTGGTAAGTAGCTTGTTTACCAACCACACGGTTCCGGGTTCAGTCCCACTGCGTGGCACCTTGGGCAAGTGTCTTCTGCTATAGCCCCAGGCCGACCAATGCCTTGTGAGTGGATTTGGTAGACGGAAACTGAAAGAAGCCTGTCGTATATATATATATATATATATATATGTGTGTGTGTGTGTGTGTGTGTGTGTGTGTGTGTGTGTGTTTGTGTGTCTGTGTTTGTTCCCCTAGCATTGCTTGACAACCGATGCTGGTGTGTTTACATCCGCGTCACTTAGCGGTTCGGCAAAAGAGACCGATAGAATAAGTACTAGGCTTCCAAAGAATAAGTCCTGGGGTTGATTTGCTTGACTAAAGTCGGTGCTCCAGCATGGCCGCAGTCGTATGACTGAAACAAGTAAAAGAGTAAAGAGAGTGTATAATGGTGGCAAGTTTTACATCGTCTGAAAAGTCATTAGTTGAACTATTGGTTCTTTTGCATTCTGGTGGGTATCGGAGCGTTTGAGTGACATTAGACCCCAACAAACACCCATAAATTAAATGCATCTATCTGGGTCATGATCGTGGCCTGTCGACCTGTGCCTGACTGCCACAATTGTGGCCCATGGCACTTTATGTGTTAATCCTTTAATTCTTTAATCATGGAATTACATAATAAAGTTACCTTTAATTCTAACTGATGACTACTAATATCCTCAATTGTTTTCACATTTATGTGCTTACTCTGGTGTGTATATATATATATATTCACAATGGGCTTCTTTCAGTTTCCATCAACCAAAACCACTCACAAGGCTTTGGTCTGCCTGAGGCTATAATAGGATACACTTGCCCAAAGTGCCACACAGTGGGACTGAACCCAGAACCATGTGGTTGGAAAGCAAGCTTCTTGCCACACTAATTCCACTTCCCTCAAAATTGCTGGCCTTGTGCCTAAATTAGAAACAATAATTGAAGGGTAGAATCATTAGCATATAGGATGAAATGCTTTATAATATTTCATCCAACTCATTAGGTTCTGAGTTCAAATCCTGCTGAGATCAGCTTTGCCTCTCCTCTTTTCCGGGGCCAATAAAAGAAAAGGCCAGTTAAGTTCTGAGATCAATGATACCAACTAACCAACCCCGTCCCCACCACCACCACCACCACCGCCGCCAGCACCACTACTTTTCTCATAATTATTATTATTATTATTATTATTATTATTCTATGTTTGACTTTTGCTTTACAAGTTGGCTCCAAGTCTCACCCAGAGACCTCAAGAGATAACAAGTTGGAAGTTCATGCTGGTGTTATGCCTAGGGTGCCATATATTTGGTTTTGTACTTAGTGTTGTACTAGTGAATGTTTAAGAAAACCATAAGAAAATTATGTTTGTTTTAAAACTTGAAATTACATAGAAAGTATTTTGCGTAGGATATGAGCAGTTCCCATGAGCACTATCTTTTGAATTTCTGCCATTTTGGGGTTTCCTGGTATCTGAGCTAGGTAGCAATCAGCCCCTTTTGCTATCATTCCCAGGGCACCAATGACAACAGGTATTGTTTTAGTCTTCAGGTTCCACATTTTGCTAATTTCTATTTCAAGATTTTCATATTTGCTCAGTTTTTGGTAGGTCTTGACAGATACGTTTATATCGATTGGGACAGGGTCAATAAATTAAGTACTAGTTGAGTACTGGGCTCAATTTCAGGCCTTGTGCCTATAGTAGAAAGGATTATTATTATTATAAGGCAAAATTCAAATTCTGCCGAGATTGACTTTGCTTTTCATCCTTTCAGGATCAATAGATTAAGTACCAGTGAAACACTGGGGTCGATGTAATTGACTAGTGCCTTCCCCTGGAATTTCAGGGCTTGTGCCTTTAGTAGAAAGGATTATTGTTGTTGTTGTTGTTGTTGTTGTTGTTATCATCATCATCATCATCATCATCATCATCAGTAAGGTGGCAGAAACGTTGGTATACCAGGCAAAACACTGAGCAGCATTTTGTTCATCTTTACATTCTGAACTCAAATTCCACCAAGGTTGACTTTGCCTTTTGGGTCAATAGTATAAGTACTAGTTGAGCACTAAAGTTGATGTAATTGACTTACTGCTTCCACCAAAATTGCAGGCCTTGTGTCAAAATTTGAAATCATTATTAAAAGAATCATAAAAAACAAGCTAAAAATAAATAAACAGAAACATACCGTCAAAATAGTTGCAATTATAGAATAAATCAGGAATGCCTTTTCTCCATTGATTTCAATGTCCAAGAAAGGAATTTGGAAAGCACTATCATCATCTAACTTATTTTTAAAGCCAGCATATGTCCACCACAGAAATGCTGTACCAACTGGAGAGAGGTGAGAGGAAAGAAAAAAGGAGAAAAATTAATATGATCATATATAAAAGAAAATAGCAATTATTTGAACTGATCTGTGTGTGTGTGTGTGTGTGTGTGTGTGTGTGTGTACATGTACATACATACATATACTTATTTCATCATTTAACGTCTGTTTTCCATGCTGGCATGGGTTGGATGTTTTGACTAAAAACTGATAAGCTGGGGAGCTACACCAGGTTCCAATCTGATTTGTCATGGTTTCTACAGCTGGATGCCCTTCCTAACGCCATTCACTTCAAGAGTGTAACGGGTGCATTTTACATGCCACCGGCATGGCTGCCTGTTACAAAACACTGGCATCGGACACAACTACAATCTCACTTGGCTCAACAGGTCTTCTCAAGCACAATTTATTGCCAAAGGTCTCAGTCACTTGTCACTACCTCTGTGAGGCCCAAAGATTGAAGGGTGCTTTTTAACCCTTTAGTGTTCGCATTATTCTGCCAAAATGAATACTTCTTTATCCAAATTGTTTTGAATTAATTATACATTATCCTGTAGCTATGAGATTTTGATGAGGTAGCTGTTAATTTTTAAAACGATATTGTAGGGTTGGTGTGAGAGACCAGATCTGGCCAGTTTGAACATAAAACAGGTAGAATATTTTTGGCCGGATATGGCCGGTTTAAATGCCAAAGGGTTAAGTGCCACCAGCACAGGTGCCTGTCATGCGACACTAGCATAAACCATGACTATGATTTCACTTGGCTTGACGGGTTTTCTCAGGCACAACATATCGCCCAACGTTCAGAGAGTGCACTTTATGTGCTACCAGCACAAGTGTCAGCTACACAACACAGGCATTGGCCACCCCTGTGATTTCAATTGGCTTAACGGGTCTTTTCAAGCACAATATATTGCCAAAGATCTTGGTCATTTGTGTATATATGTTGATTCGCTAGCTTCTGCACGCATTTTTTTTCTCTCCTTGTTTCTCTCCGTGTTTCTTTTTTGTGTATCTTTCTGTTGAAGAGCGTAGGCTCGAAACGTAAAAGACTTGTTTTATTTATATTCCTGAGCGCCATACTAATACAATTGTTTGTTTGTATTCCACCTGCCTTCGTCTTTTGTTTATTTTCATAAAGCTTCCCGTTATATATATATGTTTGTTGTGGAAGATTTTTTATGTGAAGTCGTGTGTTAAAACAGATATTGTTGTATTTCAGAATGGTCATATTTGTATAAACAGAAGATACAAATATTACAGGCATCCCCCCACCACACTAAATAAACATAGACGCACATAGAGATATAAGCATGCGCAAATGAAGACACATACAATAGAAATACAAAATGGCTGACGGTTAGTAAGGAGAGACACAAATAAGAAAGAAGACAGCAAAGGACCACTGATGTGGTCACAGGAGAGTGACGAAAGAACTCTGGCCGAAATAAGATTAAGTTTAATGTAAAAAATAAATAACACTGAAGCAAAGTAACACCAAATATATAGTGCATGTGTTTTTATTGGCTAAACTGGCAAAATGACCATTCCGAAATGCAACAATATATATATATATATATGTATATACTCAAAATAAGCAACAAGAATGACTCCGGTAATTTGGTACGATCGTTTCGTACTACATCATTTTATTAAATGTTGTAAGTATTACAACAGTTTTAAAATGCTGGGCACTCATCAGCCAATTACAGAGGTTTTCCATTAATACAAAAATTTTCATATCAAGTGGCAACATTATAGAGAAGGTAGATACATAGACAAAGATGTGGATTTAAATACTTACAACATTTAATAAAATGATGTAGTACGAAACGATCGTACCAAATTACCAGAGTCATTCTTGTTGCTTATTTTGATTATAATTACCCCACGGATTTTTATGGATAACACCATACAGAATTCTGGTGCATCTAAATTAAGTACCATATTCATTTGAATCTAAATTTTGCTGAACTTATATATGCATATATATATATATATATATAATATATATATATATATATATATATATATATTATATATATATATATATATATGCATGTATATGTATGTATATATATATATGTATGTATGTATATATCACATGATCAGATGACCAACCAGGCCATCAGATGTTGCTCCACATCGCCAGTCACAATGTGCTTTGCATTGTTTTAGCCTTCAATGATGCCACCCCGCTGGCTAACCGAGCAGGCCAACAGAAAAAAGAGTGAGAGGAAGTTGTGGTAAAAGAATACACCAGGAATTGCCACCACCCCCTGCCGGAACCACGATCCTATGACCGCGAGTCCACTGCCCTAACCACTGGGCCATTGCGCCTCCACATATGTGTATATATATATATATATATATATATATATATATATATATGTGTACACATACACATGCATACATACATTAGAATAATAATGTCTGTGTGTCCCCGTGTCCATATAAAGGTAGTTATACTTACTTATACTGCCAAGAGCCGCAACAACAAGAATTACATAGATGACCACTCTGGCTATAAATCTAACCAAAATAACCATCAGAAAAGATAAACCTGGAATAGAAAATAGATTATATGTAATTAAACATATATTTGTGTGTGTATGTGTATGAAGCATACATATATACATATGTACACACACACATACATATATACAAATGCATACATGTATAAAAGCTGCAGAAAAAGAGAATGTTTATGGAGAACTGATGAGAAACCTACAGCTTTTATATGTTGACTTCTGATTTTCATTTGTTCCTATTATCATAGGTACACTGGGATATGTAACATCTCATTTGCATGGAAACCTAGAAATGTGTGGGTTCTCCAGAAAAAAAGAACCTCCAAAAAAAAATGGAGCGACTGATTCATTCTCCAGATACAACTCATCGGAGCAACACTAAAAATTAATAAAGCATTTTATAGATTGGAAGGTGTTTGTAAGCCATTTAAGAAACACACAAAAGCCGATTGATTCACTTCAACATTTAAGTTTAATTTGTCAAATTATTATCATTGCTAAAATCCATGACCTGTTCACTGGCAAAAATCCGTGCTCAGATGTCAGTGAACAGGTCGCGGTCTCAAAGCGACGAAAATATTTTGACAAATTAAACTCAAATGTTGAAGTGAATCAAACGGCTTTTGTGTGTTTCTTAAATGGCTTACAAACACCTTCCACGCTGCAATTGTTTTCGTTCCAGCACATGATTTCAGATCAAATCACTTGCTATGCGATTACACCTCCGTAATTTTATAGATTCTCCATTTGAAACTCCTAGGTGAACATATGCACACAGCCATATGTACATTTGGAATAACCATATGTACATTTGGAATACATATACAAGCAGTGAAGGTGCATGGCCTAGTGGTTAGGGTATTTGCTTCACAATCATAAGTCTATGTGTTCAATTCCCAGTGGAATGACACGTTATTTCATGTTGCTCAAGTCCACTCAACTGGCAAGAATTAGTTTCACCTGTAATTCAAAGGAGTAGCTTTCTCACATTCTGTGTCAGTTAGTTAGTTAGTTAATTTTTTGGCTCAAAAAGCAAAAAAGCAAGGCCATGTAGGGGGACATGGAGTTATGTACAGGGTGGTGTTCATGTAAAGAGTTCAGGCCACTTGTGGTCAAGGGAGACTTTGAACCGAGCGGTCGTCGGCATCTTCACCATCTCGTCCGGCAGCTTATTCTACGGATCCGCAACCCGGACGGAGAAAGCCCCTCTCCTTCGATTGAGATGAAATCGTCGCAGATAGAGCTTTTTGGAATGATCCCGCAGCCGACGCTCTGGAGCAGGAGTGAAGAACAGATCCTTCGAGAGGTTACACTTTCTGCTTATGATGTTGTGAACAAGAATGAGATCACCACGGCGTCGTCGTTTTTCTAGAGAATAAAGGTCGAGCGTCTTCAGCCTTTCTTCATAAGACAAATTCTTGAGACCAAGAACCATGCGGGTAGCCAGCTTCTGGACTCTTTCAAGATGCTGTATGTCTTTGAGGAGATAAGGAGAAGAGGCTTGAATCCCGTACTCCAATATGGGTCACGCTGAATTTCCCTGAAAACTATATTAAGGGCACATGTGTTTGTGGGGTGCTCAGCCATTTGCACATTAATTTCCTGAACAGGTTGTTCTGTTGATCGGATCAACTGGAACCGTCATTGTCATAACCAATGGAGTGTCAAATAAACATGTATACATGATCACACATAAACAATAAAGAAATATACATGCTTATGTTCTAATGTAACATCCAAATCCATGAGTACATGTCTATCTACATGCACACACACACACACATGTACACATCATATACCTGCATGCATACATTAACCATTTGAGGCAACCACAACAATAAGAGCTGTTTTGTCTTAAACAAAAGAGCCTCACCAGTTTGTAAGTGACTGACTTGAATTCTGCAAAAAAAGAAAGCTTAAGATAATTCACAAAGGAACATATATAAAAGTTTTACTACTTACAGACTGCAATTAAACCCAACAACAACATTTGTTTCCAGCTACGATAGAGATCTCCAAGAATCTTCTCAAAAACATCCGACTCATTCATAAACACAATGATTTTGTTGACGACACTCTTGGGCATATCTTTCAGACCAGATGGCAAACATCGGTTTAACAGAGAAATACTGGACGGAGAAGAGAAAGAAAATAGTGGGAAATAATAAAACGGAATTGCAAGGTGACAAGCTGGGGTAGACATTAGAGACAGCAGAGTTATACAACAGACAGTAAGGAAATACCTTTGGACACTTATCACAGTGGAACTTGTAATGGTGTGGTGGGGGGGGCACTTGATACAGTGGAGTACTTGATAGGGTGGGTTACTTGACACAGTAGGGTACTTAATGTGGTACTTAAAATTTAAAGTAATGGGTACAGAAATATTTATGGTTGTTGTTTGTACTGAGAAGAAAATGAGTGTAAATCTATGTGTAGTAAAATTAAATTTTTGTACCTTTTGCATAATGGTTTGATAATATTAGTTGATATAGTTTCTCAAAATAGGGAGATTTATCTATTTTAATTATATGTATGTTATTATAGTTGTAGTTTTGTTAATTAAATAAGACAACAGTCTAATATCCCAAAGCGGATAAACCAACTAATGTGTTTCTCCATTTTCTTATTTGTAATACAAATTAATGGTAAAATATTTCTTTACCTACACTCATTTAATACAATAAGTGAGTTCATTGCATTGCAATTAAAAACACTTATGTATTAATAATTTTGGGTAGTATACCAACAGTATATTGGATAAGTATTATCCCTTAGAGGGTTGGATCCACAACCCCTAACTTATTTGGTATATATATATATACAATAATAAAAGGGTAAAATCAATTAATTATTAATTAATTCCACCAAGTAGTGTTCAGTATGTAAAAGGACCATTCAAGGTATATTTAAAATATTACGTTATATAATTAGGGCTCAGTAAAATAATTTACTTTACACTGTGTGTGGTAAAGTAAATTATTTTACTGAGCCCTAATTATATAACGTTATATATACATGTATGTATATACTTGATACACTAGGGTACTTTACATTGTGGGATGCTTGACATATTAGGACATCGGTTATGGGGAGGTACTTGATATTATAACACATATGAAACAGCATGGTGTAGGTGGACATCTGAAACAATGAGATACTTGACACTGTAACATTTGAAATAGTGGGACAACTTGATGTAAATACAGCACTTAAAATAGAAAGAAACAATGGTATATTTGGCAGAGTGAAATGTTTTCTAACAGGAAGATACTTGTGATAGTGGGGCTTCTAACACAGTGGCATGTCTGACACACTGAGAGAAATGGTTGGACAGGAAATAGATGTATGACTTTTGCTGTATGAATGTAACTTTAACCATCATCATTGCTTTTTTTTTTTCATAATCATTGTTTAACCCTTTAGTGTTCAGATTATTCTGTCAGATGTGATGTTTGTTTATTTATATTGTTTTGAATTAATCCAGCATTATCTTGTAGTTTAGAGATTTCAGTGATGTGATTTTTTAGTTTAAGAATGACATGGTAGGGCTGAGGTGAGATCTGGTCAGTTTCAATATAAAACAGGTTAAATATTTTGGCCGGATATGGCTGGTTTGAATGCTAAAGGGTTAAAATCCAGTTTTCCATAATTGCATGGATCAGAAAGAACTCGTGTCAAAACAGATATTTTATGGCAGGATGCTCTTCCTGTTGATAACCCTCACCTCTTTTCAAACAGGAGTATATTCCTCCATGACAGGCATATCTTCACAATCGCTTGCATGATGGTGAAGCTTCTTTACAACCATTACAATGATGTTTACACACACCCACACACACATAACTTATGGACTTCTTTCCGTTTCCCTCCACCAAATCAACTCACAAAGCTTTAACAAGTGTTATAGCAAAAGACACTTGTTCAAGGTACCACACAGAGGGACTGAAGTTGACACCATGTGGTTGGGAAGCAAACTTCTTAACCACAAAATCATGCTGTGGCAAGAAGCTTGCTCTCCAACAAGGTTTCAGCTTCAGTCCCACTGCGTGACACCATGGGCAAGTGTCTTTTACTGTAACCTCGGGCTGAGCAAAGCCTTGTCAGTGGATTTGGAAGACAGAAACTGAAAGAAGCCCATCGTGTGTGTGTGTGTGTGTGTGTCTCTGTTAGTCCCCCTGCCACCATGTGACAACCAGTGTTGGTGTTTTTATGTTCTCATAAACTTAGTGATTCAGCAAAAGAGACTGATCAAGTAAGTACCAGGCTGAAAAACAAAAATAAGTACTGGTGTTAGTTCAGTCAATTAAAGACAAATTCTTCAAGACAATGCCCCAGCATGGCTGCAATCTGAAACAAGTAAAAGATTAAAAAAAAATAAAAGAAAAGTAAAACTACACAAATTATGTAAACCAACCTTTTGTATACAACGACAGGGCACGGACCCTTATTTGCAGTCATGCTAGAGGTGTAATCAGCAACAGCAACATCATAACTGCAAAGGTGTACACCAGTTCTTTCAGCAAACTTTTTATATTCTGCCACATCATCCATGGGAACATCTGGACATTTCTCCACACAGATTGAAAGGGATTTAGCAGGATTTGCAATATTCATGAAGAAAACATGCCTGGGAGAAAAGAGAAAATAAGAAAATGGTAACAATCAACAATTCAACTGTCTTTTGGGTGGTTGGTTTTTGAATTATTGTTTTATTTGCATCATATGCCCAGGAGTGGCTGTGTGGTAAGTAGCTTGCTAACCAACCACATGGTTCCGGGTTCAGTCCCACTGCGTGGCATCTTGGGCAAGTGTCTTCTGCTATAGCATAATGCACCCTTTATTCCTTTGGAATGAAAACATGCTGTCTTTGAAATATATGTCGAGAGTAAAGGAATTTTGTTAACATCTTCGTTCGACTCCATTCTTTCATTTATTCATATACAACACACAATTTTCTGCACATGAACCCGGTGTTTCTACCCTTGACAGGTCGCTTCAACCGAGTTTCTGACGTGAATTTGCTACCCAGGTTTCGGTTAAACGAATTTTCCATGCTGACAATAAACATAGGATAATTCATTCACCTACTTAAATATAAACATATATATATAAATAAATATATATAAACATATATATATTTAAATATATATAAACATATATATATATAATATATATATATATATATATATATATATATATATATATATATAAACATATATAACCATATATATAAGCATATATATATATATATATATATATAAAAACATATATAAGTATACCGGAGAAAACACATAAATGTGAAACAAGGTGGAAAAAAAGACTACTCAAATACCAGGAGTAGAGTAATATGCTTTATTTTAAAGTATATATAAGTATGTGTGTATATATGTATGTATGTATATATATATATAAGTATGTATATAAGTATGTATGTATATATATATATTTATAAACACACACACACACACATATATATACAAGCATATATATAAATACATAAACATAAACATATATATGTTTACACACACACACACATAAGCACACAACTAGTAGTAGCAGTAGTAGTAGATTAGCAGATGAATTTATTTACTTACGTCTTAGTAGTCATGTCGCGACCAGAATTGGAAACATTTACAATTGGCATATTCTTCTTACCACATGTATTACCAAAGCTGTCATACCCATACAGCAGTCGGTCTCCATCACCATTGGTGAAAGAGAATGCTGCTATGAAAATCTGTAAAAAAATAAAAAGTGGTAATATGAAAATATGAAACTCAAGTACTTCAGTAACCGTTCCCTGCTAGACATGTATATAGACAAATATAGATATATCAAATATCATACAATGTAATCATAATGACCAAATAACCATTATGAGCAGCTCCACTTGAAAAGTGCAAGAAAATTTCAAGAATAAAAAAAATTTCTCCTAAGGGTGACATGCCATTTAAGGAAAAGGACTGGTTTTTTTTTCTTTTTTGGGGGTTATGAATTCAGTTGTAGATACAGTTTTCTGCCACAATAGGCTTCGTCAGCACAAAAATCATCCGAGCATATTTCCAATACCCAAAGGAATAGAAGACATTTATGGCCTATTTATAGACATATATGCATATTGGAAAAAGAAAGGAAAAACATGCTAAGAGAAATAACTCTGTGTGGCCAACTTAGGAGAACACTTTATTCTCAGGATTATCTCCCCTTCTCATATGAAGCAGGTCTCAATTGCCATACTATTACAATTGTTTGTTTGTACTCCACCTGCCTTCGTCTTTTGTCTATTTTCGTAAACCTGCCTTCGTCTTTTGTTTATTTTCGTAAACCTTCCCGTTATATATATATATATATATATATATATATATATATATATATATATATATATATATATATATATATATATATATATATGTATATATATATATATATATATATATATATTGTGTTCTGTCCGATGAGCTATTTTTTAATCACTTATTAATGTTTTCTACACACGGGAGTGGCTGTGTGGTAAGTAGCTTGCTAACCAACCACATGGTTCCGGGTTCAGTC
Organism: Octopus sinensis; assembly: GCF_006345805.1. Classification (NCBI taxonomy): domain Eukaryota; kingdom Metazoa; phylum Mollusca; class Cephalopoda; order Octopoda; family Octopodidae; genus Octopus; species Octopus sinensis. The sequence goes on along the minus strand of NC_043004.1, from coordinate 50,437,206 downwards.
CCACTGCGTGGCATCTTGAGCAAGTGTCTTCTGCTATAGCCCTGGGCCGACCAATACCTTGTGAGTGGATTTGGTAGACGGAAACTGAAAAGAAGCCTGTCGTATATATGTATATATATATATGTATGTGTATGTGTGTGTGTGTGTTTGTGTGTGTGTGTTTGTCCCCCTAGCATTGACAACCGATGCTGGTGTGTTTACGTCCCCGTTACTTAGCGGTTCGGCAAAAGAGACTGATAGAATAAGTACTGGGCTTACAAAGAATAAGTCCCGGGGTTGATTTGCTCGACTAAAGTCGGTGCTCCAGCATGGCCGCAGTCAAATGACTGAAACAAGTAAAAGAGTAAAAGGGTAAAGAGTATTGTATTTGACAAAATAACCTGAATAATGCTAAAGAGTTAAACCAGCCATATCTGGTCCACATATTCTGTTTCATGTTCAAACTGAAATACCCAAAAATATCATCAAAACCTCAAGGCTGCAAGATAACGCATGAGTAATTCAAAACAAAGTGAATAAAGGAACAGTGTAATTGAAATGTTTAACCGTTCAGTGTTTAAGCCGGCCATATCCGGCCCAAATATTCTACATGTTTTATATTCAAATGGGCGATATCTAGCCTCTCACACCAAACCTACATTGACATTCTAAAAATAAACAATCACCCCATTGAAACCTCAAAGCTATAAGATAATGCTTGAATAATTCAAAACAATTTGAGTGAAAAATTATTACATTTAACTGAGTAATCTGAACACTAAAGGGTTATGGGTTAAAATATTGTGAACTGCACTTTTGAGTGTTAAGTAATTTGGCCACAGACACAACAACGTGCCAATTATAAGATGTGAACTAGCAACCTCGTAGATCATGGTTTGCTTTACTATCAGCTTAGATAACTCCAAAAAACCTATAGATGACACATACCCATAAATAAAAATTAAGAAGAAACATTGGGAAAATACTTTATATTGTTTGTGACAATATACTGGAAAAAATAAAATTAGTTTGGATTAAAATTATAATAGAATAAAATTAATCTTAACTAGAATTATTTACTAAAATTGAGGTCAGCTGCATAAAGAAATGCTGAGTTGTAATTGTGGAGGGTACCTGTGGAAGGGTAGATCCAGAAAGACGTGGGACAAAGTGGTGAGAACAGATCTTCCGATGCTGGGCCTCACTGAGGAGATGACAAGGGACCAGGGAGATGTGATATAAAATGCAAATATAAATATGAAACAAAATACACATACACAAGAATATATATATACACATATATATACACTTATATATATATGTATATATATATATATATATATATATATATATATATATATATATATAATAATAAATATTAGGAATAAATCCAAATTTACAGGGAAAAAATCAGATTAGGATTAAATCCAATTTTATAGTAAAATATTATATAATATTATTAGAGACAAAACCACTATTTTGCAAAACAAACAAGGAAAGACTTAATCAATACATAAAATTTTAATAAAAAGTCAAAAAAACCGCCACTACAATTGTTTCTTGTCTTGATCGACAATCTTCAGGTGGACTTCCAATAAGTCAATTTCAATTTAATTTGAAATTGACTTATTGGAAGTCCACCTGAAGATTGTCGATCAAGACAAGAAACAATTGTAGTGGCGGTTTTTTTGACTTTTTATTAAAATTTTATGTATTGATTAAGTCTTTCCTTGTTTGTTTTGCAAAAAGTGGTTTTGTTTCTAATAATATTATATATATATATATTCTTGTGTATGTGTATTTTGTTTTATATTTATATTTGCATTTTATATTTTTATAATTGTACTTTATAATCTCTGACGAGGCTTTGAGATATATAAGTAACTCATTTTTAAGTGCATATTACCTCAATACATCTGACTAATATAGGCACAATGAGATACCTTTATCTATAGGCTGAAACAGCTGTAAGATCCATTTTATATGTATTATTTTTATGGTATTATCTTACTTATTGATGTATATTGTGTTATTCTGCTTTATTCTGTTGGATTTGGATGTTCCTATTTAAGTAGTTAATAAATAATATGAATTGGTATTATCTGTAAGTTGATGATTGAAATGAATCTGTTCCTCCATTTTCTTATTTGTATTATGAATTTGAGGTAAAATATTTTACCTTCGCCCATCTAATGCAATAAATGAACTAATTGCATTGCAATTGTAAGCATTTATGTATTAGCCTTTTGGGTACTTCACTAGCAGTATATTGGATAACTGATATCCCATAGTGGGTTACACCCATAACCCCTATCTCACTTTGTACTATATATATATATATATATATATATATATATATATATATATATTATATATATATATACATACATACACACACACACACACACACATATATATATATTATATATATATATATTTATATATATATACATACATACACACACACACACACACACACATATATATATATATATGACAGCCTTCTTTCCGTTTCCGTCTACCAAATCCCCTCACAAGGCTTTGGTTGGCCCGAGGCCATAGTAGAAGACACTTACCCAAGATGCCACGCAGTGGGACTGAACCCGGAACCATGTGGTTCGTAGGCAAGCTACTTACCACGCACCCACTCCTATGCCTATACTTACTTTTGGAATAACATTCTAGCGTAGGTGTGAGAGAATGCATCTGGTCAATTTGAACATCTAACATAGTGTATTTGGACTGGATGTGGCCAGTTTAAATGTTAAAGAGTTAAAAACAAATTAGAATGAGCTTATTTTTCTGTTATTACTTACCATGCCAATCCAGAAGAGGAGGAATACCACTAAACAGAAGATATCTGTACATCCTCTGTTATGTACGGGACTACTCAGATCGCTAACGTACTCCTCTTTCTTCTGCAACAAAATAAATAAATAAATAAATAAATAAAAATCAAGGAAACCATTTAAAAAAAAGATTACACTAATCTAAAACTGGTTGACAACTTATCATAGCACTTTAAGATAAATATTATAAGTACAAAAAAAAAACCCCACTTAACATTGATTGAATAAAGCTTGTGTTTATACACACATACATACATACACCAGTTAAAGACAGATATTTTAAATACATAAAAACCATTTAACATTGATTGAATAGTGTGTGTGCATATATATATATATATCGTGCCGGAGGCACGTAAAAAGCACCATCAGAATCGTGGCCGATGCCAGTGCCACCTCGACTGGCTTCCGTGCCGGTGGCACGTAAAATGCACGAATCCGACCGTGGGTGCTGCCAGCCTCACCTGGCACCTGTGCAGGTGGCACGTAAAAAGCACCCACTACACTCATGGAGTGGATGGCATTAGGAAGGGCATCCAGCTGTAGAAACATTGCCAGATAAGACTGGAGCCTGGTGCAGCCTTCTGGCTTCCCAAATCCCCGGTCGAACCGTCCAACCCATGCTAGCATGGAGAACGGACATTAAACGATGATGATGATATATATATATATATATCATATATACACATATATATGCCTATATATGAACGCAGAACATAATGGCAGACAAAATACTGCTAATGATTCTGCCAGCTTGCCACAATAATAATGATAATACTAAATGCCCTGGTGCAGTACCAAGAAGTGGCTCTCATTGGCTTTTGATCTTAATTGATTGGAACTGTTATCATGTACATTTTGTCTTGGTGTAAAAGATGGGCTACAGCAAATATTCTGCTCAACACCACAGATTTGCTTATCAGTTGCTTGACTGTAACCATTTGAGCATGTCTCTTGGCGGCTGATGATATGTGCATCTCTGATCACAAGCAGAATTAGTCAGGAAGCATCCTAGCAATGTGTTGAGAGGAATTCTTTGGGTTCAAATAATTCACCTCTGGAAATATGGGCGTTCCCTTCATCATCCTTAAATATATATATATATATATATAGATATATATATATATTTATATTAGTCCACTCTGCTGAGTGGTTGGTGTTAGTAAGGGCATCCAGCTGTAAAAATTCTGCCAAAACAGTCACAGAAGTCTGGTGCAGGCTTCACCCATGCCAAACCACCCATGCCAAACCATCCCACCCATGCCAGCATTGAAGGTGGACATTAAACAATGATGATGATATGGATACATAACATTACACTACTTTGTAATTGATCTCTACATGAACTGATAGCTGAGTCCATAAGAAAAGCTTACTGTGGTAGCCACACAATTATTTGAAGCCATATCTTATACTACTCATTTGTGTGTGTGTGTGTATGTATGTGTGTGTGTGTGTGTGTGTGTGTGTGTGTGCACAAGGATTAAAAAAAAGCAGCAACAGTAACAAGAAATAATAACATCAATAACATCAACTGCAACAGCAGCAGTAACAACAAGATCAATTTATACTACCTTATCGTCTTCACATCCACAACATCCCATTCTGCTATATCTTGGCTGAAATGAAAGAAAGAAAAGAGAAAAATGTGAAAAAGTAGAACTAAATTAGATCCATACCCACCACTAACACCACTGCAATTACCACCACCACCACCACCACCACTACCACTACCACCACCACCGCCACCACCACTACCACTACCACCGCCACCACCAACAACATTTACCAGAACCACTATCATCACATCCTCCACCACCACCACCATCACTAACATCATCACCATCATCAACATTACAACAATCATCATCACCACTACCATTATATATGTATGCTGAGACCATGAATACTAACTGTACATGGTTTACTACCACTGCTGCCATTACTTGTGCACTCACCACCACCAGCACCACCACCACTGCTGCCATTACCATTATGTAATACAGTCAGGACCATGCTGGGGTACTGCCATGAGGAATTTTAATTGAACTAATTGGCCCTAGTGCTTATTTTCTGTTTAAGCCTAGTACTTATCCTGTCGGGCCTTTTGCTGAGCTGTTAAGTTACAGGGATGTAAACACACCAACGCCTGTTATCAAGTAGAGGTGGGGGGGACAAACACAGACACAAACACACACACACACACACACACACACGTGATGGGCTTCTTTCAGTTTCTGTCAACCAAATCCACTCACAAGGCTTTGTCAGCCTCAGGCTATTGCAGAAGACACTTTCCCAAGATGCCACACAGTGAGACTGAACCCAGAACCATGTAATTATGAAGCAGACTTCTTACCACACAGCCACAAATGAAAACGGGAATGCTTCTTTTGCTAACCAACCACATGGTTCCGGGTTCAGTCCCACTGCGTGGCATCCTGGGCAAGTGTCTTCTGCTATAGCCCCGGGCCGACCAATGCCTTGTGAGTGGATTTGGTAGACGGAAACTGAAAGAAGCCTGTCGTATATATATATATATATATATATATATGTGTGTTTGTGTGTCTGTGTTTGTCCCCCTAGCATTGCTTGACAACCGATGCTGGTGTGTTTATGTCCCCGTGACTTAGCTGTTCGGCAGAAGAGACCGATAGAATAAGTACTGGGCTTACAAAAGAATAAGTCCCGGGGTCGATTTGCTCGACTAGAGGCAGTGCTCCAGCATGGCCGCAGTCAAATGACTGAAACAAGTAAAAGAATATAGGATCAGTATTGATATATTTGAATGTACCTATGAATGTGTAATTCTCTTCAAGGAGCCGCAGGACTAAGTCGAGTTCCAGTGTCCGCTTTGGTATGGTTTCTATGGTTGGATGCCCTTCCTAAAGCCAACCACTTAACAAAGTGTACAAAGTGCTTTTTTTTTTAATTGCATGACACCTGCACAAGCATTGGTGTGGTCAGCAAATAAATTGCAAGCTAAAGTATTTCTTTACTACCCACAAGGGGCTAAACACAGAGGGGACAAACAAGGACAGACAAACGGATTAAGTCGATTACATCGACCCCAGTGCGTAACTGGTACTTATTTAATCGACCCTGAAAGGATGTAAGGCAAAGTTGACCTCGGCGGAATTTGAACTCAGAACGTAACGGCAGACGAAATACGGCTACGCATTTCACCCGGTTGCTAACGTTTCTGCCCCACCACCACCTCCATTGAGTGAGGTTGTATAAGAGAGGGAGGTGGCTTTATGGCGCCAGGTGTTATTCTGAGGCTAAGGTATAACAGGGACAGGTACATGTGTCTTCACAATAGAGGAGATACATGACTATCCCGTATTATATAAGTGGCTGGGAGTAGCTGGAAATAGAGCTAAAGATGGTGGTGTGTGTATCCTTTTTTTTTTCTCTTTTTTTACTTGTTTCAGTCATTTGACTGCGGCCATGCTGGAGCACCGCCTTTTTTTTTAATCGAGCAACTCGATCCCGGGACTTATTCTTTTGTAAGCCCAGTACTTATTCTATCGGTCTCTTTTGCTGAACCACTAAGTAACGGGAACATAAACGCACCAGCATCGGTTGTCAAGCAATGCTAGGGGGACAAACACAGACACACAAACACACCAACGCATATATATATATACATATATATGACGGGCTTCTTTCAGTTTCCATCTACCAAATCCACTCACAAGGCTTTGGTCGGCCCGAGGCTATAGTAGAAGACACTTGCCCAAGGTGCCACACAGTGGGACTGAACCCGGAACCATGTGGTTGGTAAACAACCTACTTACCACAGTGCATTTCTCTTCATTTGTGGTCAGTACTGGACTGTATTTTATACTACTATTTTGTACTACTAACTATATACGAGGGACGTTCAATAAGTAATGCCTCTGACCCATTTGCAGTTGTTTGATCTAGCTGAAATTTTGCATGTGCAATCATTTATATCTCTATAGAGTAGGTGGCAAATTACAGCTCTGAATTAATTGTGGTTTCTGATTTACAGGTGTTTGAACCGAGTCAAGTGTGAAATGGAGCCTGTTGAGTGTCGAGCAGTGATCCGGTTTTTGTATTTGAAAGGACGCACACCACGGGAGACTTTTGATGAAATGAAAGTAACTTATGGTGATGATGCCCCATCATATGACCTTGTAAAACGCTGGCATCGTGAAATCAAACATGGTCGGAACTCTGTGGAAACAGCTCCCAGATCTGGTCACCCCTTCTGCCATTGATGAGGCATCCGTCCGTCAAGTTGAGGCTGCCATTTTGGAAGATCAACGCATAATTATTCGCCAAATAGCCCATGAGGTCAAGATTAGTACCGGGTCTGTGGAAACTATCATTCATGACCATTTGCATATGCAAAAGGTGTCTGCCAGATGGATTCCCAGGTTGCTCACGCCTTTCCAGAAGCAAGAACGCGTCGAGTGCTCGAGGGTGAATTTGGAGATGTGCCAAGAAGATGAGTCAAAATTTTTCAAAAGACTGATTACACAGGATGAAACCTGGGTCCATCACGATGATCCAGAGACCAAAGCCCAGTCAATGCAGTGGAAGCACCGTGACTCACCCCCTCCAAAGAAGGCAAGGGTGCAGCCCTCCACTGGCAAGGTCATGCTCACAGTCTTCTGGGACCAGGACAGAGTAGTGATGACAGATTTCCTGGCAAAGGGTACCACAATTGCAGGAGCCTATTATGCTTCACTTTTGAGGAAATTAAGAGAAGTTATCAAAATCAAGAGGCGGGGCAAGATCAGTAAAGGCATCCTGCTCCTGCAGGACAATGCTCCGGTCCACAACTCGCTTGTCGCCAGATCAGAAGCACAGGCGTATGGCTATGAACTCCTCCCCCATCCCCCTACTTTCCTGACCTTGCACCCTCTGATTTTCACCTCTTCCCAGTCATGAAGTTGTTTTTGAAAGGAAAGCGTTTCCCAGATGATGCAGCCTTGATTTCTGAAGTCACGTTCAGGTTGGAGGACCAAGCTGGGGTCTTCTACAAAAACGGTCTCCAGAGCTGCATCAAACAATGGGAGAAATGCGTAACTCGGGGTGGTTCCTATGTAGAAAAAGACTAATAACTGTGCCAAGTTTCGTTGCTCTACTGCTATGGGAAGTGGGTCAGGGGCATTACTTATTGAATGCCCCTTGTACATCAATGTTTGAAATATATTGTATTACATATAGATGCAGATGTGGCTGTGTGGTAAGAAGTTTACTTTTCCCACCTCATGGTTCTGGGTTCAATCTCACTGCATGGCATCTTAGGCAAATGTTTTCTATCATAGCCTCCAGATTGACCAAAGCCTTGCGAGTGGATTTGATAGACGGAAACTGAAAGCTGCCAGTCATGTGTGTGTGTGGTGTGTGTGTGTGTGTGTGTGTGTTGTGTGTGTGTGTGCACGTGTGTGTGTGTGCATGTGTATGCCTGTTTTTGTATCCATCCCCCACAACTGTGTGATAACAACTGGTGTTGGTTTGATTACATCCCCATAACTCAGTGATTCAGTAAAAGAAACTAACAGAATAAGTATCAGACTTCAATAAATAAATACTGGGGTCAATTCGTTTGATGAAAACCCTTGAACATAGTGCCCCAGCATGGCCATAGGTCAATGAATGAAACATATAAAAGATAAAAGATGAAGAGATATAACAATGTGTGTGGTGGTTGCTATTGGTTTCACATTTTGGCACAAGGCAGCAATTTTGTGGTAGAGGTAAATCAATTACATCAGCCCCGAGGCTCAACTGGTATTTATTTTATCAACCCCTAAAGTCGACCTCAGCAGAATTTGAAGTCGGAATTTAAACACATCAAGCTAAATAAAATCACTGTCTTCCACAGACATGTAGGCTTGTCTTTTCAGGTGCCAATGTCACATAAAAGGCATCTGTGCCAGTGGCACGTAGAAAGCACTCAACACACTCTGTAAAGTGGTTGGCATTTAGGAAGGGCATCCAGCCACAGAAACCATGCCACAACAGATAACTGGAGTCTGGACAGTTCCCCAGCTAGCCAGCCTCCATGTCAAACTATCCAACCCATGCTAGCATGGAAAGCAGCTGTTAAACGATGATGACAATGATGATGAACATACATATGGACGAAATTCCACTAAGCATCCCGCCTGGGATGCTAATGGTTCTGCCAGTTTTCTGTCTTTATATGCAATCAATATTGAAATGTATTTTATACTGCTATTATTATAACCAACAGTATCTGAAAAAATATATTATGCTGTTATGCACAAGTGTATGTGAATGTACTAACTACCAATATTTGACAAATATTGTATTGGTATATAACTATAAGTATATATATATATATATATATATATACTTTATTTAAAGCAGCAGAAAATTCAACAAAACCTGTTACTCTGAGTTTCACGTTGCTGTTCATCGGACAGTTTTTGCTAGCAAAAACTGTCCGAAGAACGGCAACGGGAAACTCAGAGTAACAGGTTTGTTGAATTTTCTGCTGCTTTAAATAAAGCATATTACTTTACCACTGGTATTTGAGAACTCTTTTTTCCACCTTGTTTCACATTTATGTGCTTACTCCAGTATATATATATATATATATATGATCCCCCTAGTCGCCACTCTGTTTACTATTTCAGCCTTGCCTCGCCTCGTTTTGCATATTATGTATAATTCACTAGTTATCGTTATTGATATTTTAAGATCTATCTCCCTTATAGAAATTGGCTGCCGATTCTTCGCGGGGTTTTTCTTTTCTCTTCCCTTCTCTCCCCCTCTTGTTACATTGTCGTCTGTCTGGACTCCTCTCTTCCTACCACCCGCCATGGCTATGCATACTTAAGCTAGTAAAATGCCTCATTCTTGATTCCGAATTCCTTTTGCCAAGTCTGTCCGTAAACGAAGTGATCTCAAGATAAGAAATCTTTGAACTTTAATTCATCCGTATCTCTATTTATTATTATTATTATTATTATTATTATTATTCTGATCCCCCTAGTCGCCACTCTGTTTACTATTTCAGCCTCGCCTCGCCTCGTTTTGCATATTCTGTATAATTCACTAGTTATCGTTATTGATATTTTAAGATCTATCTCCCTTATAGAAATTGGCTGCCGATTCTTCGCGGGGTTTTTCTTTTCTCTTCCCTTCTCTCCCCCTCTTGTTACATTGTCGTCTGTCTGGACTCCTCTCTTCCTACCACCCGCCATGGCTATGCATACTTAAGCTAGTAAAATGCCTCATTCTTGATTCCGAATTCCTTTTGCCAAGTCTGTCCGTAAACGAAGTGATCTCAAGATAAGAAATCTTTGAACTTTAATTCATCCGTATCTCTATTTATTATTATTATTATTTATTAATTATTATTATTCTGATCCCCCTAGTCGCCACTCTGTTTACTATTTCAGCCTCGCCTCGCCTCGTTTTGCATATTCTGTATAATTCACTAGTTATCGTTATTGATATTTTAAGATCTATCTCCCTTATAGAAATTGGCTGCCGATTCTTCGCGGCGCGCCCGCCCTACCCACCCCCACCACCAATACCGGATATCTCTATTTTGCTCCAACTATACCGGATGTCGTTTTTTCTCCCACCACCATTATAGGTGTCTACTCTTTGAACCCCCTCTTCAATACGCTATTTCACCATGCATTACCCCTCTCTCGATATCCTACGTTCTACTTGCCTAGAACCTGTCCTCTGGACCACCCCTCCCACTGGTGCTCACCCCTCCCACTGGTGCTCCCCTATATTTCTGCACCCCCCACCACCATTATAGGTGTCTACTCTTTGAACCCCCCCCTCTTCAATACGCTATTTCACCATGCATTACCCCTCTCTCGATATCCTACGTTCTACTTGCCTAGAACCTGTCCTCTGAACCACCCCTCCCACTGGTGCCCACCCCTCCCCCTGGTGCTCCCCTATATTCTGCACCCCCCACCACCATTATAGGTGTCTACTCTTTGAACCCCCTCTTCAATACGCTGCTCCCCTATATTTCTGCACCCCCCACCACCATTATAGGTGTCTACTCTTTGAACCCCCCTCTTCAATACGCTATTTCACCATGCATTACCCCTCTCTCGATATCCTACGTTCTACTTGACTAGTACCTGTCCTCTGAACCACCCCTCCCACTGGTGCTCCCCTATATTTCTGCACCCCCCCCATAAAAAGCACCATCCGAACGTGGCCGATGCCAGACCCCTCTGGCACCTGTGCAGGTGGCACGTAAAAAACACCCACTACACTCGCGGAGTGGTTGGCGTTAGAAGGGCATCCAGCTGTAGAAACACTGCCAGACTAGACTGGAGCCTGGGGCAGTCCCGAGCTCCCCAGACCCCGGTCGAAACCGTCCAACCCGTGCTAGCGCGGAAAACGGACGTTAAACGATGATGATGATGATGATGATGATATATATATATATATATATATATATTTCTCCACATATATAGACAGTGTACAAATCTATTTTATACTACTAACTACCACTATAATCAACAATATCTGAAACAATTATAGTTTACTTTCCAACTGCAAGGTTCTAGGTTCTGTCCCACTGCATGGCAACTAGGGCAAGTGTCTTCCACTGTTGCCCCAGGCCAACAAAAGCCTTGGAAGTGGATTTGTTACACAGAAACTGAAAGAAACTTGAGATATATATATATCAGCAATAACAAGAGATGCATTGTGGTTCACTACCATTGTTTCAGATATGTTTTTTATTAATGAACATTAGTGTTACATCATGTAAAAAAAACCCATTTTGATCAGATGAATACAGGCAAGAATTAACAATTAGAACTTCTCAAGAACAAGTACATAGCATCAGATGACTCTACCAGCACAAATTTGGTCAGTGAGTCCATCTATTGTTATTTCTTTATCCTTTACCTAACTTGGAACTGCAATTCGTTTGGGTCTAAAGTCTACAGACAATGGTGCAATAGGTGCAGTGAGTGTACTATGTCTGACCTTGATGACTTGTGTATATAGTCAGTCGTTTGTGAATGTATGCACAACCGGAGAGCATTATTATGGAGGCTAGGAAGACGAGCTTATGAGAGGAAACAGGTATAAAAACATGTTGTCTTTAGGAAGGAAATGGGCAGAAAGATAGATTCCCTTTCGTCACGTGTCAGCGAAGAGAGAGTCAAAGAGGAAGAGTGAGAGAGAGGGAACGGTGAAGAGGAGAGGAGAGGAGAATAGGGAAGGGTGGGAGAGAAAACCAGAAAGGATGAAGAAGAGAGGGAGAGAGAGAGAGACAGAGAAGAGATAATAGAGATAGAAGAGTGCGCATCATGATTATTAAGATAAAACTTACTTTGAAAAGGATGTGTGGCATTCAATCATATTATAATATAAATTTTATATAATAATTTTTCTATCATCTTGTCTTAACAGCCCTCACCATTTGTTCTCACTGTCCCGTTCTTGTTACCACTTTCACTCTCTGCAAAAAGTCCCAAATTTTATTTAATTTGCTTAGCGGGAAGAACTGTTTCAACAAAATTGTGTATTGTCATTGCCTTCGAAACGTGGAGTAGATGAAACAGAGACAACTGATGAAGGGGAATATTCTTTATGTTGCATGTCTCGTTTCTCTGTTTGTTTTTTCGCTGTTCGAAAAAAGTTTGTTTTCTATGTTTTTGTTTTTATGTTTTTGTTTCTCATTGTGTTTAACGTTTTTTTTTATGTGCTAGGCATGGCTGTGTAGTAAGAAGCTTGCTTCCCAACCACTTGGTTCCAGGTTAGTCCTGCTGTGTGGCACTTGGGTAAGTGTTTTCTACTATAGCCTTGGGCCAACCAAAGACTTGTGAGTGGATTTAGTAGATGGAAACTGAAAGAAGCCTATCGTATGTGTGTGAGTGTGTGTATTCATGTATGTGTTTGTCCCTGCATCACCACTTGACAACTGGAGTTGGTGTCTCTTTTACTCTTTTACTTGTTTCAGTCATTTGACTGCGGCCATGCTGGAGCACCACTTTTAGTCGACAAATCGACCCCAGGACTTATTCTTTGTAAGCCCAGTACTTATATCGGTCTCTTTTGCCGAACCGCTAAGTTACGGGGACGTAAACACACCAGCATTGGTTGTCAAGCAATGCTAGGGGGACAAACACACACACACATATATATATATATATATATATATATATATATATATATGTACATATATACAACAGGCTTCTTTCAGTTTCCGTCTACCAAATCCACTCACAAGGCATTGGTCAGCCCGGGGCTATAGCAGAAGACACTTGCCCAAGATGCCACGCAGTGGGACTGAACCCGGAACCATGTGGTTGGTTAGCAAGCTACTTACCACACAGCCATTTCTGCATAACCTAGCAGTTTGGCAAAAGAGACAGGCAGAATAAGTACTAGGCTTAAGGAATAAGTCCTGGGGTCGATATGTTGAACTAAAACATATCAATGATTGAGCTGTTGGACACTTGTAACCCACAATGCTAGTGTTCACCAAATGTGATATAAATCATATCATCATCAAAATCTTTTTGTGGATCTTTTCTTTTTGAATGGCAGATCAAGAAATTAATTTTTTGTAACTAAACACTTTCGAACTTCAGACACTGGAAGAATGTGTCATATAAAACATCTCTTACTCTTAGTGTTGTTGAGAAAAGTTTCTATTTTCAAAGTCATTTCGTGTTAAAGTTGTCGTATTTCGGTAATTTCAACCAATCAATGATGTGTATTCAGCTGAATAAAATTACTGCCGTTGCTTGTCAACAACAACTATTGGTGGTGTATAGTTCATTTGTCACTGTTATTTATGACATCGTTTGTGCGTTTGTACTGGTTTTAGCTTTAGGGTTTTGGGGTTAGGGTTAGAGTTTTAGAGTTAGGGTTAGGGGGTTAGGGTTTCAGGGTTAGGGTTAGAGTTTTAGAGTTAGGGTTAGGGTTTTAGAGTTAAGGTTAGGGTTTTAGAGTTAAGGTTAGGGTTAGAGGGTTAGGGTTTTAGGGTTAGGGTTAGGGTTTTAGGGTTAGGGTTAGGGTTATAAAGTTAAGGTTAGGGTTATAGAGTTAAGGTTAGGGTTTTAGAGTTAAGGTTAGGGTATTAGGGTTAGGGTTTTAGAGTAAAGGTTAGGGTTTTAGGGTTAGGTTTAGGGTTTTAGAGTTAAGGTTAGGGTTAGAGGGTTAGGGTTTTAGGGTTAGGGTTACGGTTTTAGAGTTAGGGTTAGGGTTTTAGAGTTAGGGCTAGGGTGTTAGGGTTAGGGTTTTAGAGTAAAGGTTAGGGTTTTAGGGTTAGGGTTAGGATTGGGGTTTTAGGGTTAGGGTTGCAGTTTTAGGGTTAGAGTTACGGAAAAAAGTGAAATGAAGAAAATGGAGGTAGGGGGGCAAAAAAGTATTTCCAAAAACAGTAGCTGAAACACAGGAAAAACAACTAAAAGCAATAGAAATGCACGAACGATTATGGTGGTGCCATGAAGTAAACATGCTTCAGATACACTCGTTTATTCATACAAACGTAACTGAGATGAAATATGTCATAAATAACAGTGACAAACGAAATATACACCGCCGGAAGTTGTTGACAAACAATAGCAGTGATTTTATTCAGCTGAATACACGTCATTGATTGGTTGAAATTACCGAAATACGACAATTTTAACACGAAATAACTTTGAAAATAGAAACTTTTCTCAACAACACTAAAAGATGTTTTACATGACACATTCTGCCAGTGTCCAAAGTTTGAAAGTATTTAGTTACAAAAAATTAATTTCTCGATCCCGTTTTGTAATATTTTTGTCATCATTAACAAATATTTTTATTACATTTTTATCATATTATCATCAAAATCTTTCCCTATTTTTATTTTCTCATAATCAAATATCACATTGTCATCCAAATTTTTTCATATTTTCGTATGATCCTTATCAAATATTTTCTCATATTTTTATCATTTCTTCATTTACAAACATTTTCATCACAAAAAAGCAATTTATTTGTCTGCAATTAAAAAATGAAAATAGCTGAATAAACTGGAGCAGTGTCCGACATTAAATCACCTCTCAAATGACCCACAATTCCTTCTGTAGAACAAGAATTAAATCACTCAAATAACAACGACAATAGCTGTTCAAATCTGAAGAACACAAAACAAACACAAAATTATCCATAAAATATAACTGTAACCCATACACAACTTAAAAAGAAAACTGAAAACTATAGTTTCATCCAGCCCTTGTTTTCTTTTTCCTTGTTTCAGCAAGATCCATAATAACGATTACTGTTATCGCCAACGATACCACCACCATCATCACTGGCATTGCTGCTGCCACCACCAACAACACCAGCACCACCACTGCTGGCCCCCACCAGCACAGCCCTGCTGCCAATATCAACAAACATTGTCAACAAGAGCAGAAAAATAGCAGTTGTCACATTCTCGCCAAGTCCGTTGAGCTAGCTTTCATTGAAGCTGCCATCTAAATCTACAGATATAGAGACATACCAAACAGTGGACAGAGTGCAATATGTCTAGAATGTCATGGTGCACCCCATGCAATTCATCACTGCATGTCAGAGAGTGCAGTATGTGAAGCAGGAAGAACTAACATCAAAAGTTTGATTTGGCTTTGACTAATTAAATATTCTTTTCTACTCTAGGCAAAAGGCCCAAAATTTTTGGAGAGGGGGGGGGCATCGATTAGATCGACCCAGTATACAACTGGTACTTAATTTATCGACCCCGAAAGGATGAAAGGCAAAATCGACCTTGGCGGAACTTGAACTCAGAACAGACGAAATTCCTATTTCTTTATTGCCCTCAAGGGGCTAAACATAAAGGGGACAAACAAGGACAGACAAACGGATTAAGTCGATTACATCGAACCCAGTGCGTAACTGGTACTTTATTTATTGACCCCAAAGGATGAAAGGCAAAGTTAAACTCGGCGGAATTTGAACTCAGAACATAAAGACAGACGAAAAACCGCTAAGCATTTCGCTCGGTGTGCTAACGTTTCTTTTCTACTCTAGGCACAAGGCCTGAAATTATTATTTTTTTGTCGGGGGGGGGGGGATGTCAATTAGATCAACCTCAGTACGCAACTGGTACTTAATTTATTGACTCCGAAAGAATGAATGGCAAAGTCGACCCCGGCAGAATTTGAGCTCAGAACATAAAGACAGACAAAATACTACTAAGTATTTCGCCCGGCATGCTAACGAGTCTGCCACCTTGCCACCTTTGACTAATCAATTACTGATTAGTCAAATAATAAAACAATACTTTCAAGGGATCTTTTCGGTTTGAACGGCAGTTTTTTCTAGCGGTGTCATATGAAATTGTCACCATAATTATGACCCTAGTATCAATCTATTGCATTTCAATCTGTTTTAGGGTTAGGGTTAGAGTTAGGGATAGGGTTCGGGGTGGGGGAATGGTATCTTTTTTCTTTAGAAATGTAAATAAACCCAATCTGTTTCTTAAACGAGGGACATATTCATACGGCACAGAATGTTTTCACCTCAATAGAGGTCATTGATTGGTTGAAATTGCAGAAATTGAAGGAAAAAAAACAACAAATATCTTACAAACTATAGAATTTTCTCAATAAAGCCAAGAGAAAAAGATATTTTATAAACACATTCTACCAGTATACGAAGTTTAAAAGTGTTTAGTTACATGGAAATTATTTTTAAAAAACTGCCGGTCAAACCAAAAAGATCCCTTTCAAGCTGGAACCTAGACTGAAAGATAAGTGAATTGAAGTAATTTACGACACTGTAACACAATACAGAGGATGAGATAAACTTCCAACTGGATATAACAACAGGCCATCACAAGTAACATTTCCCCAGATCATAAGCTGACATCTATAACTACTAAGTGGACTGAGGCAAAATAAAATATAGCATACTACCTTGTGATATTGCGTTAAAAAAATAAATCTACTCCTGGATGTGATGATATTCCATCACAGACATATTCCCAGATGATATGGTAGCACCTATCCCTGGTGACAGTTAACAGAGGTAATTAGAATACAGTGTACAGATTAGTGATACTGTAATGAAAGATAAATTTCCTCCGGGATATGACAAGACCCAACACAGACAGCATTCTCCAGAGCATCAATAAATACTGACTGTTAATAAGTTAACTGAGAATAATAAGAATAACGTGCACTATTTCATGAAATTGTAATTCTGGATTTGACAACAGTCAAAGACAACAGAGTCCCAGATGACCCAGTCATATCTATTATTTCTGTTGGTATAATATCCTGCCCCAGAAACACCACATAGTGGTTGATAAGTATGCCTTAACCCTTTAGCATTCAGATTATTCTATCAAATATAATTTGCGAAATTTATCTGTGCACAGGGTGTGGCCTTCCAGTGCCTGTTTTTTTTTTTCGTTCATATTGTTTTGAATTTACCAGTCAGTTTGAACATAAAAGAGAATATCTGGGCTGGATATGGCTGAGTTAAATGCAAAAAGGTTAATATATTGCCAGTTAAAAATTGTAAAAGGTGAACAAGTTTTTCAACTAATTAATTAAAATTTAATTGCATTTTTTCCTTCAAATTATGGAACACCGAGTAATAGTTTTGTGATATTATACAATGAAGCAAACATGTACCACGCTATAATATGTGAATGCTATTTTAAAGTACTCATCAGTAATACAGTACTCCCACTTAGAACAGTGTGATTACTTTTCTTATGATCCATCAATGAGTATTTTTTTAAGAGGCATTGACATTATGTACTTAAAATTGGGGGATAATAGTCTGCGAAGCTACTCAGCAACAGACAAAATATATCTTTTAATAAGAGGAATGGAGCTATATGAAATGAAATGCCTTGCCCAAGGGCATACATCACACCACAATCCTGGAATCAAACTCATGGCCTTACAATATTGAGTCCAACAGCCTACCTACTAGACTATATGCCTTCACATTTATTGGGGTACTTATTTATAAGTAAACTAGCAGTATCGCCCGGCGTTGCTCGGGTTTGTAAGGGAAATAACTATATAAGCATTTTTAGAGATGTAAAGTAAGTATAATAGCCATCTCAAAATGGCTAACCACAAAGGGGGGGGTGTTACTGTAGCTTTTTACGTTCTGAGATTTAATAATAAATTTTTAGAGAGTTACTTCCCTTATATATGCCAAAAATGCATTAAAAATGGGAAAAATTGATTGTAAATTTGTTTTAAAATCGTAGACTCATCGTAGACACGCGCTAATACCCAGAAGGGCTCGATATGAATCACGACTATAGGATACCCGGTTTTGGTTACACTGCACAGCAAAATGTGGGAGTAGTTAGGAATCTAAATCGTAGGAGACAGACACACAACTTCACTTATATATAAAGATGAACTGAACATCCTCATAGTAACAGCTAGGTAGAATTGGCTGCTATATGATACTCCTTTACAGCCAAGTAAGTTAAACCTCCACATGGCGCCTTTTTACAGTTAAGTATACTGGTGCATTTCAGAATTAAGGTTGCTGGGTGTGTACACAGAATCTAAACTCTTATCAACATGACCAATTGCAGCTGATAATAGATGACACAGAAGAACAATGTCTGTGAGGTGCTGAACTACTAAGCCTATGCTCATAAGTTTAAACCTTAACACTATACCAGTCATTATATTTGTGTCCCTAAGTAAAGCACATAACATTATTTGATCAAGTTTAACTGACTGAACAGAAATTTGAGATGGTGGGTATGAGTGGTGTCAGTACAGATCAAAAGTGAACTTTCTTAATTTAACATCAAAATTGTGGTGGAACTTTCTCAAAGTTTTTTTTTAGGTAACCTTTAATATAATCTTGGATTTTTTTTTTTTACTGTTACCAGAGTCATCTTGGGTGCTGCCAGACTATGTCACTTTGGTACGTGATGCATGAAATGATACTTCACCTTCATCTCTCTCTCTCTCTCAATAACGAGACATACATTTCTTGCCTGTCGAACTCTGACAAACTTCAAAATGGCAAGCACAACACTATGCTGCTATTTTTAGTAGAAGAAGCAACCTCATTGACATCCACTCACTAAAATTTTTCTTAGTGGCATCTCTCTCTCTCTCTCTCTCTCACACACACACATACACAACTTCAAACAGGGACTGCTTCTTGTTTCACAGTTGTGATAAGAAGGGGGCATCATTCCAGCTGTAAAAACATGTCCCTCATCTGTCTCACAGTTGAGTACTTAATGGTGGAAGGGTGATCCTCAAGCTATTAATACAACTACACCAGGAATCAAACCATCTCATCCATGCAGGCAGGTTCAAAACAGATGTAAAACAGAATTAAAAAGAAAAAAGATAAAATATTGTGAGTTATGGATTAACTTTTAGGCGTTAATGTAAATAAAATCTAGTAGAAAACTACATTATATTACCTAATTTGAGAGATGATGAGATGGTAGGATAATTAGTAACCTAGTCTACAAACAAACAATATATACATGACCAGTAGGGCAGTGAGTTGGCAGAACTGTTAGCAAGCCAAGCAAAATGGTCCTCAGTATTTCACCATCTTTATGTTCTGAGTTCAAATTCTGTCAAGTTTGAATTTGCCTTTCATTCTCTCGGGGTCAATAAAATATGTACCAGTTGAGCTCTGGGGTCAATGTAATTGATTTAGTTCCTCCCTTAAACTTGCTGGCCTTAACCCTTTAGTGTTCAGATTATTCTATCAAACATAATGCTTATTGATTCCCATTGACTTGAATTAATCATGCATTATCTCATATCTTCAAGATCTTGATGGTGTAATTACTTAATGTATAATAGCATTGTAGGGTAGGTGTGAGAGCCTGGATCTGGTCAGTTTGAACATAAAACTGATTAAATATTTTGGCCGGATATGGCCGGTTTAAATACTAAAGGGTTAAGCCAAAATTTGACCAGAGTCCAGTTACTTGCTGTTACTGTTTTTTCATCAACTCAAATTAGTATTTAAAACTGCTTCTCACCCATTTTTGTTCCATGTTGCACTAAAATTTTCTGCAAAACTTTGTATTCTCCACCATGAACAAAGTTAATATATAGCATATAGCATGCACAATTATATCTCCCATGCTGGGGAAAACAAATCAACCTCAATACTTATAAGTTTTTTTTTTTTTTTTTCAATTTTTTAAAGCTTGGTACTTTGTTTAGTTACATAGGCATAAATGAACCAAAAGCAGTTGTCAAGCACCAGGTGTGAGGACAAATACAGATACAAAGACACAAACATAGACATATCTGCAGATATATATTCATCTTAACTACCTCTCCTCATCCACATAACCAGCACTCCATCTGGATTACCACTGGAACTTTGTACATGTTTGGACTCTACCTCCATGGATCTTATTGGCTATTTCCATTGATGTAAATTGCTGTAATCTACCACAACTTTTAAACTTTCTGAACTTTCAAATTCTGTATCTTAAATAACTTTGCCATTTTCTCTCCATTTTAACTTTTTTTTTTCCTCTTTTCCTCCTTTTTTTCATTTTCTGTGACTTTTTTCCTCTTAATCCTTTCTGTCAAAGAGCATAGGCTCGAAACGTAAAAGACTTTTCCATTCTTCCTGAGCGTTAAACTACTACACCTGCAAGTTGTTCCTACACCTGTGTTTGTCTTTAATTTCCTTTAAATTTGAACTATATATATATTATATATATATATATAAACAAACAAACAAAACAAACAATATATATATATATAGAGAGAGAGAGAGACAGAGAGAGAGAGACAAACAGACAGAGAGAGCACCTGTGTGACATCATGTAAAAGCACCCATGCAACGCCATGTAAAAGCACCCGTATGATGCCATATAAAAGCACCCAGCACACTCTGTAAAGTGGTTGGCATTTGGAAGGGTATCTAGATGCAGAAGCCATGCCAACCAAATACGACTGGATTCTGGTGCAGCTCTCCAGCTTACCAGCTCTGGTCAAACTATCCATTCCATGCCAGCATGGACAACAGAGATTAACTGATGGTGATGATGATGATATAAATATATATATATATATATATATATATTACAGGCTTCTACAGTTTCCATCAACCAAACTCTTTCACAAAGGTATTGGTTGGCCCAGGGCTACAGAAGTTCTTAACTATACACCTATGCCTGCATTTATATATATATATATATATATATATTACATGGAAAAATGCGAGCAAGAGAAATAATATTTTTAAGATTATAAACCCGGAAAAGTACAGGACTAGTTATAACACTTGGAAAAATTCGGGACAACTTATTACATCCAGTAAAGTACAGAACAAAAAAATTTTTACTTAAAATATTACAGCTAAGGATAAAGTTTCAAATAAAATATTTAAATTTACAAAATATTAGCTTTGATTAAAACTAAAAATTTTATTACAGTTATTATTTCTATTTGTTATTACTTGTTTCTTCTATTAAAAATAAAAAATAACTCAAAATATTTTTTGCACTTTAAAAATATTCATTTTTTTAATTATTAGGTGCAGGAGTGGCTGTGTGGTAAGTAGCTTGCTTACCAGCCACATGGTTCTGGGTTCAGTCCCACTGCGTGGCACCTTGGGTAAGTGTCTTCTACTATAGCCTCGGGCCTACCAAAGCCTTGTGAGTGGATTTGGTAGACGGAACTGAAAGAAGCCCGTCGTATATATGTATATATATATATGTGTGTGTGCGTGTGTGTTTGTGTGTCTGTGTTTGTCCCCCTAGCATTGCTTGACAACTGATGCTGGTGTGTTTATGTCCCTGTCACTTAGCAGTTCGGCAAAAGAGACCGATAGAATAAGTACTGGGCTTACAAAGAATAAGTCCCGGGGTCGAGTTGCTCGACTAAAGGCGAAGCTCCAGCATGGCCGCAGTCAAATGACTGAAACAAGTAAAAGAGTAAAAGATTATTAATTAATAATTAGAAATTTGAAAATAGATTATAAAAAATTATAGCAGTACATAATTAGTTAGTGCAATAAACAGAATAATACGAAAATTAGTTATATATTGATTAGAGTAAAGTGTACCTATAACAAATTCACAATAAAATTTGCTTGAGTTATTTCCTAAGTTATTGCCAAGTCTTCACATTTTTCACTTGACCCAATGCCTATTTTTTAAAAAATGAATTTGCCTACCATATATACTATCTGCTTTGCATAAAACTTTAGCTACATTGGTACTTCTGGCTCTCATTTTTTAAGTATTCTAGTATGTCAATATTTTAGCAAAATGATGGTACCTTTCTTAACCCTTTCATTAATGTATTTATTTTGAGATGCTCTGTGTTTCTTCCAATTATTTTAAATATAACAAAGAATTTAGTAAAATAACATCGTTATTATTAAGCCAGTGCTAGGAACATAAATTGTGACTAAGATTTGGTAAAAGATTTGAATTCAAAACTTATGAAAAAAAGTCTTGTTCTGTACTTTAACAGACATAATAACCTGTCCTGAACTTTTCCAAGTGTAATAACTTGTCCTGTACTTTTCCAGTTTTATACTCTTGAGAATATTATTTCTCTTGCTCGCATTTTTCCATGTCATCCATGTTTTTTTTTCCAGGATATGCTATTATGCTAATTAATAATGTGTCAAATGTGTCAATTAGCAGTGTCATTGATAATATTTTCTTTACCTCAATGATGTCGGTGACATATATTTAAAGTCTCCTTATTTTTTTTTTTTTTATTTATTTATCTAGTTTCAGCTCACTAGCTGTGGCCATGCTGGGGCACCGCCATTTGGTGTTGCTACATGATTTTACTTCATGAATGCTTTTTAGCAATTGCCATTTGGTGCATGAGAGAGTTATAGTACTATGTTCATAAAAAAGTATAGAACTATATTATCACCCTCAAATTTGAGAAACAAATACACATAACTCTTTTCTTTTAAAACTTCATTGCATGAGAGTGCATGAGATAGAGACCATGAAATCCCTCAAATTGAGCTCTAGCTTTTAAACTTAATTCAAATATAGTTTGTTTTCAAAATAAAATGTTAATTATACTTCAATCCAATTTTTTGCTTACTGATATTTTTTTCCATGATATTTTACCTTACAACTTTTTTTATACAAATTTTTGTTGCATGGGACCAACACTATGAAATTCTTAATGCTTTCCTCTATCTATTTTGCTTTTGAAATAAACCTGATTGATGGTGTTACTTACTCTCCTGTGATGTTGCTACAAATTTTGATGAAAACTTTTCTCTACTGGATCAAATCTCAATTTTTTTTTTTTTTTTTGCCAATATGTAGTTAGGGACAAGTCCTCTTCAAAAATGTAAACAGTTTTCAGTTTGATTAAGAGCTGAATTAGCAACAGCTCTGAAAGATGCTGCATGTGAGTTAAACTGCAGCCTTTCTCTGTCATGGTCAATACAATGATCACACGCTCCTCTGTCAAGGCCAATGCTACACACCTTCCTTCCAAGCACTACTGTAAACAGCGGAAGTGAGCAAGAACGTTAAAACTTAGTGCACATGCACAGCAGAGTTCAAGGTCAATCTGTACCAAGCGGCTTTACTCTGCATGCTTTAGCTTCGTTACTATGGCAACAGTCCAGATACTTATTGATCAGATCACGTATCAGATCATGTGTCAAGAATGATAAAAACTTTGCATAGGCCTCTGAGCAGGTATTGCCAAGCTTTTGGCAAAATTTGATGCAGGTTCTCTGCTCAACTTTTTATGTCATGTATGACAATCACATGCTACACACCTTCCTTCCAAGCTATCTTTTAATTTTTACTTTTTACTTGTTTCAGTCATTGACTGTGGCCATGCTGGGACTCTGCCTTGAAGAAGCTTTTGTCAAATGAATCAACCTCAGTTCTTACACTTTTTTAAGCCTGGTAATTATTCTATCAGTCTCTTTTGCCAAATTGCTAAGTTACAGGGATGTAAACACTCCAACACCAGTTGTTAAGTGGTGGCGGAGGAGGACAAACACAAGACATAAAAGCATGCACGTACACACACACACATATAAATATATATATGCAACAGGCTTCTTTCAGTTTCCATGTACCAAATCCACTCACAAGGCTATAGTAGATAGAAGACACTTGCCTATGGTGTCACATAGTTAAGTATAAAGTTTATATTTTAGATTTTTTGTATTTTCCTACAGTTGGTTGAGAACAAAAGAGTTTCTCAATTCATATTTAGCAAGTTGAGACCTTGAATTTGGAATAAAAATTTATGAGAAATTTTGATGATTTTAATTCAATGTTTGCCGCCACTTCAACATGGCCGTTTTGTAATGAACAGACATTACTGGAATTTTTTAACCTCAAGAGGACATTTTCTCTAGCTGGTTAACAATGAAACCTGCATCCAATATATTGCAAGCAGGGGAACAGACCCCTACCGCACTCTAGTGACAGGACCAACAGAACAGCCTGGTTCCAGGCTATTTTTGCCCTTCCTAAGTGCTAGAGATGGCAGTACTCCAGTTCGCAATATGTAGAAAATCAAGCGATGTTCAGTGGCTGATCTTGCAACAAAGCAGCCAGTTATAAAATCTCTGTAAGAGATGAAAGCAGTAACTGTGCTGGCAAGTAATTTTAATTTATAATACTGTAAAATAGGGAATTTGCATCATAGAACCAAAGGTGATTTCAGAGTCATTGGTATGAAAAAGGATCAACAAGAAGTTTGTATCATTGAAATAAAGGTGGCCTCTGGTAGGTTGGTAAAGAAAGAGTTATAGTGTTTGTACCCCAACTTCATCACATTTAATCAACTTAGGCGTAGGAGTGGCTGTGTGGTAAGTAGCTTGCTAACCAACCACATGGTTCCGGGTTCAGTCCCACTGCGTGGCATCTTGGGCAAGTGTCTTCTACTATAGCCCCGGGCCGACCAATGCCTTGTGAGTAGATTTGGTAGACGGAAACTGAAAGAAGCCTGTTGTATATATGTATATATATATATGTGTATATATATATATATATGTGTGTGTGTGTGTGTTTGCCTCCCTAGCATTGCTTGACAACCGATGCTGGTGTGTTTACGTCCCCGTCACTTAGCGATTCGGCAAAAGAGACCAATAGAATAAGTACTGGGCTTACAAAGAATAAGTCTCGGGGTCGATTTCCTCGACTAAAGGCGGTGCTCCAGCATGGCCGCAGTCAAATGACTGAAACAAGTAAAAGAGTAGAGAGTTAACTATTAGTATTGTTACCAAACTGAAAGCTGATTAGGTCCTTTTAATATACTTGCAGAGCCCACATTCATATCAATCGTCAATCAGATCAATCAAAAATCCACAGTAGTTCGCTTCATGTGGGAGGAGATCTGTATAAGTATGTGTATTTGTGTGAGCATAAGTGAGGGAGACAGATATATAGTCCAACAGAGAGAGAGAGAGAGAGATACAGTCAGACAGAGAGATTCTAAAGATATGACTTTATGTGAGAAAAGTTAACACAACCAACTAAGCTAAGCATTACTAACACAGCTCATAACTCACACAAAGACCTCTATCTAATTGTGAAATGAGGCCACGCACATAAAATGCTAGAAAAGGGCTATATATTATTATCTTATAAGACTTACTCATCGTTTTCATTTATTCAACAATTCCCAGACTTTTCAATACGTAAATCGCGACAACAATACACAGCTTTGTTCTCACAAAACCAAAGTCTTTTTGGTTTATTTTATGCATTTTTATATGTATATGCACCAGTAGATTTAACCCATTTCTAGCTCATATCTCTAACAAGAATGTTCTTGTCTATGTGTTCTGTGAATTTTCAAAATAATCATTGTGTGTGCGTGCGTGCGTGTGAAGGTACATGGCTCAGTGGTTAGAGTGTCGAGCTTACAAAGTTTGAATCCCAGACTGGGCTGCATGTTGTGTTCTTGAGCAAGACACTTTATTTCACGTTGCTCCAGTTCACTCAGCTGTAGAAATGAGTTGCAATGTCACAGGTGCCAAGCTGTATCACCCTTTGCCTTTCTCTTGGATAACACTGGTGGCGTGGAGAGGGGAGGCCGGTATGCATGGGTGACTGCTGGTCTTTCATAAAACAACCTTGCCCAGACATGTGCCTTGGAGGGTAACTTTCTAGGTGCAATCCCATGGTCAATCGTGACCGAAGGAGGTCTCAGCATATATATATATTTACTCTTTAATCATTAGTCTGACAAAATATATTTTGTTTCATATGTGGTTCTTCAGGATCTAAAGAACAATAATAGATTTGATATTTTATTCACTCTCAGAATGATCTATGAGTATTTTAGTCTGAGTGGTTGAACATAGCTTCTTGTGAACTTGTTGTTACTCCCTGGAATATATTCATCTATCTATATATGTATGCCAACTATATATATTCTTTTACTTGCTTCAGTCATTTGACTGTGTCCATGCTGGAGCACCACCTTTAGTTGAACAAATTGACCCCAGCACTTATTCTTTGCAACTTTAGTACTTATCCTATCAATCTCCTTTACCGAATAGCTAAGTTATGGTGACGTAAACACACCAACATCGGTTGTCAAGTGATGGCAGCGGGGACAAACACAGACACACAAATACATACATAATGCTGCTGTTGTTATTTAGCCTATGTTGAGATCTCATCTTGTAGGCACATAATCAGAGATGCTGCAGCTGTGGCTTTCAGAATGTAGCAAATTTACCAAGCCATAATTATTACTGTTGTCTTGAGTAACTGAAAAAAAAAAAATTGTCTTGCTGTACTTGTTTCAACTCTTTACATCTGAGTTTGAATCCTGCTGAAGTCATCTTTGTCTGCCATCCATCTGGATCCCTGGGGTTGGTAAAATAAAGTACCAGTACAGTAAATGATGATGATTTAATCAACTAACTCCACTTCCCTGCAAATTTCTCACTTTGAGATTTTTTTTTATTTCTTTTACTTGTTTCTGTCATTTAACTGCAGCCATGCTGGAGCACCACCTTTACTTGAACAAATCGAACCCAGGACTTATTTTCTGTAAGACTAGTACTTATTTCATTGGCCTCTTTTGCCAAACCGCTGAGTTATAGGGATGTAAACATGCCAACATCGGTTGTCAAGCAATGGTGGGGCGACAAACACAGACACACAAATACATACATAATATATATATATATATATATATTATATATATATATATATACATATATACATATACATATATATATATATATATACACATATACATATATATATGGCACGTAAAAAAAGACATTTGAGCGTGGCCGTTGCCAGTACCGCCAGACTGGCCCTCATGCTGGTGGCACGTAAAAGTACCCACTACACTCTTGGAGTGGTTGGCATTAGGAAGGGCATCCGGCTGTAGAAACTCTACCAGATCAAGATTGGAACTTGCAAGGCTTTGGTTGGCTTGGGGCCATAGTAGGAGACACTTGCCCAAGGTGCTATGCAGTGGGACTGAACCGAGAACCGTGTGGTTGTGAGGCAAACTTCCTACCACACAGCCACTCCTGCACCTATACACAACCACTTCTGTGCCTATATTTGCAATATTTATTTAGTGTCCTGATTAGCTTTGATCTAGCAAGCCTACAAACAGAGACATTCCTACTATGATCCTATCACCGTTTCCTTCAGATGTAATCTAATGTGTTCATTTTTATCAAATTCTTAACACCTGTTGAAAAGTTTCTAAGTCAAAAGCACCACACTGTAATGATTTTATTATAGAACAGAAATGAAAGATAGAAGAAAGGTTTTGAGAGTTCCTCACTTCCTTCAAAATGAATGTAAACAAGATTTGTACAATTCTCATGATACTATGCATTTCAGAATTGTCATACTGATGCAGGCTGTGGTACTACATCAATAGAAAGTTAAAAGTTAAGAGGATAGGATGTGAACTGGAGTATATTTAACTGCTATTTTAACCAAGGCAAATAGCCATCTGTTTTATTGGTATATTAAAGCTGATATTTAGAACTGAGTTAACATACAGGAATCTTTATTATCACTATACAGACCAGAGACTTTGATTCCCCCACCAACATCAAACATTAGCTGTCTTACATTTAAGGATTTTTCAAGGAGTAAAGGCTTGAACTAGTGACCTTTATAGGGTCTCTGAGACTGATGGGGTTAGAAGGAGAAGTAGAAACCTTGTCACATCATATATAGTCCATCTGACTGAAATACTAGAGATAAGCTCTGGTCCTTATGGATCCCCAAGCATCTACATGGTCACAAGACATGCAAGAAAGAATAGCCAAACTTCCTTCAAATTATACCCTACCATCTTAACCCTTTAGCATTTAAACCAGCCACATCTGACCTAAATATTCTACCTGTTTATCATGTTCACACTGGTGAGATCTGATCTCTCACACCTACCCTACAATGTAATTCTAAAAACAAACAACCACATCTCATCAAAATCTCAAAACTACAAGATAATGCATGATTAATTCAAAATAATCTGAATAACTGAGTATTATATTTGACAGAATAATGTGAATGCTACAGGATTGAACAACACATTGAATAATGAAGTCCCTGTTATACAAAAAAAAGAAAAAAAAGACAGGTGGTTGTAGCTAAATGCTTCTGATCATAGACCTGCTAGACCAGGGCTGTCTTGGTGCTAAAATAGCATTGGCAAGAACAGCAATCTATTGTCTGGTACCTTGTTACAGCCTAATTGACTGGGCCAAGGACACGGTAAACTGAAACAACAGAAACAGTAACAAGAACTCCCAGACATACTTCATCTACATTCTAATGTCTTCAGTGGAACTTCTTCAACCGAACATGTTATGACACTCACAGACAAATTGATTTAATAGCATTGTTGGTATTCTCTTCTATAATTTCATGAAAGCAGTCAACTGCCTCACACAACAAAATACTTTAAAGCTTGCTGACATTATCAGCCTGCTGATAATGTCACTCAAATTTAAATTATTAATGTCACACCATAGCTATGACAACAACTACAACTACAACAAATTGACAAGTTGGTATTTCACGAAAAGGAACAGCAAAATACCTCGTTAGCCCTATAATGCAAATAAAGTGCAATTAACTCTTGTACATGTCTGTGCTCGGTTATTATCATTGTTGTTGCTGCTGTTTTAACCTTACATCAACCATGATGATCAAAGGCATTCCAGCCATGACCATCCTGTCATTTTAGAGGCATATAGTATTATGTAATCTAATGTCCAGGAGTATTCCAGATGTAGGACATGAAAAGTCTTTGCATATTTGTGTTGGACGTAATCATTCATACCAGTATGTAATTCCTCATAAGGAATCTAATTTGTATTTCATGAAGAGATTTCCATCTTTATATATATATATATATATATATATATATATATATATATATATATATACTTGGACTGTACCAGCAGACTTGGATGTTTCACAGTCCTTTGAAGGATTTTGGTCATCATATTTTTTTGTATGTATAGATGTACATATATATAGTATATATATATATACACACATGTATATATGTACATATATATGTATATATATAGTTAATCCAAACAAGAAAACAAAAAGACAACAACGCAAGGACGTGGAACAATAAAGTATTATTGGACGCTCAGGAAAGAAGGGAAGAAGGATATATATATATATATATATATATATATATATATACACTTGTACAGATGTATATATATGTATATATATATATACACATGTATATATGTACATATATATGTATATATATATATACACATGTATATATGTACATATATATATATATATATATATATATATATATAACATAAAGTATACTAGCCATCTCAATATGGCTAACCACTAAGGGTGGGTGTTACTGTAGCTTTTAGCCCTAGGAGATCGTCTCCAGCTGGCTTTAGGCACACTTTCTGTGCCCTTATGATATTTGCAAAGGGAGGTCATCCCTCTCTCGTAAACCTAAGTGATACTGAGTAAAGTTCACTATTCAATGCATGGGATAAGACCTAAACAAACACATTATAGATTTTTGCACTTGCGAGATGAATTTCGGAACAGAAATCGCGCAGTTCAATTTTCATTCGCCTAAACTTTAAGTGACCCGTTTTTGGTGGTTCTACGATTTGTTGGCTAGGAGGAGATGTGCCAGGAAGTTAAACACACAGACACACACAGATACACACACAGATACACAAGTTGAGTTTTATATATATAGATATATATATATATATATAATTCGTTTTTGGATTTGGTTTGCAAGATTCTTTATATGAGTTCGTGTGTTGAAGCATATTCTGTTGTGTCTGGGGAGAGTCATCTTCTTTTTGTGCCTTATAATGTAACACACTCACCGGTAAAATTTCCACTTATTTCTTATTTTTATTTTCCTAAAATTTTCGTTGCGTCTTGCAACCTTTTCAATAGTCTTGAAAAGGTTGCCAGACTATTAAGAGTCAAGACTATTGAAAAAGTTGCAAGATGCAATGAAAATTTTATGAAAATAAAGATAAGAAATAAGTGGAAATTTTACTGGTGAGTGTGTTACATTATAAGGCACAAAAAGAAAATGACTCTCCCCAGAAACAACAGTATATATATATATCATATATTACATATATTATATATATGTATATATTATATATTATATATATATATATATCATATATTACATATATTATATATATATGTATATATTATATATTATATATTATATATATATTATATATTATATATATATATATATATATATAATATATATATATATTATATTATATATTATATATATATGTATATAATATATGTTATATATAGGTATATATTATATATTATATATATTATATATATTATATATATATATATATATATATATATATATATATATAATATTTAAAATAATAAGGGTGAAAAATTGAATATTAATTTGATTAATATCAATTGAAAACCAATGGTCTAGCATATTAAAATCTGAAGATACAGAAAAATTATATTACATACATATAAGAGGGATGGCCACTACGTGGAAATCCATTATGCTAGAAGTAGATCCACTATGGTCTTACCACTAAGAAAGAAATGTTCTCAAGAAAATTTTAGCAAACGCCAGAACGTAAGTGAGCAAGACAAATGAAAAGAAACAAAATATAGATTAATCATAAACTAGTTTCGCTATTATCACTTACATAATTTCTTACGTAATTGTCTGTAGCTCATCAGTGTGATCATCTTTGCAAATATAATTTGCAGAACTATACACGCAACGTCCACATCAGCATATTCGGGCTTGTGTTAGGAGACTTTTCATAGATTTGAGTTGTCTCTTGCTTTTTATGATGGTGTGTGTTTGGAGGATTAAGTTCATTCTGTGGTCCTTTTTTAGCAGGGGAATATCTTGAAGGATGGTGTCAAAGGCGTCATTGTTAAGAGACAACCCAAATCTATGAAAAGTCGCCTAACAACAAGCCCGAATACGCTCAACAACACAAAAACCGTCAGTAAAAAAATGCGGAAGACCCAACTATGGGATATGCGTTAATTTAATTGAGGGATCAGAGTTCTCCTTCAAACAAGGACATCGTTTAACAGTGAAAAGCAACTTCACATGCTTTGGAGAACCTGCTTTGGGTGTCAAGAGCACTACATAGGCCAAACAAAAAACAGTCTACATAAAAGAATGGCAGTGGGACTGAACTAGGAACCAAGTGATTGGGAAGCAAACCTCTTGACAACATAGCCATGCCTGCACCAATCCATACATAGCTTTGCTGCTGAAATGGCCCCCAAGGTCAAAGCTGTGAATTTTAAAAACACTAGCATACAACTACTGACGATAAACATAAACGCACCAAAGGCATTTTGTGCTCATTTGCATATCAATACATTCATTGGAGACATCAATTTACTGAAGTCCTAAGATAGTGTAATTGTGAATAAATTGTAAACACATTTACATGCATACATTTATTGATATTTAACGATCAGTTAGCTTCACTGCAGAAATAGATGCATTAACCAACTGCTTGATCAATGGAACCACATTGCTGTTTGGATTCTGGTCTCCCTGGCAGAGTATTATGTAATCTTCAAGCAGGATCTATTTGACACTGTGTAAGAAAGATGGCTCATATATTATAGATACAGTGTATAAAATGGGGCTTCCACAAACTCTGTCAACCAAATTTCACTTATTTGACTTAGATTGACACAAAACTATGGTAGAAGATTTATCCAGTGTTAGACATTGGAATTTAATACAGGATCTATTATCAATGATAAAGTGAACACCCAAACCAATGACCTATGCTTGCACCAGAATGCATACATACATTATATATGTTTATACACACACACACACACACACACACACATATTTGGGAAGTGTTCAAAGGTCAGCATAATAAAGTTTAGTATTTGGTACAAAGGTTAATTAATTCCAGTTTTGACTTCTGAAGAAATTATCTAGACTTGATAGGATATATATTTCATATATATATATATATAAACACACACATACAAACGTACATATATATATTTGTTTAGTGTATTTTGAGTAAAAATTTGTAACGCATGTGTAAGAGTTCTTATGCTGTTGTTCAGGTACCACATGTTATTATATCTTGGGGTATCTCATATACATATATGTGTGTATATATATATATATATATATATATATATATACAGGGTGAGGAAGCAAAATTTACAATGAACGTTAAGTTGTTTTTTCTCAGCAGGCACTAAGTCAATTGTTTTGAAACCTAGCATATATTGATGTCATAATCATACCTAACACTATTAGCCTTACCTTTTCAGAAACTTTTGCCCATATGAGTAATCAGGAAAGCAAATGTCAAAGAGTGTGTGATTTGCTGAATGCACTCGTCACACCAAAGAAGATTTCAAGAATAGTTGGGGTGGCCATAAAGACTGTTTATAATGTAAAGAATTGAATGACTATGAGCAAAACTATTATGAGGGGGTCAGGAAGTGGAGGAATCAACATAAAACGTACCAAAACTTTTATTAAAGCTCTCAAATCCAAAATCCTAAAGGATCCAACCAAATCCATGAGAAAAATGGCAATTAAACTTTAGGTAGACAAGAAGACCATTGGAAATGCAGTAAAATATGATTTGAGGTTAAAATCTTACACAAGAACATCAAAACTCTTGTTGACAACAGCTATGAAGGAAAAGAGATTGGAAAGGTGCAAGAAAATTATTTCATGGTTCAAGAAAAAGTCCTCCATTGTAACGATCTTTTCTGATGAAAAGATCTTCAGTGTCGATGCTGTTCTGAACCACAGAAATGACAGATTTATTGCAAAATCAACAGCTGAGGTTAAGGGGACATTCAAAGCAAAACATCCTGCTCAAGTTATGGCTTTTGGTGTTGTGGCTTCTGATGGAAAGAAAATGCCCATAAAATTCTACAAAGTTGTGAAAAGATCAATGTTAATACTTACTACAAGACTCTAAGATACCAGGTATTGCCATGGCTTAAAGCAAACTAGTCAGATGGTAATTATGTATGGACACAGAATGGTGCTCCAGCACACACAGGTAGAAAAATACAAGATTTCTGCAAATCCAACTTTAGCAATTTTTTGGAATCATGTTTATGGCCACCTTCTAGCCCAGATCTAAACCCTCTGGATTATGCTATTTGGGGCGTTTTAGAACATGCTACCAATAGAACATCACACAGTAATGTCGACTCTCTTAAAGATACTATTAAAGAAGAATGGGAGACTTTGTCTCCCGAATATTTGAAGAACACTTGCGCAAGTTTCAGGAAGCGTGTGAAGGCAGTTATTGAGAAAGAAGGAGGACACAGAGAATAAAAAACATTTTCTATTATGTAAATTTTCTTGTGGTAAATAATTCTCATGACTTTCTGTAAATTTTGCTTCCCCACCCCGTATATATATATATATATACACACTGTAAAGTCTATTTGCCAATGCAAAGTGGCAGTCCTACATAGGACCATGTTACTACTTCTTTCCATGTTACTGGAAAACATCTTTTCCAGCTGGTTATCGACACCTAATCTGTGTCCGTACACTGTGAGCAAGAGAACTTACCACTACCTATTTAGCCATAGTGATACCAGTGGACCAATGGTTTCTGGTAATTTCCCTTCATCAGGACTGGACAATCACCAGCTAGAGATAGCTGTCACTCGACCTTGCTCACAGCATATACTTTTCAAGCAACACAGTTACTGATCTCAAAGAGAAAAACAACTAGTTTTAAATCTCTGAGTGAGATCTGCATATTAACAGTACAGTACCGTAAAGTCTATTTGTCAATACAATATATATACATATATACAGGCTGGGTGGAAGGTAACTAGGCATTAGGAATTGCTTACAGAATTTTTAGCATCATGAAGTCATGACGAAAACTTTTTTAAAGAGACAACACTAATGGAGATTTCTTATTTTCTTATTGTCTTACTTCCTATTTTCCAGATAGCCAGTCATTTGACTGTTCAGGAGTGAACTAAGATAGCATAACGCTATGAAGTGTGGAATTTCATTGTTCTAGTTCAGAGATGGTGACATGCATGGAAAGGTAAGCATGGAATACTACGACTGGAGACATTAAAAAGTTGTCATGCAAAGCTCATAATCACATGCTCTGTGAACGATGCAAGAAGTGGCCATCCAACCACATCCTGATCAGTGGAGAACGTGGCAGCAGTGCAGGAAATATTTAATCACAACCTGCAAAAAATCAACACGTCAAGTAGCTCATGAAAGTGGACTAACAAGACACACAATACACACAGTGTTGCATAAAGAATTGAATTTTCATCCATGGAAATCCCATTACATGCAGGAGCTAAAACCTGATGGGACAATGCAGACCTCATGAAGGGCCTCCAAGAAGTCCAGATCTCACTGCGTGTGATTTTTATCTGTGGGGTTTCACAGAAGAGATATACAAGACAAAACCTTGCACACTGGCAGACTTGGAGACATGGATTCAGGAAGTTCTCAATGATATCCCAAACAACATCCTTCAGAAGATTGTTCGTTCCATCCCTGGCCGTTTGAGGAAAGTGGTTGACCCCACCAGTGCTTACATTGAAATATGAAGATTTACTTTCGTTTTCCCATGTAATAAAGAACATGTATAATTTGCTTTAATGAATCAGTAAAAGGAATATGGATTTTATTACCAATTTTTAATGCCTACTTACTTTCCACCCACCCTATCTATACATACACACATGCACACATGTTTGCACATCTGGGTGTATCTGTTTGTATAATCTGTTTCTGTATTCTTTTCTGAATTTATAGAACCCAGTCAGTAAACTACAGCCATGTATATAATCTAATCTATATTTATAAATGTATTTATATGCATACAAATACTAATACACATGATGGGGGAGGGTGGAACAAGCAGCAGGCAAATTCACACACACACACATACAAACACATACACAAACACACACACACACACACACACACACACACACACACACACGCTCTAGAAAGATGGGTAAAACAAGCAGGCAGACAATTTTACTGAACTACCATATAATATATATACTGAACTAGCATCATGTACATAGACATATAATATATATATATATATATATAGTGTGGGTGTGTTTGTGTGTGTATGTGTAAAAACGAATATATGTAGTCAGCGCTATATGTTTCTAAAATAACATCACCCCTCTCTGTATATGGTTCCACCGACCTAATTATTAAAACACAACACCAACAACAGTGAAGTCTGCAAATGAAATGGCATTGGTTAAAACATATGTGACAACACTTATAATACCATTTCTTGCCAGCCAATGACATTGCCTCGTTAGGGACAGTAACGATTAATGGCAATAAATACTTTATAATTGTTGCTTCTCTTAAGGTTATGGGGTTAAAATTATGGTAATGCACTGCAAAAAGAATGTCGACAGTAAAATAGTTCTTTAATCTGTCTCTGTGAAGTCTCTTCATCTCTTGCCTTTATTATTACTAAAGCAGTAAGCTGGCAGAATTGTTAACGCGTCAGATAAAATGTTTCATGGCATTTCATCTCTCTTTACTGTCTGTGTTCAAATTCTGTTGAGGTTGACTACTACCTTTCATCGTTTCAGGGTCAATGAATTCTAGTTGAGCACTGGGGTTCATGTAATTGACTATGCCCTCTCCCCAAAATTTCAGGCCTTGTACCTATAATAAAAACGATTATTATTAACTATCATTATTGTTATTAACTATTACTGTGATGAGCTGAAGTAAGAGAATAAAGGAATTTCTATCAGTTCTTTACATTCTGAGTTCAAATCCTGCCTTCATCTTTCACCGTGTTGGATGGTTAATAAAATAAATACTGAACACTGGAGTCAATGTAATCAATAAGAGCCCATGCCCAAATTTCAGGCCTTGGCATATAGTTCAAAAGAATTATTATTACTAAAGTGGTAAGCTGGTGGAATCATTATATCTTTGAACAAAATACTTAGCAGCATTTCTTCATGCTTTTTTTTTTCATTCTGAGTTCAAATCTTACTGAGGTTAGTTAACTTTGCCTTTCATCCTTTCTGGGTTGATGGAATAAAGAAAGTACCCCTCTCATTAAAACTGCTTGTGCCATTATTTAAAACCAAACACTGTGAGGAGGAAAAATCATTAGTGCATCGGACAAAATGGAATTTTTTCCTACTCTTTATGTTCTGAGTTCAAATCCTGCCAAAGCTGACTTTGCCCTTCATCCTTTTGGAGTCAATAAAATAAAGAACCAATCAGTTCTTGAGTATTTAGTTATGGCTTTTTACACCCTGAGTGCAAATCCCCGCAAAGTCATCTTTATCCTTCATCATTTTGGGGTCAATAAAATAAAGAACAAGTCAAGTACTAGGGTTAAATGTACTTGCTTAAACCCCTCTTACATAATTTACTGGCCTTGCACCTAGATAAGAAACAATTATCATTTCATATAATGAGAAAAATATTTTTATTATTAAGGTGACTAGATATATGCTGTGTACAAGAGGTCAGATGGAGGAGAGCCTCACATAGACTCCCACAGTGGCTAGGACAAAAGTACAAACTATCTAAAGTAAGTATCAGCACTGGAGTTGGTGGAGGAAGCATATTGTTGGGTAAAGGGCAAAGAAATGGATAGATGAAATAAGTGAGGCAGCCAGAGTAAAATATCTATGACAGAAGAATTAAGCTTGGACTAGTCATAGACAGCTCAACAGCAACAGCAGTGTCTGCATATTCACCAAAATCAAGACTGACAAGTGAGTGTAAGGACTATATTTATGTGGTTCTCTTGCAGACTATGTCAATAATAAATGACAATGACTTTGTTACCACATGTGGCCATGTTGTACAATACCACGACAATTATTCTGATGTGTATGGTACAAAGAATGAAGAGGGACCTAAGGTCTGTGATGCAATGACCTAATCAATTGCAACACCTAGCTTCAAGATTTGCTAGCATCTGGTAAACATGCAAACCTGATAAATTTTAAACGCACTAGCAAATCTCACAGATAGGTGGTTGTGAAGCCTAAGTCATTCGCCAGTGGAGAAGGTATTTCTCAGCATAGACTATATATTGATCCATGATCTCAGGATAAGTGGGATATGGAATAAGAGACATGAGATAGTCTGGAGAAGGGAGGTATGGAAGCCAAAAGATCTTTTGGTCAGATGTACATTCAAAGAATTCTACTTGATACAAATGACATAAAGGAGGAGAAGATAGGGATTTATAACAGAGAGAACAATTGGGATTTCCTAAGAGCAGCACATTAAATTATGGATGGAATAAAGTTCTAGCCAGACCGAAGGTGTCATAATGGTGCAGTAGATGTAGTCATAAAAGCAAAGATATTGGCTAGGAAAGCATGGAAAATTACCAGGTAGCTAGAAGAGATACCAAATACCAGATGCAGTTAGCATGGAGAGAAGCTGAAAGTCAGAGGTTTATCAATGTTCTGCAATGGAAAGATGAGGTTACAAATCAGTATATCAGAGAGACACAAAATGTTGATGGAGCAAAGAGTATGGAATGGTAGTGGTACATTTGTCCTCATTGAAAGTGAGAACAGAGAAGTGTAGGTTGCAGAATGTGTAGAATATGTTGAAAAGAGAGGGACTACCTTTTACAAATTCAACAGAGGGTCCATCTATGGGAAATGACATATATACAGGCAAAATCAACATGAAAGCAGGAAAAGAAACTAGATCACCATGGAAAGTTACAGAGATATTTTGCAAAGTAGTACATGCAACTAGTTATTTATATGGCCAATCAGCTATTACAGAGATAAGACATAACAATGCCATCACCAACTGCTGCAAAAGCAAACAAAATGCCTTTTTTTTTACTCTTTTACTTGTTTCAGTCATTTGACTGCGGCCATGCTGGAGCACCGCCTTTAGTCGAGCAAATCAACCCCGGGACTTATTCTTTGTAAGGCCAGTACTTATTCTATCGGTCTCTTTTGCCGAACTGCTAAGTTACGGGTATGTAAACACACCAGCATCGGTTGTCAGGCAATGCTAGGGGAAGAAATACAAACACACAAACACACACACATACATATATATATATATATACGACAGGCTTCTTTCAGTTTCCGTCTACCAAATCCACTCACAAGGCATTGGTCAGCCTGGGGCTATAGCAGAAGACACTTGCCCAAGATGCCACACAGTGGGACTGAACCCGGAACCATGTGGTTGGTTAGCAAGCTACTTACCACACAGCCACTCCTGCGCCTTAGAAAGAAATAACTGCAGAGACATGAAATAGACAAACTTATGAAATAACAGAAACACTTAGAGTACAATTGATTAGAAGGAGAAATAGCCTGCACAAGATGCAGCACAAACAAGATACTTTACCAGTTAAATATTTGAATGTTTTGAGTTTAAATGCCAATATGGTCTCTTGTACTCCTTTGCCTGTTATTCATCAAGGTTTGATAAAATTGGTCACAGTTAAGTACTGGAGTTAATAATAAAACTGAGTGTTCCCTCCATAAATATACATGCACTACAACAAAACACACACACAAATATGTTCTTACCTCTATAAGTACAAGCAACCCTCCCATGGGCATCTACTTGCATGCCACATATGATGGTCGGGTGAAACAAGCAAAGAAATTCACTGGGTTAGCATAACAGATACACCATGCTTTGTTTTTCCTGTGTCATTGTTTATATATGTGTGTGTGTGTGTGTATATGTATACTCACATATAAACACATACACATGCATATACATACAGACACACACTCACATGCACACACACACATATATACATACATATTTACATAAATATACACATATATATACACACACATTCATTTATATATATATACTTTATTTAAAGCAGCAGAAAATTCAACAAAACCTGTTACTCTGCAACAGGAAACTCAGAGTAACAGGTTTTGTTGAATTTTCTGCTGCTTTAAAAAAGCATATTACTCTACCACTGGTATTTGAGTACTCTTTTTTCCACCTGTTTCACATTTATGTGTTTACTCCGGTGTATATAATATATATATATATATATATATATATATATATATAATAAAGGGTAAAATTAATTAATTAATTAATAATTAATATTTTACCAAGTAGTTTGGTATGTTAAAAGGACCATTATTGGTAAACTTATACATAAAATTTTCAAATTATGAGTATAATTGTAATTAGGGTTCAGCAAAATTTTACTTCACCACATACTGAAATTTAGAAATAGCAGTTAAAACTAACGATTTCACTTTGAAGGAGACTAAATTAAAAAGGTGAGTTTTTTAATATTACTTGTTTTTTGGCAAAAGGTCGGATACTTTTTGACAACACACGGTATATATATATATATGCATATACACAGGATGCGGTGAATAAACTATTGTAGTGAAATAGTTAGTTTGAACTGCTATTTCTAGATTTCGGTATGTGGTGAAGCAAATTTTTGCTGAACCCTAATTATAATTATACTCATAATTATAAAATTTTACAATGCAGGAGTGGCTGTGTGGTAAGTAGCTTGTTTACCAACCACATGGTTCCAGGTTCAGTCCCACTGCATGGCACCTTGGGCAAGCGCCTTCCACTATAGCCTCGGGCCAACCAAAGCCTTGTGAGTGGATTTGGTAGACGGAAGCTGAAAGAAGCCCATCGTATATATGTATATATATATATATATATATATATATATATATACATATATGTATGTGTATGTATGTATATGTTTGTGTGTCTGTGTTTGTCCCCTCAACATCGCTTGACAACCGATGCTGGTGTGTTTACATCCCTGTAACTTAGCAGTTCAGCAAAAGAGACCGATAGAATAAGTACTAGGCTTACGAAGAATAAGTCCTGGGGTTGATTTACTCGACTAAAGGTAGTGCTCCACCATGGCTACAGTCAAATGATTGAAACAAGTAAAAAAAGGAAAAAGAGTATGATGATGATGATGATGATGATGATATATATAATCGCTCTTTGGAGATAATGCTATGGGAAAAACACCAGTTCAAAGATGGCTACACCTCAGTGGACAGTGAGCCCCATTGTGGCAGACCATCAACTAGCAGAAAAGATGAAATGATTGCAAAGGTTCGAGGAATAGTCTGTGAAGACTGTCATGTGACTATTGAGGAGATTGTTGCCAAAGTTGAAATCAGCCATGGATCAGTTCAGTCAGTTCATTCTACCCATATTGTCCAAGCATTCTTCATCAAGCAAAACAAACCACTCGTTCATCAGGCTTCCTACTCCCCAGACTTGGCTCCATGTGACTTTTGGCTATTCCCAAATCTCAAAAACAAAACACTAAAAGGGAGAAGATTTGAGTCAACAGAGGACATTAAGCAAAATTTAAATGGCACAGCTCTACAGCATCCCAGAAAGTGATTTCCAGAAATGTTTCCAGCAGTGGCAGGAATGCCAGCAAAAGTGTGTAGACTCTCAAGGCGAATACTTTGAAGGAGACTAAATCAAAATACTGAGTTTTTTAATATCACTTGTTTTTTGGCTAAAGGTCGGATACTTTTTGACAACACACAGTATATATATATATATATATATATATATATATATATATATAGATCGCCATGTTGATTCGCTAGCTTCTGCACACATTTTTTTTCTCTCCCCGTTTCTCTCCGTGTTTCTTTTCTGTGTATCTTTCTGTTAAAGAGCGTAGGCTCGAAACGTAAAAGACTTGTTTTATTTATATTCCTGAGCGCCATACTAATACAATTGTTTGTTTGTATTCCACCTGCCTTCGTCTTTTGTTTATTTTCATAAAGCTTCCCGTTATATATATATATATATTCTAGCAAAAACTGTCCGACGAACGGCAATGTGAAACTCAGAGTAACAGGTTTTGTTGAATTTTCTGCTGCTTTAAATAAAGTATATTACTCTACCACTGGTATTTGAGTACTCTTTTTTCCACCTTGTTTCACACTTATGTGTTTACTCTGGTATATATATATATATATATATATATCTTAGAAGGTTTGGAGATGATGTACAAGTATTATATATTAGAAGAAATGAGGTACTCAGAAATTTGGATGGTTTTATATTTACAGATATTTATTAGTATGTTACATGTTTTTATAAATCATATATCATATATTAGTGCTTTCGTCCATTCTAGTGGAGTTTTCAAATTGAACTATGTTCTTGGGGAAAATTTGACCATTTTTATACTGTTATTGAGTGTGTAGTGGTGGGAAGAAATATAAGATAGTACAAGAGACTGATGAACGGGGAGAAAGTGAGAGAGAGCATGTGTGTGTGCATGTGTGCATGTGTTTTTGTATCTGAAGGAGGTGTTAAAGAAAAAGAAGGAAAGGAAGAAAGAAGAAAAAAATTTTTTGTTGATCTCTTTGTAACTGGTCAGGCTGTTTACTCTAAGAGGGGCAAAATGTCACTTTTTAAAAAATTGTCTGGATTACTTTTTTATCATTGTCTAGTGAGAGGGAGAGAGAGAGAGAGTGTGTGTGTGTGTGTGTGTGTGAGTGTTTTTGTATCTGAAAAAGGTATTAAAGAAAAAGAAGGAAAGGAGGAAGAAAGGGAGAAATTTTGTTGATATCTTTGCAGTTGGTAGGTTTGTCAATAAGAATTCTTGGCTTACAGTGATTGTAAATCCAGCTGTTTACTCCAAGGGGGGGCAAAATGTCACTTTTCAATAAATTGTTTGTATTTCCTTTTTATCATTGTCTTGTGAGAGAGAGAGAGAGAGAGTGTGTGTGTGTGTGGTGTGTGTGTATGTGTGTGTGTGTGTGTGTGTGCATGTGTGTGTGTGTGTATGTGTGTGTGTTTGTATATCTGAAAGAAGTGTTAAGGAGGAATGGTCAAGTTGTCAAAAACAATCAGTCCTTGTCTTTTAGCAATGGTCAAGCCAGCTGGGGGCCAAAATGTCACTTTTCAAAAAATTGTCTGGATTTCCTTTTTATCATTGTCTTGTGAGAGAGAGAGTGTGTGTGTGTGTGTGGAGGTGTCTGTATATCTGAAATGAGTGTTTATATTTTTGCAACTGTAAATGATTTTTGGTTTTTAGAAATTGGCCACTTCAAGGGGTGTAGAATGTCACTTCTCAAAAAATTGTCTGGATTCCTTTTTATTATTGTTTCGTGAGGGTGTGTGTATGTGTGTGCCTGTGAGTCTGGAAGGGGTGTCGCTGGAGAAGGGAAGAAAGAAGAAAAAGGGGAAGAAGAAATAATTGTGTTGATATTTATACCACTATTCAGTTCTTTCAATCCAATGTTTGATTCCTGTGCTTACATGGGATGGAGAATCTGGATTAGAGATTGTTTTTATTTATCTATATGTACATATGTGTAGAACTGTGTGTGTGTGTGTGTGTGTGTGTGTGTGTGTGTGTGTGTATGTGTTTAATACAATTTACTTTACAAATTTGGTCCTTCATCTAGTACAACTTATTATAGAAACATTTTCAGCCATTCAATTTGGGGGAGAACTTAATTATGAAATATTTTTCCATATTCCTCCTGAAGGAAGTGTCATTCTTTGGACATTTGTAGAAAGGAAAGATCTTAAATTTTCCTTCTCCACGTGTATCTAGGTGTTTACTTAGTGGTATCTTGCACAGTTCCGCCTGTCAGACATGTTGTCGGTGAATTCTGGCTCGTTGGCATAAAGAATTTCCAGTTTCACTTATATAATCCTCCTTGCATGTGGAGTAGGTTATGCAGTATATTATGTTCTGCATCTTGCAGTTCATATCTGCATTTACTTTGAATACGTGACCGCTCTTAAATTTTATTTGTTTGTCTCCCTCTATGTATTTGTAGGTGGGGTTACTGCAGATCCCACATCTACCATCTCTGCACTCTTTTACAAGGAATTCAGTTTTAGTTTCTGATGAGAATTTCGCTCTTGTTAGTTGTTTCTTCAGGTTTTTGTCTTGTCGTCTACTGTTTTTTATGCAATATTTGTTTAGTACGTTTTCTATTTTGGGACTTTGTAGGACTATTGGCTGGTTTGAATGTATCATTTTAGAACATGTTGGTAACTCCAGGGTTGTGCGTGTTTATGAAAGGGATAATGTTTTCTTTGGTTTTTGTTTTGGGTGTCCTGAGTTGTGTGATGTCCAGTTTCATTGCTCTTGAGATTTCATTTTTTATTAGTTTAAGTGGGTATTTTTGTTCTAGTAGGAAGTTTTTAAGTTCATCTAGTCTTATTTGGCATGTTTGTGAGTCAGTTACTATGCTGCATATGCATCTTGCCATACTATACGGGATGTTTCTTTTTATGTGAGATGGGTGGCAGGAGTAGAAATTTAAATATTGGTGTGCATCGGTTTTTTTGTAGTGGATGTCTGTTGTGATGATGGAGTTGTGTATCTTGATGTTGATGTCTAGGAAGGGAAGATCATTGTGGCTGGTATCTATTGTGAAATTTATAGATGAGTGCAGTGTGTTGAGGATGTTGTGGAATGTTCATAGGTCTTCTCATCTGTTCCAAAAGAGGTAGTGTTTCCAGTCATTGAGGTAGTGTTTCCACTTTTTCTTGATGTCTTCTCTGAAGTCGTGTTCGAAGACTTTCCCTATTTCATTGTATAGTTTGTTCTCAAGGAAACCCATCACCAGGTTAGCATATGAAGGTGCGAATTTTGTACCCATAGCCGTGCCCTTTTCTGTCAGTATGTCTTGTTGAATGAGAATGTATTTTCTTCGAGTATTAATTGGGTGGCTTGGGTGATAAAGTCTGTCTTGAAACGTTCGTCTATAAGTTCTCTGTATTTTTCTACCGATTGTTTTATCGCTTCCAGACCTAGGGTGTGTGGTATGTTCATGTATAAGTTTGTGACATCGAAGCTTGCAAGTATGGTGTTTTTCGGAACTGTATTTGGAATGTGTGTGAGGAAGTCTATGTCATCCCTTATGTAGCTAAGTATCTGTGGGCATAAAGGTTTGAGGAGTACTTCTATGAAGTGGCTTAGTTGTTGTGTTGGTGCTTGGGGCCCTGCTACTATTGGTCTCATTGTGAGGTCTGCGGGCCTTTATATATATATATATATATACATATACACAGGATGCGGTGAATAAACTGTTGTCTAAATTATGCAAAGTTAAAAACAACACTGATATCTCGTTTTAATAGATATATTTACCAAAATTACATAAAAAATCTTGAAATACTAAAGAGTAAATTTATTCCATAAAATTGCCATTGGCTTCAGCGCCAACCTCCAGATGACTTTGGAATCTCCTACATCTCTTCTGTATGGTCTCCTTGTTTAAGTTGATGAATGCTGCCATAATCCTTGCCGTCAGTTCATCTTTGGTGTTACAAGGAGTTTTGTTGAGCTCTCACTCAACTGCACTCCTCATATAATAATCAAGGGTTTTACAGTCTGGGGTGTTAGATGGTTAGATGTTAGAGGTGATGAGGTCGCAGGAATTGTCT
Organism: Octopus sinensis; assembly: GCF_006345805.1. Classification (NCBI taxonomy): domain Eukaryota; kingdom Metazoa; phylum Mollusca; class Cephalopoda; order Octopoda; family Octopodidae; genus Octopus; species Octopus sinensis. The sequence continues at coordinate 50,392,475 of NC_043004.1, read as the reverse complement.
GACAGTTATGACTGGGTTCTCCTGCTTGTGTGGCACGGTGCAAAGTTCTGTTAGCAGATGTGGATCTTCCAGCAGCCACTACCTCCTCCAGGCACTTGAGGTAGGCTGCCACGTTGAATCCGAGACGGTGTGGGAAGATGAATGGAGGTATAACATCACCATCACTAATGATCCCTCTAAACACCATGATGTTGACTGGATGTTTGATTTTTATCACTCTCGGTACATGTCCTCAAATTGACACCCAAACACTCTGAAATGTTCGTATTAGAGCTTCCAAGGTGAATGCCAAGCAGGACAGCACATCGTTTCTAAATTTCCGGCAGAGTGAATTGCGTCATGGTGCTGTTTTTCTCACAGACGGTGCCCAACGGACCCTACTATACTGTGTAGTCAACAAAATCAAAAACAAACAATGCACATACACGAAATTAAAAATATAAAATGGCAAATATAAAATATAAAATTGCACTCTGTATATACACACACATATATTTCTAATACGATGATCCAACAGCCTAAACCAGCTTGAAAGAGTGGATATAAAACGATGATGACAATGATACACATACACAGAGACACACAACAAATACATATTTTTATGTGTGTGTGTATGTGACTGTGTAGGTGTGTGTCTGCAAGCATGACTATGTGTATGTGTTTGCTCAATATGTTTATGTATAAAGAATAATATATGCAACTTATCTAAATTACATCATGCTAAATATGGTTTCATTGACCCAATAATTAAAGCCATCGTAACAGTAGTGAATATATCTGCAAGTTTGCATATAAAACGACACCAGTTAAAACATATGCCAAGTCTGACAGTGATGACGCCTATGACATTTGTTGCCAACTAATGGCATTCCCTTGGAGCTGCAAATGTTTATTCACTTTAACTATCAGACTATGGAAAACTGAAGACCTTAATATATATATATATATAGGCTATATTCAGCCAATCTACTCATCACACTATTCATCTTATGACTATGTGTGTGTATACATAGCTAGATATGCATGTGTGTGTGTGTGTGTATGTATATGTAAATATATATATATATATATATACACACACATACTTATATGTATATATAAATATATTTATGTATGTATATGCATATGTGTGTGTGTGTGTGTGTGTGTGCGTGTAAGTTTCTCAAACAAAATGACACATGGAAAGTATCAAGATATATATGCTAAAATAAACATACATAATCTATATAGCTTCCTCCTGTGCATGGATCTATGCTGTTAATGGAGATGTGTACATAAAATTATACATACATGCCTTGTCTTCATAATATTATTTTATAGCTCCCTTCTGTATTTAAATATTGAAACTCAGTTTAGAAGTTGGTCCCTGTCTCGTGTATAGGTTTTATGTACAAAGATGGTTATCATTATTATTATCATTGTCATCATCACCACAACTATCATCATTATCATTATTATTGTTATCAACATCACCACTATCACCAACCTTACCATCATCATTATTATTACTGCAGCTTTCATAGGCTGGAGCTCGTATTTCTCATTTGGATTGATTTCTATAGCTAGACACCCTTCCAATTACCAAATTGTGGGTATTTTCTCAAACTCTGTGTATTTTCTCATAGCACCAAGGCTGATAAATCCTCAGCAAGACAGGACTAAAGAGACCTCATAACATTGGGGTTTTTCAAAATTTTGATCGGTCTCAGTAGATTCTGGTGCTTTTAAAAACTATGCTACTGTTGGAATGTATAAAATCCAATATTACTGCTATGTTTTGGGAGGGTCATTTTGTCAATAAAACACACACACAAGTTGTAGTTTTTGTTTTTTTAAACTTTTCCCCCCATTCAGCCATATAATAATAAAATAGCAAACTACAACCAATGCATGTGCTTTTATTAGCAGGATGACCCACTTAAAATATCTCATCATCTCCTACTCTCTGTCTCTGTTACTTTTACCATAATGCTGTTCCCTTTGTTATTCTCTCTACTGCCACCTCTCACAATAAATCTATTCCAGTCATCATGGGAGCCCTTTTTCACTTTGCAAACTGCAATGTGACTCACAAAAGTTTGATTCCACAAAAACCACCCAGTTCTCTCTGTAGAATAATTGATGTTAGGAGGAGTGTCCAAGAGTGTACAACACCACAACAATTATTCTGATGTGTATGGTACAAAGAATGAAGAGGGGTCTAAGGTCTGTGACCGTGGCAGGTCTTCCAACTCATTCAATGCTGTCATTATGAATAATGGTCATAATTTAAGTATAGTTACATTCTTTTGCTTGTTTCAGTCATTTGACTGCAGTCACAATGGAGCACCATCTTAATGGGTTTTAGTTGAAGAAATCGACCACTAAGTTACAGGGATGTAAACACACTAACATCAGTAACAGAGGGACCAGTAATCTGAATCGACAGTAGCTTGGTAGATAAAGCAATTAAGGATAGGGAAAGAGGGAAAGCACACAGCCCTACAGGAATCACTGCTGGGATGCTTCGGATATCTGGTGGAGTGGCATATGGCCTAGTCACCCATATACTTAATCAAGTTGTCCAAAAGAGAGTCAGCTCCCTCCTATTTATCATAGTCCTCCAGGCCATAACAAAGGCTGCCCTTTGGAGCTTCTCTATGCTCCAAAGCATAGAGGAGCTCCAAAGGGCAGCCAATCTTAAATAACTGAACCACTGCCTGAACTACAGAGGAAATTTCAGGTGTGGAAGCAAGGTCTGGAATCTAAGGGCCTAGAGTTAATTTAGTTAAGACTAAAGTCCTAGTAAGTAGGATAACAGACAAATCTCAGATCCCTTCAGGAAGCTGGCCCTGCTCATTATGTAGGAAAGGTGTTGGTAGAAACTCAATAGGGTGCACCCAGTGCAAGCTATGGACACATAAGAGGAGCAACGGTTTCACGAGAAGGTTAACAGACAAAGCAGTCTTTGTGTGTGGCAGATGTGGAGGTACATTAAACACGAGGAATGTGCAGAAAATAAACTCCTTTAAATGTCTGGGAGGATCCTTAAAAGTAATAGATGGTTTCCATTACTTAGGTGACCAAGTTAGCAGTGGAGGAGGAAGTTCTGAGTGTGTAGTTGCTAGAATAAGAACAGGCTGGGCAAAGTTCAGAGAGCTGCTACCTTTATTTGTAACAAAGGGCTTCTCATAAGAGTGAAAGGAAATTGTATGATACCTGTGTACATACAGCTATGTTATATGGCAGTAAAACATGGGCTATGACTACAGGGGGTATGTGAAAAGCTTGAAAGAAATGGAGCCAGCATGTTCTGCTGAAGATCAGTGTGCATGTACAAGTACAACAGAGCGTAAATGGTTTAAGAAAAAAATTGGGCATAAGAGACATCATTTGTAGTGTGCAAGAGAGAAGACTGCACTGGTATGGTCATGTGATGCGTATGGATGTAGGCAGCTGCATAAAGAAGTACCAATCTCAAATTGTGGAGGGAACTTGTGAAAGAGGTAGATTCAAAAAGATGTGGTATGAAGTAGTGAGAAAGAATCTTCAGATGTTGGGCCTCAGAGAGATGACAAGGGACTGAGACTTCCGATAGTTTGCCATGCTTAAGAAGACACATCAAGCTAAAACTGTGGCTGTCCATACATACAGGTATGTCCTCTATGTACCTCTCTCAGCTGAGAGGCCCTTCCCTTGAGGGATCATGGGTGTGGGTGTCACACAGAAAGCACTTGCGCTGATACCACATAAAAGCATTCATGCCAATGCTACATAAAGGCAACCATGCCAGTGCCATGTAAAATCACTGGTATTGATACTACGTAAAAGTGCCCACAGCAGATAAATAGGCAGACAGACAAACAGACACTGTTTCTGCAGGGGTGTAAGTCAGGATCTGAACCATCCTAGTTTGTTGGTTGACTGAAGATGCCTGGATTCAAAACACCTCTGTTGAAGAATTGTAGTTAATCCAAGAAGTGTATCCTGTACACAAACACACATATATACACAAACACACATATATTAAAAAAAACAAAAACAAAAAGCTTTGAGAATTTTATAATTTACTAGCAGTATCGCCCAGCGTTGCTCGGGTTTGTAAGGGAAATAACTATATAAGCATTTTTAGAGATGTAAAGTATAATAGCCATCTCAATATGGCTAACCACAAAGGGGGGGTGGGTGTTACTGTAGCTTTTTACATTCTGAGATTTAATAATAAATTTTTAGAGAGTTACTTCCCTTATATATGCCAAAAATGCATTAAAAATGGGAAAAATTGATGGTAAATTTTTTTTTAAATCGTAGACTCATCGTAGACGCGCGCTAATACCCAGAAGGGCTTGATATGAATCACGACTATAAGATATCCGGTTTTGGTTAAACTGCACCGCAAAATGTGGGAGTAGTTAGGAATCTAAATCGTAGGAGACAGACAGCACACAACCTTACTTTTATATATAAAGATAATAGAGAGAATTTGCGTTTTTTCAAAATATGGTACTAGTGTAATTCGTTTTAAAAGATGATTGCTGAAATAAAAAAGAGAAATAAATAGCATGTTTTTCTTGTGAAATTTACATGATGATGGTAGTTGGTTTCTTTCTGATGGCTGCTAAGGAAACCAATTATGAGTACCATGTAAATTTTACAAGGAAAACACTGAACTTCCAGAACCGATATCATAAAAAGTTGATTTCATTTTTATTTATTTCAGTTACTTTCACCTTTTCTTCCAACATGACCAAATTGTCTTTCAGAAAGATTGAAACTAGTACCACATTTTGATAAAATTGTAAATGCTTACTTTTATCCATGATAAAGTACCCAAAGCATTTTCTTATTTTTGTTTTTTAAAATAATTATACTCAGGTGAAATTTCTTAATATCTTCAATATATATATATAATATATATATATATATATATATGTTGAAGATATTAAGAAATAATATATATATATTGTTATTTTCGGAATGGTCATTTTGCCAGTTTAGCCAATAAAAACACATGTACTATATATTTGGTGTTATTTTGCTTCAGTGTTATTTATTTTTTACATTAATCTTAATCTTATTTCGGCCAGAGTTCTTTCGTCACACTCCTGTGGCTGAAATAAGATTAAGATTAATGTAAAAAATAAATAACACTGAAGCAAAATAACACCAAATATATAGTGCGTGTGTTTTTATTGGCTAAACTGGCAAAATGACCATTCTGAAATATAACAATATCTGTTTCAACACACGACTTCCCATAAAAAATCTTGCACAACAAATATATAAACGTACTAATATATCATCATCATCATCATCGTTTAACGTCCGCTTTCCGCGCTAGCACGGGTTGGACGGTTTGACCGGGTCTGGGAAGCCAGGGGCCGCTCCAGGCTCCAGTCTGAATCTGGCAGAGTTTCTACGGCTGGATGCCCTTCCTAACGCCAACCACTCCGTGAGTGGATTGGGTGCTTTTTACGTGCCACCTGCACAGGGGCCGGAGGGTCCGGCATCGTCACGATCGGATTCGAGCATTTTAACGTGTCAGCGGCACGGGGGCAACGAGGTCCGGGGTACTTTGGGGACTGGGGTATTTTGGGGATCCGGGGTACTTTGGGGATCCGGGGTATTTAGAATGGGTAGGGGGTACTTAGAATGGGTAGGGGGGTGGGATCCGGGGTACTTAGAATGGGTAGGGGGGGGTACTTAGAATGGTAGGGGGGTACTTAGAATTGGTAGGTGACGAGGCGGGAGGTACTAAAGGGGATGGTCGGATTGAGGCAGTGTCAGGAGGAAGCGTAAGATCGGTGGGCAGTTGATGAGCTATGGCGCTAGCAGCTTGTCTTAAGCATATGAGGAGAAGTGGTAGTGGGAGGAGGAGGAGGGAGTAGGGCGTACCCAGTGTAGATGAGTAAGGTGTATCCGGTGTAGATAGAGAGAACGGGGTATACTGGTATTGGTGGTGGGGGGGGTGAGAACAGTGTTCAACGGTATTGGTGGTGGGGGTGAGAACAGTGTTCAACGGTATTGGTGGTGGGGGTGGGGGGCGGGCGCACCGCCAATGACTGAAAGATGGGAAAAAGATGGGATTACGGCTTGAGGCAGCCTGCGGTTAAATATTGTAGAGAGAGAGATAGGAAGATAAATCAAGTTATGGCGAAGGCTTGAAAGTATCTTAAAAAAGGTTAAATTTTCGTAACAGTGTATGAATAAACGTATTAACAACGAATAAAAAATATAGTAAGATAAATTTTTAAGAACTTGCTGCGGTCATCGAGCGGGAGTTGAAATTGAAGAAGAAAGTAAGTTGAACTGGGAATTTAAATTGCAGAATCGTAATAGTAATAGTAATGGCGGTTTTCAAGTTTTAGCATATGAAGAAGAAGGAGGAAAAAGAAAAAAGAAGACCGCCAATGACTGAAAGATGGGAAAAAGATGGGATTACGGCTTGAGGCAGCCTGCGGTTAAATATTGTAGAGAGAGAGATAGGAAGATAAATCAAGTTATGGCGAAGGCTTGAAAGTATCTTAAAAAAGGTTAAATTTTCGTAACAGTGTATGAATAAACGTATTAACAACGAATAAAAAATATAGTAAGATAAATTTTTTAAGAACTTGCTGCGGTCATCGAGCGGGAGTTGAAATTGAAGAAGAAAGTAGTTGAACTGGGAATTTAAATTGCAGAATCGTAATAGTAATAGTAATGGCGGTTTTCAAGTTTTAGCATATGAAGAAGAAGAGGAGGAAAAAGAAAAAGAAGACCGCCAATGACTGAAAGATGGGAAAAAGATGGGATTACGGCTTGAGGCAGCCTGCGGTTAAATATTGTAGAGAGAGAGATAGGAAGATAAATCAAGTTATGGCGAAGGCTTGAAAGTATCTTAAAAAAGGTTAAATTTTCGTAACAGTGTATGAATAAACGTATTAACAACGAATAAAAAATATAGTAAGATAAATTTTTTAAGAACTTGCTGCGGTCATCGAGCGGGAGTTGAAATTGAAGAAGAAAGTAGTTGAACTGGGAATTTAAATTGCAGAATCGTAATAGTAATAGTAATGGCGGTTTTCAAGTTTTAGCATATGAAGAAGAAGAGGAGGAAAAAGAAAAAAGAAGACCGCCAATGACTGAAAGATGGGAAAAAGATGGGATTACGGCTTGAGGCAGCCTGCGGTTAAATATTGTAGAGAGAGAGATAGGAAGATAAATCAAGTTATGGCGAAGGCTTGAAAGTATCTTAAAAAAGGTTAAATTTTCGTAACAGTGTATGAATAAACGTATTAACAACGAATAAAAAATATAGTAAGATAAATTTTTTAAGAACTTGCTGCGGTCATCGAGCGGGAGTTGAAATTGAAGAAGAAAGTAGTTGAACTGGGAATTTAAATTGCAGAATCGTAATAGTAATAGTAATGGCGGTTTTCAAGTTTTAGCATATGAGAAGAAGAGGAGGAAAAAGAAAAAAGAAGACCGCCAATGACTGAAAGATGGGAAAAAGATGGGATTACGGCTTGAGGCAGCCTGCGGTTAAATATTGTAGAGAGAGAGATAGGAAGATAAATCAAGTTATGGCGAAGGCTTGAAAGTATCTTAAAAAAGGTTAAATTTTCGTAACAGTGTATGAATAAACGTATTAACAACGAATAAAAAATATAGTAAGATAAATTTTTTAAGAACTTGCTGCGGTCATCGAGCGGGAGTTGAAATTGAAGAAGAAAGTAGTTGAACTGGGAATTTAAATTGCAGAATCGTAATAGTAATAGTAATGGCGGTTTTCAAGTTTTAGCATATGAAGAAGAAGAGGAGGAAAAAGAAAAAGAAGACCGCCAATGACTGAAAGATGGGAAAAAGATGGGATTACGGCTTGAGGCAGCCTGCGGTTAAATATTGTAGAGAGAGAGATAGGAAGATAAATCAAGTTATGGCGAAGGCTTGAAAGTATCTTAAAAAAGGTTAAATTTTCGTAACAGTGTATGAATAAACGTATTAACAACGAATAAAAAATATAGTAAGATAAATTTTTTAAGAACTTGCTGCGGTCATCGAGCGGGAGTTGAAATTGAAGAAGAAAGTAGTTGAACTGGGAATTTAAATTGCAGAATCGTAATAGTAATAGTAATGGCGGTTTTCAAGTTTTAGCATATGAAGAAGAAGAGGAGGAAAAAGAAAAAGAAGACCGCCAATGACTGAAAGATGGGAAAAAGATGGGATTACGGCTTGAGGCAGCCTGCGGTTAAATATTGTAGAGAGAGAGATAGGAAGATAAATCAAGTTATGGCGAAGGCTTGAAAGTATCTTAAAAAGGTTAAATTTTCGTAACAGTGTATGAATAAACGTATTAACAACGAATAAAAAATATAAAGATAAATTTTTTAAGAACTTGCTGCGGTCATCGAGCGGGAGTTGAAATTGAAGAAGAAAGTAGTTGAACTGGGAATTTAAATTGCAGAATCGTAATAGTAATAGTAATGGCGGTTTTCAAGTTTTAGCATATGAAGAAGAAGAGGAGGAAAAGAAAAAAGAAGACCGCCAATGACTGAAAGATGGAAAAAGATGGGATTACGGCTTGAGGCAGCCTGCGGTTAAATATTGTAGAGAGAGAGATAGGAAGATAAATCAAGTTATGGCGAAGGCTTGAAAGTATCTTAAAAAAGGTTAAATTTTCGTAACAGTGTATGAATAAACGTATTAACAACGAATAAAAAATATAGTAAGATAAATTTTTTAAGAACTTGCTGCGGTCATCGAGCGGGAGTTGAAATTGAAGAAGAAAGTAGTTGAACTGGGAATTTAAATTGCAGAATCGTAATAGTAATAGTAATGGCGGTTTTCAAGTTTTAGCATATGAAGAAGAAGAGAGGAAAAAGAAAAAAGAAGACCGCCAATGACTGAAAGATGGGAAAAAGATGGGATTACGGCTTGAGGCAGCCTGCGGTTAAATATTGTAGAGAGAGAGATAGGAAGATAAATCAAGTTATGGCGAAGGCTTGAAAGTATCTTAAAAAGGTTAAATTTTCGTAACAGTGTATGAATAAACGTATTAACAACGAATAAAAAATATAGTAAGATAAATTTTTTAAGAACTTGCTGCGGTCATCGAGCGGGAGTTGAAATTGAAGAAGAAAGTAGTTGAACTGGGAATTTAAATTGCAGAATCGTAATAGTAATAGTAATGGCGGTTTTCAAGTTTTAGCATATGAAGAAGAAGGAGGAAAAAGAAAAAAGAAGACCGCCAATGACTGAAAGATGGGAAAAAGATGGGATTACGGCTTGAGGCAGCCTGCGGTTAAATATTGTAGAGAGAGAGATAGGAAGATAAATCAAGTTATGGCGAAGGCTTGAAAGTATCTTAAAAAAGGTTAAATTTTCGTAACAGTGTATGAATAAACGTATTAACAACGAATAAAAAATATAGTAAGATAAATTTTTTAAGAACTTGCTGCGGTCATCGAGCGGGAGTTGAAATTGAAGAAGAAAGTAGTTGAACTGGGAATTTAAATTGCAGAATCGTATAGTAATAGTAATGGCGGTTTTCAAGTTTTAGCATATGAAGAAGAGAGGAGGAAAAGAAAAAAAGAAGACCGCCAATGACTGAAAGATGGGAAAAAGATGGGATTACGGCTTGAGGCAGCCTGCGGTTAAATATTGTAGAGAGAGAGATAGGAAGATAAATCAAGTTATGGCGAAGGCTTGAAAGTATCTTAAAAAAGGTTAAATTTTCGTAACAGTGTATGAATAAACGTATTAACAACGAATAAAAAATATAGTAAGATAAATTTTTTAAGAACTTGCTGCGGTCATCGAGCGGGAGTTGAAATTGAAGAAGAAAGTAGTTGAACTGGGAATTTAAATTGCAGAATCGTAATAGTAATAGTAATGGCGGTTTTCAAGTTTTAGCATATGAAGAAGAAGAGGAGGAAAAAGAAAAAGAAGACCGCCAATGACTGAAAGATGGGAAAAAGATGGGATTACGGCTTGAGGCAGCCTGCGGTTAAATATTGTAGAGAGAGAGATAGGAAGATAAATCAAGTTATGGCGAAGGCTTGAAAGTATCTTAAAAAAGGTTAAATTTTCGTAACAGTGTATGAATAAACGTATTAACAACGAATAAAAAATATAGTAAGATAATTTTTTAAGAACTTGCTGCGGTCATCGAGCGGGAGTTGAAATTGAAGAAGAAAGTAGTTGAACTGGGAATTTAAAATGCAGAATCGTAATAGTAATAGTAATGGCGGTTTTCAAGTTTTAGCATATGAAGAAGAAGAGGAGGAAAAAGAAAAAAGAAGACCGCCAATGACTGAAAGATGGGAAAAAGATGGGATTACGGCTTGAGGCAGCCTGCGGTTAAATATTGTAGAGAGAGAGATAGGAAGATAAATCAAGTTATGGCGAAGGCTTGAAAGTATCTTAAAAAAGGTTAAATTTTCGTAACAGTGTATGAATAAACGTATTAACAACGAATAAAAAATATAGTAAGATAAATTTTTTAAGAACTTGCTGCGGTCATCGAGCGGGAGTTGAAATTGAAGAAGAAAGTAGTTGAACTGGGAATTTAAATTGCAGAATCGTAATAGTAATAGTAATGGCGGTTTTCAAGTTTTAGCATATGAAGAAGAAGAGGAGGAAAAAGAAAAAAGAAGACCGCCAATGACTGAAAGATGGGAAAAAGATGGGATTACGGCTTGAGGCAGCCTGCGGTTAAATATTGTAGAGAGAGAGATAGGAAGATAAATCAAGTTATGGCGAAGGCTTGAAAGTATCTTAAAAAAGGTTAAATTTTCGTAACAGTGTATGAATAAACGTATTAACAACGAATAAAAAAAATAGTAAGATAATTTTTTAAGAACTTGCTGCGGTCATCGAGCGGGAGTTGAAATTGAAGAAGAAAGTAGTTGAACTGGGAATTTAAATTGCAGAATCGTAATAGTAATAGTAATGGCGGTTTTCAAGTTTTAGCATATGAAGAAGAAGAGGAGGAAAAAGAAAAAAAAGACCGCCAATGACTGAAAGATGGGAAAAAGATGGGATTACGGCTTGAGGCAGCCTGCGGTTAAATATTGTAGAGAGAGAGATAGGAAGATAAATCAAGTTATGGCGAAGGCTTGAAAGTATCTTAAAAAGGTTAAATTTTCGTAACAGTGTATGAATAAACGTATTAACAACGAATAAAAAATATAGTAAGATAAATTTTTTAAGAACTTGCTGCGGTCATCGAGCGGGAGTTGAAATTGAAGAAGAAAGTAGTTGAACTGGGAATTTAAATTGCAGAATCGTAATAGTAATAGTAATGGCGGTTTTCAAGTTTTAGCATATGAAGAAGAAGAGGAAAAAGAAAAAAGAAGACCGCCAATGACTGAAAGATGGGAAAAAGATGGGATTACGGCTTGAGGCAGCCTGCGGTTAAATATTGTAGAGAGAGAGATAGGAAGATAAATCAAGTTATGGCGAAGGCTTGAAAGTATCTTAAAAAGGTTAAATTTTCGTAACAGTGTATGAATAAACGTATTAACAACGAATAAAAAATATAGTAAGATAAATTTTTTAAGAACTTGCTGCGGTCATCGAGCGGGAGTTGAAATTGAAGAAGAAAGTAGTTGAACTGGGAATTTAAATTGCAGAATCGTAATAGTAATAGTAATGGCGGTTTTCAAGTTTTAGCATATAAGATAGAAAAGAGGAGGAAAAAAAAAAGAAGACCGCCAATGACTGAAAGATGGGAAAAAGATGGGATTACGGCTTGAGGCAGCCTGCGGTTAAATATTGTAGAGAGAGAGATAGGAAGATAAATCAAGTTATGGCGAAGGCTTGAAAGTATCTTAAAAAAGTTAAATTTTCGTAACAGTGTATGAATAAACGTATTAACAACGAATAAAAAATATAGTAAGATAAATTTTTTAAGAACTTGCTGCGGTCATCGAGCGGGAGTTGAAATTGAAGAAGAAAGTAGTTGAACTGGGAATTTAAATTGCAGAATCGTAATAGTAATAGTAATGGCGGTTTTCAAGTTTTAGCATATGAAGAAGAAGAGGAGGAAAAGAAAAAGAAGACCGCCAATGACTGAAAGATGGAAAAAGATGGGATTACGGCTTGAGGCAGCCTGCGGTTAAATATTGTAGAGAGAGAGATAGGAAGATAAATCAAGTTATGGCGAAGGCTTGAAAGTATCTTAAAAAAGGTTAAATTTTCGTAACAGTGTATGAATAAACGTATTAACAACGAATAAAAAATATAGTAAGATAAATTTTTAAGAACTTGCTGCGGTCATCGAGCGGGAGTTGAAATTGAAGAAGAAAGTAGTTGAACTGGGAATTTAAATTGCAGAATCGTAATAGTAATAGTAATGGCGGTTTTCAAGTTTTAGCATATGAAGAAGAGAGAGGAAAAAAAAAAGAAGACCGCCAATGACTGAAAGATGGGAAAAAGATGGGATTACGGCTTGAGGCAGCCTGCGGTTAAATATTGTAGAGAGAGAGATAGGAAGATAAATCAAGTTATGGCGAAGGCTTGAAAGTATCTTAAAAAAGGTTAAATTTTCGTAACAGTGTATGAATAAACGTATTAACAACGAATAAAAAATATAGTAAGATAAATTTTTTAAGAACTTGCTGCGGTCATCGAGCGGGAGTTGAAATTGAAGAAGAAAGTAGTTGAACTGGGAATTTAAATTGCAGAATCGTAATAGTAATAGTAATGGCGGTTTTCAAGTTTTAGCATATGAAGAAGAAGAGGAGGAAAAAGAAAAAAGAAGACCGCCAATGACTGAAAGATGGGAAAAAGATGGGATTACGGCTTGAGGCAGCCTGCGGTTAAATATTGTAGAGAGAGAGATAGGAAGATAAATCAAGTTATGGCGAAGGCTTGAAAGTATCTTAAAAAGGTTAAATTTTCGTAACAGTGTATGAATAAACGTATTAACAACGAATAAAAAATATAGTAAGATAAATTTTTTAAGAACTTGCTGCGGTCATCGAGCGGGAGTTGAAATTGAAGAAGAAAGTAGTTGAACTGGGAATTTAAATTGCAGAATCGTAATAGTAATAGTAATGGCGGTTTTCAAGTTTTAGCATATGAAGAAGAAGAGGAGGAAAAAGAAAAAGAAGACCGCCAATGACTGAAAGATGGGAAAAAGATGGGATTACGGCTTGAGGCAGCCTGCGGTTAAATATTGTAGAGAGAGAGATAGGAAGATAAATCAAGTTATGGCGAAGGCTTGAAAGTATCTTAAAAAAGGTTAAATTTTCGTAACAGTGTATGAATAAACGTATTAACAACGAATAAAAAATATAGTAAGATAAATTTTTTAAGAACTTGCTGCGGTCATCGAGCGGGAGTTGAAATTGAAGAAGAAAGTAGTTGAACTGGGAATTTAAATTGCAGAATCGTAATAGTAATAGTAATGGCGGTTTTCAAGTTTTAGCATATGAAGAAGAAGAGGAGGAAAAAGAAAAAGAAGACCGCCAATGACTGAAAGATGGAAAAAGATGGGATTACGGCTTGAGGCAGCCTGCGGTTAAATATTGTAGAGAGAGAGATAGGAAGATAAATCAAGTTATGGCGAAGGCTTGAAAGTATCTTAAAAAAGGTTAAATTTTCGTAACAGTGTATGAATAAACGTATTAACAACGAATAAAAAATATAGTAAGATAAATTTTTTAAGAACTTGCTGCGGTCATCGAGCGGGAGTTGAAATTGAAGAAGAAAGTAGTTGAACTGGGAATTTAAATTGCAGAATCGTAATAGTAATAGTAATGGCGGTTTTCAAGTTTTAGCATATGAAGAAGAAGAGGAGGAAAAAGAAAAAGAAGACCGCCAATGACTGAAAGATGGGAAAAAGATGGGATTACGGCTTGAGGCAGCCTGCGGTTAAATATTGTAGAGAGAGAGATAGGAAGATAAATCAAGTTATGGCGAAGGCTTGAAAGTATCTTAAAAAAGGTTAAATTTTCGTAACAGTGTATGAATAAACGTATTAACAACGAATAAAAAATAGTAAGATAAATTTTTTAAGAACTTGCTGCGGTCATCGAGCGGGAGTTGAAATTGAAGAAGAAAGTAGTTGAACTGGGAATTTAAATTGCAGAATCGTAATAGTAATAGTAATGGCGGTTTTCAAGTTTTAGCATATGAAGAAGAAGAGGAGGAAAAAGAAAAAAAGAAGACCGCCAATGACTGAAAGATGGGAAAAAGATGGGATTACGGCTTGAGGCAGCCTGCGGTTAAATATTGTAGAGAGAGAGATAGGAAGATAAATCAAGTTATGGCGAAGGCTTGAAAGTATCTTAAAAAAGGTTAAATTTTCGTAACAGTGTATGAATAAACGTATTAACAACGAATAAAAAATAGTAAGATAAATTTTTTAAGAACTTGCTGCGGTCATCGAGCGGGAGTTGAAATTGAAGAAGAAAGTAGTTGAACTGGGAATTTAAATTGCAGAATCGTAATAGTAATAGTAATGGCGGTTTTCAAGTTTTAGCATATGAAGAAGGAGGAGGAAAAAGAAAAAAAAGACCGCCAATGACTGAAAGATGGGAAAAAGATGGGATTACGGCTTGAGGCAGCCTGCGGTTAAATATTGTAGAGAGAGAGATAGGAATAAATCAAGTTATGGCGAAGGCTTGAAAGTATCTTAAAAAAGGTTAAATTTTCGTAACAGTGTATGAATAAACGTATTAACAACGAATAAAAAATATAGTAAGATAAATTTTTTAAGAACTTGCTGCGGTCATCGAGCGGGAGTTGAAATTGAAGAAGAAAGTAGTTGAACTGGGAATTTAAATTGCAGAATCGTAATAGTAATAGTAATGGCGGTTTTCAAGTTTTAGCATATGAAGAAGAAGAGGAGGAAAAAGAAAAAAGAAGACCGCCAATGACTGAAAGATGGGAAAAAGATGGGATTACGGCTTGAGGCAGCCTGCGGTTAAATATTGTAGAGAGAGAGATAGGAAGATAAATCAAGTTATGGCGAAGGCTTGAAAGTATCTTAAAAAAAGGTTAAATTTTCGTAACAGTGTATGAATAAACGTATTAACAACGAATAAAAAATATAGTAAGATAAATTTTTTAAGAACTTGCTGCGGTCATCGAGCGGGAGTTGAAATTGAAGAAGAAAGTAGTTGAACTGGGAATTTAAATTGCAGAATCGTAATAGTAATAGTAATGGCGGTTTTCAAGTTTTAGCATATGAAGAAGAAGAGGAGGAAAAAGAAAAAAAGAAGACCGCCAATGACTGAAAGATGGGAAAAAGATGGGATTACGGCTTGAGGCAGCCTGCGGTTAAATATTGTAGAGAGAGAGATAGGAAGATAAATCAAGTTATGGCGAAGGCTTGAAAGTATCTTAAAAAAGGTTAAATTTTCGTAACAGTGTATGAATAAACGTATTAACAACGAATAAAAAATATAGTAAGATAAATTTTTTAAAGACTTGCTGCGGTCATCGAGCGGGAGTTGAAATTGAAGAAGAAAGTAGTTGAACTGGGAATTTAAATTGCAGAATCGTAATAGTAATAGTAATGGCGGTTTTCAAGTTTTAGCATATGAAGAAGAAGAGGAGGAAAAAGAAAAAAGAACCGCCAATGACTGAAAGATGGGAAAAAGATGGGATTACGGCTTGAGGCAGCCTGCGGTTAAATATTGTAGAGAGAGAGATAGGAAGATAAATCAAGTTATGGCGAAGGCTTGAAAGTATCTTAAAAAAGGTTAAATTTTCGTAACAGTGTATGAATAAACGTATTAACAACGAATAAAAAATATAGTAAGATAAATTTTTTAAGAACTTGCTGCGGTCATCGAGCGGGAGTTGAAATTGAAGAAGAAAGTAGTTGAACTGGGAATTTAAATTGCAGAATCGTAATAGTAATAGTAATGGCGGTTTTCAAGTTTTAGCATATGAAGAAGAAGAGGAGGAAAAAAAAAAGAAGACCGCCAATGACTGAAAGATGGGAAAAAGATGGGATTACGGCTTGAGGCAGCCTGCGGTTAAATATTGTAGAGAGAGAGATAGGAAGATAAATCAAGTTATGGCGAAGGCTTGAAAGTATCTTAAAAAAGGTTAATTTTCGTAACAGTGTATGAATAAACGTATTAACAACGAATAAAAAATATAGTAATAAATTTTTAAGAACTTGCTGCGGTCATCGAGCGGGAGTTGAAATTGAAGAAGAAAGTAGTTGAACTGGGAATTTAAATTGCAGAATCGTAATAGTAATAGTAATGGCGGTTTTCAAGTTTTAGCATATGAAGAAGAAGAGGAGGAAAAAGAAAAAAGAAGACATATATATATTGTGGTGTGTATGTATGTATGTATATATATATTATATGGGTTGTCTGGAAATTCGTGCCGTTTATAGTAGCTTACATTTCGACTTATTTTAGAACATGGTTGAGTCCATAAATAGGATTTGACTACCCTCCATTAAACGTTGAGCACAATTTAAGCTATCTTTTCATGAAAAAGGTTTATTTTCTATAACCTGTGTTAATTCTGTAACCCTTTAAAATGGAAGATAAGAAAGTTCATTTTCGGCACTTGATGCTTTTCTTTTTCCGTAAAGGGAAAAATGCCTCACAAGCAACCAAAGAAATATGCGCAGTTTACGGTGATGTGTCTTTATCCGAAAGAACTGTATGGAAGTGGTTTGTGAAGTTCCAAGCTGGAGATTGTAGCCTTATTGATAAAGAGCGATCAGGCAGACCATCCACTATAGATGATGAGCAAATCAAGTCATTAACTGAGAATAACCCACATTGCACAACCTGAGAATTGGCAGAAAGCCTCAACTTATCAATATCCATCATTCATGAGCACCTGGTAAAGCTTGGGTACACAAAGTGCTACTATGTTTGGGTACCACATGAGTTGAGTGATGAGAAATGGATTATCTACTGAAATGTTCAGAGAAAGTGATACTGGAGTAAGTGACATGAGCCACTCTGCACCACCCCAAAAGCGGGTCTTCACTCTAAAAAAATCTTGCTTTGTGATGGTGGGATTGGAAAGGAATTCTGTACTATGAGTTTCTCCCAAGTAGCCAGACAATTAATTCTGAGAAATACTGCACACAACTGGATAAGTTAAAAACAGGAAGGGTGTTGATTTCCAACATGATAATGCAAAACCGCATGTTTCTTTGGGAACCAGACAAAAAATAGCTGCAGCTTGGCTGGGATGTGTTACCCCACCCTCCATATCCACCAGATATTGCTCCTTTGGATTTCCAACTTTTATTCAGATCTCTGCAGAATAGTCTTAATGGTGAAAATTTCAATTCCTTGGATAACGTAAAAAGATACCTTGATGAATTCTTTGCCATGAAACCACCTCAATTCTGGGAAAAGGGTATTTTCAAGTTAAAGGAAAGATGGAGGTTCATATTTGGTTGATTAAAAATGTAATGGCAAGTATTTATTGACCTCTTTCTTCCCTTTAAAAATTGCCACAAACTTTCCGGACAACCCAATATTTATATACATATTTTTACGTTTCGAGCCTATGCTCTTCGACAGAAAGCTACACAGAAAAAAAACAAGGAGAGAGAAAAAAATGCGTGTAGGAACTAACGATCTATCATGGCGTTCTGACTTCAGGCAGAGGTCAGAGGTCAGACGCTAGAGGGACAATAGGGGAGATAACAGGGTCAAGTGACTTCCAAAACTAAGGTGTCACCAACACAAAGGTGCGTGTGTGTATAAGAGAGTATGTATGAGCGTGTGAAAGATGGCTGGTGGTCTGGACGTGTGTATGTATGTATGTGTGGGTGTGGAGATGGGTATGTGGGTGGTGTGTTGTGATGTGATATGTGTATGTTGGTGTAAAGATGTGGGGATGGGTGTGTGGGCGGTGTGCTGCGTTGTGATGTGATGTGTAATGTTGTATGGTGTAGTGGAGTGTGGTGTGATGTTGTGGGGAGGGGGAAGCCCAGGTGGGGTGTGGGTTTGGCTAGAGTGGGGGTTGTGGGGAGAGTGAGAGGGGAGGGGAAAGAGGAGGGGGCGCAGAGAGGAGGGGAGTGGTAGAGAGAGAAGGAGAGGGGGAGAAGGAGGAGGGGAGAGGCAGAGAGGAGGAGAGTGGTAGGGAGAGGAGGAGAGGTAGGTAGAGGAGGAGGAGGTGGAGGGAGAGGAGGAGGATGGGAGCGGGGGAGGGAGACGGGAGAGAAGGGAAGAGGAGGGAAAGAGAGTAGGGGTGAAAAGATGAAGGACTGAAGAAAAGTAGAGTTGGGGGGGAGGTTAGATGAAAAGGGGGGGAGAGTTGAGCCCAAATGGCGTAAAAGAGCGAAGAGAGTGTGCGCCCTCTGGTATTGCGAGTAGATGGCTTCCAGAAGAGAAAAGTAGAAATTACCTCTTTTTCAGCTCTACAACAATGTCCAGCAAACTGGACTCTCCTACCTTTCACAAGAGATGACACAGGTGGTAGTTTCCCATGTATTTGCATTTTGGTTGGATGGCGCTTCCACGAGAGATTTTGAGCTCTCATAAGGAGGCGAGTGTAGGTTCCATACAACATGTGTATATATATATATATATATATATATATACACATCTATATACATACATATATATATATACACACACATCTATATACATATACACATATATATACATATATATATGTATATATATACATATACACATATATATATATACACACACACATATATATACATATATATATGTACATATATACATATACACATATATATATATATATATACACACACACATATATATAATATATATATATATATAAATAACAAAGTGAAGTTGTAAGGTACCAAACCTTCTTTCATATATAATTCTACTCGTGCGGTACCTTACAACGTCACTTTCTTATATGTAAACACCACACGAGTCCCGAAAATGCCACCTAAGTCACAACAAGCAGAAAACTTATTGAACCAAAGCATCCTAAAAGAATTCAATTTTTTTCTAAAAAAGTGAAACCGGTCAAGTAAATAAACATCTTTTAAAATTGTATTTTCAAACCTTCTTTCATATATACATATATATATATATATATATATTATATATATATATATATCTTTTCTTCAATTAACTTGAATCCTTAACCTGCCCTTACCATCATTCTTATAACTAAGGAAATTTTTCTTACAGCAGTTAGTTGCGAACTTAATTTTGGTCTGTTTGGCATCCTAACATTACTATCTCATGTTCCTGAAATTCATATCAACATCTTTATCTGTATATTTACCTTCTCTAGGATGTTACTAATTGATTTGAGAATTTTATATTATTGGAAAACCTATATGAAATTAGCTGAAGATTACTTGATATATTATATCTGCTGTAATATTTACAGCTTTTAATAAAATGTTATAGTATGAAACAATTGTACTAAATTACCGGATCCATTCTTGTTGCTTATTTTTTATTATAATCACCCCGCATATTTTTATGGATAATACCATAAAAAATTCTGGTGCATCTAAATTAAGTACCATATTCATTTGAATCTAAATTGTTTGCTGAACATATATATATATATATATATATATATATATATATATATATACACATATATATGGAGGTGCAATGGCCCGGTGGCTAGAGCAGCGGACTCGCGGTCGTAGGATCGCGGTTCCGATTCCCAGACCGGGCGTTGTGAGTGTTTATTGAGCGAAAACACCTAAAGCTCCACGAGGCTCCAGCAGGGGGTTGTGGCGATCCCTGCTGTACTCTTTCGCCACAACTGCTCACTCTTTCTTCTGTTGGCCTGCACGCTTAGCCAGTGGGGTGGCATCATTTGAAGGCTAAAACAATGCGAAGCGCATTGTGACCAGCGATGTGTAGCAACATCTGATAGCCTGGTTGGTCACGGTGATATACATATATATATATATACATATATACATACATATAATAATATAAATATATACATATACACATATGTACATACCTTCATATATATGTATATATACATGCATATATGGGTACAGGATATATAAAAAAAAAACGTTGACACAATGAGAAACGAAAACATAAAATCAAAAACATAGAAACGAACTTTTTTTCAAACAACGAAAAAAAAAAACTCGAGAAACGAGACATACAACATAAAGAATATTCCCCTTCTTCAGTTGTCCCTGTTTCATTACTCCGCGTTACGAAGTAAGGACAAGACGCAACTCCGTTGAAACAATCCTTCCCGCAAAGCAAATTAAAGAGTGAAAGAGAGAAGGGGAAGAATAACTGGGGAGGGTTGATAGATCGATAGTAAAAGCATGTCAAGTGATATGTAAAATTCAAAGTTACATATACACACAGACATGTTCTAAAATAAACAAGGAAGATTATGTATTTTTAGACATGTAAGTACCGAAGTCCAGCACCATAATTGATGTCACTAATCAGCACGACTAACTATTAATTAGTGAGTCACCTTTAATGTTATTTATATATATTACATTGGTTGTTGCATGAAAGCGAACCCTCTCACCTGCAGCACTTACCTTCAATAAATATATTAAAAAAAAAATATTATTTAATCCTTTATGACATAATACCTGTGATTATAAAGAATGTGGAAACGTGAAGAGAGGATCTTTGACAGATGTTATTTGCCAGGAATGTAATGTGCGATCACCCAAAGACAAAGTCAAAAAGAGATAGAAACAGAGAGAACATCAACAATTCACTTTCATTGACGTAGTTGTTGTCAGCCCCTGATCAGTTCGAATTGAGAAGACCAAAAGGCTTTCCAAACCGTGACACTCCTGTCTATTTTCTTACATATAGTGTATCTAGGACTATATTATCTAATATGTCCTCATCCAACTTTATTTCTTTCTTTTCGAAGATAGTATGGTGTAATTTGCGCGAGTTTTGTTGTTGTTTCTAGCAAGACGAGCAGAGTTGCAAAGAAAATATAACAGAGAGGTTTCGGTATTCCTTTACAATAGTCAGAAATTATCGAGTGCGCTAAAAACGTAATTTTTTCGGATTTGTATGTTTTAAGCACGACAGATTACAAAACACATTTGCAGGAAAGCAAAACATCCTTCCTACTTGATTTTTTTTTTCAATTTTAATTTTGCTTCGAATTTTTTCTTTCTTTCTATTCTATATTTTAAACATCTCAGATTATGATATTTCAGAATTAATTGTAACACAAATCCGTAAGAGTTTTCGAAAGAAAGTTAAAACTGAAAATTTACAGAACCCCACCCCCACCAATAATATATATTAGAGAAATGACGATATGTTAATAAATTTATGTTTATCTGTTAAAACTTTCCATTTTCTTCTTATACATACATACATACATGTATGTACGTATGTATGTATGTGTGTATGTGTGTGTGTTTTGCAGATTTGCAACCTACGATACTTAAAACGTGCAGATCCGAAGAAATCATAGTGCACTAAATAATTTCCGACTCTATTCTACAGGGATGCCGTTATTTCTAAGGCCAGTGACTTTTGAGAGAAGGCGGGGCTAGTTGATTGCATGGACACTAGACAAAGATAATCTCAGCGGAATTTGAACTCGTAACCAGAACAAATACACTCCAATGATTCTGCCAGTTCAAAAGTTATTAACAGTTTCAAACAATTTTTTTCCTTCGGTTTTGGTGAAATCAATCTCTCGTCTCCAGCACCAAATCTGCTGTATGTTTTTATCAACAATTCGTCCCGGAAAAAAGATAGACAAAATGCGTCGTCGATGAGATTGTGAAATGACAAGCATTGAAAAGGTGTAACTAAATAAATTCCCCTCAGATAATATCAGTGGAGTGGAAGGGAAGGAGATACTAGCATGCATGGGGACACTGCGGTTCTGCCAAACCTTGTCCAGGGCCTACATATTTGAAATGAATTTCCGTAAGCAAATGTCATAACCAGAGATACGAAGGCCTCGGATGTGTGTGTTTAATATATATATATAATGACCACAGTAGTGGCTGTTCGAAATTTCATCGATAGTGCCTTAACCAAAATAGTTTGTGGAACCAGTATCGACGAAGAAACTTCAGTCCGTTGATAAATATTTTGCTTTTACACACACACAACAGTTTGTTTTGCTTTATCGAAAACAAGAACACAAGAGTGGAATATAATGCAATATGGTAAAACACACACACATGCATATATACGCGCGCACCCCTATATATATATATATTATATATATATTATATATATATATATATTATATATATATAATATATATATAAAACACTAAATTCCGATATAATTGCTATCTACAACAAATGAAGGGCAATTTGTAGAGGATTTCATTACAAAGTATCTATTTTTTAAAAAACGTTACGAGAAAACAAAATGGGCGGTGTGGGTACACTAGTGTAGGTATGTGTGTATACATTATATATATATATATATATATTATATATATATATATATATATAAACAGAAAAAAACCCCCAAATGTAGACTTTAATGTAATGTGGTTACATGCATACATGTGCGTGAAACTTTTGCTATCGTACATCGTCACTCATTCCTTTTCGGTTGCTCTCAATCCCGATCTCTTCATTCACACCCTTCGTTCCCGACCGTCCCGATGTTTAAGTCAACAGGCGTTACTGCGAAGAATGTAGTACAAACACAATCCAGATACCGAGTATTCGCTCATGCAATAATAAGCAGTAAAGAAAATTAAATAACAAAAAAAAAAAGCTTGTAATTAGCAAGGAGAATAAGTTGAGGGAAACAGTTGTTATACAAAAAGTACTTTATAAAACTTATTTCCTTTCGTCCTGAGACCAAACCCACTGTGGACATTATATATATATATATATATATATATATATATATATATTATATATATTTTTTCTTTTTTTAATCCAATAGTGACTGATAAATGTGTAACAGTAATATACTAAGGTTAAATTCAATAGACTACAATCTTGTACGGAAAACAAAAAGAATAAAAGAGCACTGGTCTCAAGATCTTCTCAACTAGTAATTGATCTGTCCTTCGATCCCGTTTATTGATCCGCCTGTCTATCTCTGTCTCTCACTGCCTATTTCACCCTGGCTTCTTTCGCTGGGTCTATCTGTCGGTCTATCTACTATATATATATATTTTACACACAGACACACAAACATAACTGGCTATGTTGTATATATATATTAACCTACTTAATTTTACGCACATGTACATATATATACATGAGTAAATACATGTAAATAGATATTTAGATTAATATATTGAGATACATGGTTAATAATATTAAAAGACCAATAGATTATCAATACATAAGTCCACGTACACAAACAACTTGTATATATATATGAGCCAGCGTAAAAGCCTCTACTCAGTAAACTCGATCTGCTAGAAATAGCAGTCAAATTACCCTCTACTATCATACTGTAACATTGGTAAAATTTTACCCTAACATTTTAAAGAGGATTACAATAGATAATGCAATCCTGAAACAATGTAGACAGGTTGGTCAAGGCTGGAATGCTCTTGATCATAAGTCTACAGATTTGGCCCAGGGTTGAACATTACGAGGGGTTGCTGAAAAGTTCCTGGCTTAAGAAGTGTCGCGAAAGGCCTAGTTGGAGGCCCAATCTTCCGAGTTCTTTAACAGGGCTTAGAAAACTGAAGGGTCGCTGCAGTAGGTATGTGAATCTTAGAGCAATGTATTCAATTAAAACATAATTAACTGATCGGATCCTCCTGTATTTTCGCACCTCCCCCCCCCTCGTACATGTGTAATATCATTGTGCCGTGTGGACCCAAACTGTGTGACATCAGGCTTGGGGGGGGGAGTACAGTAAAGTCTGTGGAATACCCAGCCACTTGTACGCTAATTCGACGAGTAAACCCATGCATTGATTGAAAAAGTGTAATTACTCATCGTCCATCGAAACTGACGGAGATCCATTATAGACAGGCAGATAGATAGATAGATGTAAATACACATTATATATATATATATATATATATGCATTTATACAGACACATATAATTATATACATACATGATCATATGTATGCATATAAATATTGTATATGTAAATACGTAAATATTATATATACACTTACCTCAACTAAAAGTTATCCTACATACATGTATAGTGGCACTGTTTCTAACTTGTAGCACACTCTAGCACGCGCACTCTTTTACTCCCCCTCTCTCTTTCACTTCATGCTCCTCCGTCACCTCTGCCTCTCACTCTCTTTCCCCACCACATCTACTCTATGTTTTTTCTCTCCCCCTCTCTCTATGTCTCTCTAGTTCGCTTAAGTTTGTCACTTCGTTTCCTTTTTTGTAGTTTCTGTAATTTGCTTTGCTTTGCTTTGCTTTAACTTTTCTATTAATTAACCAACTTTACTGTTAACGGTTAATTAATTACAAATGACTTCAGAAGTCAAAGCAAAAACTTCGACAAAAGTTGCTGCCGGTTTAAAAAGTAGAGCAATGTCACTTTAGCTTGGGTATGAGAATGTGAAGAAGCGACATAATAATTACGGAGGTGTACCTTTTCATAGCAAGTGAGTTGATCTGAGATCGTGTGCTTGAAACAAAAACAATTGCAGCGTGGAAGATGTCTGCAAGCATTTTAAGAACACACACACACAAAGAAAAGAAAAACCGTCGGATTCACTTCAACATTTAAATTTGATTTGTGTCAAAATATATATTCGTCGCTTTGAAACCGCGACCTGTTCACAGACAAAAAACTTCGTGCTGCATCATAGTAATAATAATAATAATAGCAGTGACATTCCGGGGATGGGGGTGGGTGGGTGGGGGGTTAAAAATAGCGGGGTTTTCTTAATTTAGTCAGTATGGTGAATATCAGAGATATAGAGCGCTTCGTTTAAATGAGAACAGAGTGCGTTGGTCACAACGCTGTGCGTGCGTGTTTGTGTGTGAGTGGGCGTGGGCATGGCATGTATGTATAAATGTATAAAGTAGGCTAGAGACCGATTAGTTTAACAGAGCGTCGCCACCAACTTCGTGTCGTGTATTGCAACGTCTTAATATAAAGTAAAGATTATTTGCCAACATAATGTAGCAGTCCTGATTAAGACGAATGTTACTGTTAATTAACCCCAGAAAACATCGTCTCATGGCTGTCTATCGACGCACTATCTACGTCCTTATATTTTCGTACAAGGGAATTTCATGTCCTCACTCGGCTCAAAGCATATAATGTCTTTACAGTTATCTGAATGACTACACACACACACACACACGTATATTCACTTACATTCATGCATACACTATATGTACATAGAGGAGGAGCAATGGCCCAGTGGTTAGGGCAGCGGACCCGCGGTCATAGGATCACGGTTTCGATTCCCAGACCGGGCGTTGTGAGTGTTTATTGAGCGAAAACACCTAAAGCTCCACGAGACTCCGGCAGGGATGGTGGTGATCCCTGCTGTACTCTTTCACCACAACTTTCTCTCACTCTTACTTCCTGTTTCTGTTGTACCTGTATTTCAAAGGGCCTGCCTTGTCACTCTCTGAGTCACGCTGAATATCCCCGAGAACTACGTTAAGGGTACATGTGTCTGTGGAGTGCTCAGCCACTTACACGTTAATTTCACGAGCAGGCTGTTCCG
This sequence comes from Octopus sinensis, assembly GCF_006345805.1. Taxonomy (NCBI): domain Eukaryota; kingdom Metazoa; phylum Mollusca; class Cephalopoda; order Octopoda; family Octopodidae; genus Octopus; species Octopus sinensis. Next base: position 50,366,949 of record NC_043004.1, on the reverse strand, counting down.
TTGATCGGATCAATCGGAACCCTCATCGTCGTAACCGACGGAGTGCTTCCATCCATATGTACATAGAGTAATCACTCGCCATATCGCGGTTCATCTTTCGCGGTTTAAGCTTACTTCGATTCTACCGTGGTGTGTTGTTTTACATTTATAACAAAATAAATATATACAAATTATAAAAATAATGAAAAAATATATACAGTACAGTATAAATATAGGCGCAGGAGTGGCTGTGTGGTAAGTAGCTTGCTAACCAACCACATGGTTCCGGGTTCAGTCCCACTGCGTGGCATCTTGGGCAAGTGTCTTCTGCTATAGCCCCGGGCCGACCAATGCCTTGTGAGTGGATTTGGTAGACGGAAACTGAAAGAAGCCTGTCGTATATATGTATATATATATATGTATATATATATATGTATGTATATATATATGTATGTGTTTGTGTGTCTGCGTTTGTCCCCCTTGACAACCAATTCTGGTGTGTTTATGTCCCCGTTACTTAGCGGTTCGGCAAAAGAGACCGATAGAATAAGTACTGGGCTTACAAAGAATAAGTCCTGGGGTCGATTTGCTCGACTAAAGGCGGTGCTCCATCATGGCCGCAGTCAAATGACTGAAACAAGTAAAAGAGTAAAGAGTAAGAGTACAGTACTGTTTCTACCTCGTAGATTTTCACCTATCGCGGGTGGGTTTTGGAACTTAACATCCGCGATAGTCGAGGAGTTACTGTATATTCATACATATGTAATCCGTTGGTCATAACTGAATGCCGCGGTCAAAACTAATAAGAGATTTAACTCTACAATTAGTTGGGAATAAATGATGTTATCATCTTTCAAATTCCTTTAAAATTAACATACACTTAAAGTGGCGAGCTAGTAGCATGTTAGGCGACATTTCATCCAACTTTACGTTCTGAGTTCAAATTACTGCGAGATCGACTTTGCCTCTCATCCTTTCGGGGTTGATAAAATAAATATCAGTCGAACACGGGAGTCGATGTATTCGACTGCTCCCTCCTCCAAAATTTCAGGACTTGTGCCTATAGTAAAGAAGAAAAAAAAAAAAAGAAAATAACAAGCGTACTTATACAAGGTGGTGCTGAAAAGTTGCTGGCTTAGAGTAAAAGGAAATAGAGGAGGATCAGTTACTCTTTTACTTGTTTCAGTCATTTGACTACGGCCATGCTGGAGCACCGCCTTTAGTCGAGCAAGTCGACCCCGGGACTTATTCTTTGTAAGCCCAGTACTTATTCTATCGGTCTCTTTTGCCGAACCGCTAAGTGACAGGGACGTAAACACACAGGCATCGGTTGTCAAGCAATGCTAGGGGGACAAACACAGACACACAAACACACACACACATACATACATATATATATATACATATATACGACGGGCTTCTTTCAGTTTCCGTCTACCAAATCCACTCACAAGGCATTGGTCGGCCCGGGGCAATAGCAGAAGACACTTGCCCAAGATGCCACGCAGTGGGACTGAACCCGCAACCATGTGGTTGGGTAGCAAGCTACTTACCACACAGCCACTCCTGCGCCTATGTTAATTAAGATTTTTATCCAACATATTCCCCTGTCAGATCCACGCACTTGTTGCAGCGGTCCTTCAGTTTGTCTTAAAGCCCTGTAAAAGAACCAGGAAGTTTGGGCCTCCAACCAGGCCTTTCGCGACACCCTGAAAGGCAGGAATTTTTCAGCAGCCCCTCTCATAATTGTTAATATGCGTGTCATTTTGTTTATTATATACGCTTTTCTTCGTTTGAGTTAGTGGCTAGGACTATACTGGAACACATGCATATGTTGATCACGGCCTACACCATATATTTAATTACACATACGCGCGCACACACACACACACACACACAACACACACACACACATACGCACGCACGCACGCGCGCACACATTACACGTATGTATTCGCTGATACCGGAAAACTATTTATTTTGAATGAGTCATGGGAAAGTGCAACGCCCATGACACTCTTCAGGACCTTCGAGACTGGTGGAACTAAAGAACGAAGTTATTCGGAGACTGAAGTCTCCTACTGACCTAAATACTGGAAACAGAGTTGCAGTGATTTCATTTAGGCATAGAGCAGGCGTTCGCGATCGAGCGTTCAGTTCGCTAGGGCTGCCCCCTGTCCCTCTGCTTCTGTATGTATTGGTTCTTGAGCCACTGCTGCGGAGGCTGGAGACCAAGGAGGGAGACCCGCGTGATCTATGTTTTGGTAGAGGAGTGACGGTATATGCGGATGATGTCATCATCATTGTGTCTGATGAAGGGCAGCTATCTCGTGTAGAAGACGCCATCAAAGATACGAAGCGGTGGTAGGAGCAAAAATTAACCAGGGAAAATCAGTCGGCATCTGGAGGGGCAAGTCGATGTCTCCCAATAGCGTCGTAGGAGTCTGGTTTGGACCAGATCTCCAGATGGAGAAAAACTGGAGCGAGGTCAAAGGCAAGGTGACGGCCATAATACAGACTTGGTCTGGGAGGTCGCTATCCTTGCTAGGGAGGGCCAAGGTTGCACAGGTGTTTATAGCATCTGTGATAACCTACCGCCTAACCGTTGTGTCTTGCCCCGGTGTGTGGTTGACCAAGCTGGAACGGATCCTTTCCCGATTTTTGTGGAATGGAAAATCACCACTTGTGAGACGCTCCATCTGCTGCCAGAAACCGTTAAAGGGTGTGTTAGGGATGCCTTGACTGACGATGCGCATGTATGCGCTGATGCTGAGACACCTCTGGCTCTACCTGGATAGTGAACGGGTGTGGTCACCGAATGTCAAGTTCTTCCTGCCACAATTGACGGCCCTGCTGGACGTAGGCGCATGGATTACGCGGAGACCGCAATTGAGCGAATGGCAGAGGGAGTGCAGATATGCATTCCCTCTGTTCTCCCGAGCGAGCAATACCGGCAGCGGGGCTACCACTGCAGATTTTATAACGAGTTTGCAGAGCACGTGTCCGACGACGTCCTGCGGGTTGGAGGACTCTATGCTTCGATGAAGAACAACAAGTCAATTTGTTCGGAAGAACGTTCGGGCCGGGGTATCTGGAGACTTCCAGAAATCCCTAGCCTGGTTGTGCAAACCGATCGAGAGAGGTTGTCAAGGCACGGTGCTGGAACCCCATCCACATGTCCGAGGTGCAGGCGTGTCAGTGAAACTGTCACGCACGCCTTCGTACATTGTGAGGAACTGGTGGGATTGATAACTTATGCCGAACAACTGGTGTCAGATACGGAAAGAGTGCGGTTATCAACTGAATCTATCACCAAGATTGTGCCGCTTCCCTCCTTTAACAAGAAAAAGGAGCCGTATTGAAAGAGAGATTATGGGTGACCCGTGGAAGAAGAATTGAGACAGGCAACTTTATCTCCGGACACGGTTGGTTAGTTTTTTTAACTACCACCTGTCCAGGGAGATCAGTCTGGAGAAGAGGTGCCTGCCTGAAAGAACGTTTGAGAAAAGATGGACAAATATCGTAATTAAGTTGAGAGAGAATAGGGCCGCGCTCGTGTAGCCGGTCTGAACGAAAAAGAAGGAAATAAACGGAAGAAAAAAACGAAAAATTATTATAAAGAGTAAAAAAGAAAAAAGAACCCGGCGGGTCGAACATAAACCCGGGGAAATATATTATCATTTAATTCTTAATTCATTTAATTCTTTTCTATTTCATTGTATTCTTTAAATCCATTCGATTTCATTATATCTGACTTTTTATACGAAGTAACTAATATATAACCCCAGTCCCTAAATGTTTTTGTTTTGTCCTTGTGCTATCCCTTTTATGTGAGCCATCTATTGGCAAATAAAGAAATTAGTGAGAATCGAGTCTGGCTGACCGGCTGAACGAAACGCCGTCTCTTAATGAAAAGACAGAGGGACAACTATGGTAACTCACCAAACAAAGCAGTTGTTTCGTCCCACCATTCCCACTTTTACTGGCTCACTTTCTTTTCTCTACAACATTACCCTATCTCTATCTGTGGTTTACTATTACACAATGACGAGAACCCAAACACACCTATACAAGAAAATCTACGATGTCTCTCTTTATCTCGCATGCTTTACGAATTATATTGCACCAGCCCGTCGTGGTTTCGCTATATTACAAAGTAACAATAATAAATATTTGTTTACAACTTCGATCACTGTTCTTTCATCTTGCACATCTGCAACATCGACACCCGTTACATTTGGATAACCACTCAAGACGAATTACAGTATCAACCGTTACAACTGGTAACTGTCGACTCCAATACATATCCCAACAATTATCATAATACAAACCGTTACAAATGGTGATCTCTGACCCCACCTAAAATATATCGTTACAACTATCCGAACATTTACCGTTACAGAGTGATCTTCAGAAAAAGCAGCCAATGGCCAGGTGCTGGTGTTATGTGAAACTATCACTCGTAAACAAAAATTGTTTCCCTGACGAGCCACCATACAGATTCTGTCCACAAGTCTCTATCTGGTCTACTCGATGCTGTAAAAAGGGTTAAGACACCCTTTGGTTACGAATGGCCATGGGATCGCACCCAGAAAGTTCCCCTCCGAAGTACAAGTCAGGGCAAGGCTACTTGTGGAAGACCAGCACTCACCCATGCATACCGGTTTCCTCTCTCCACGCCACTGATGTCCAAAGGATAGATAAACGCTGACATAGCTTGGCACCAGTGATGTCGCAACTCATTTCTACAGCTGAGTGAACTGGAACAACGTGAAATAAAGTGTCTTGCTCAAGAACACAACACACTCGAGGCTGTAGCAGAAGATAATTAACTTAGGCGCCGTACAGAGCGATTCCGAAATCATATAGTTGGGAAGTTGTTCTTCTTAACCCCACAGTCACGTCTACATCCTTGGACATTTCTTTCATGTTTAATCTTTTATTTTTTATTTGTTTCAGTCATTAGGCCGCGGCCATGCCGTAGCAATACCTTGAGGAATTTTAGTCGAATGAATCAGCCGCAGTAACTTCTTTTTAAAAGCCTTGCATTTAAAATATCAGTCCCTTTTACCGATCCGCTAGGTTATGGGGACGTAAACACACCAACACCGGTTGTCAAGCGGTGATGGGGGTGCAAAGGGACCAATACATACACAAATACACACACATATATACATATACGTATAGCTGTGTGGTAAGTAGCTTGCTAACCAACCACGTGATTCCGGGTTCAGTCCCACTGTGTGGCATCTTGGGCAAGTGTCTTCTGCTATAGTCCCGGGCCGACCAATGCCTTGTGAGTGGATTTGGTAGATGGAAACTGAAAGAAGCCTGTCGTATATATGTACATATATATATAAGCGTGTGTGTCTGTGTTTGTCCCCCTAGCATTGCTTGACAACCGATGCTGGTGTGTTTATGTCCCCGTAACTTAGCGGTTCGGCAAAAAGAGACCGATAGAATAAGTACTGGGCTTACAAAGAATAAGTCCCGGGTTCGATTTGCTCGACTAAAGGCGGTGCTCCAGCATGGCCGCAGTCAAATGACTGAAACAAGTAAAAGAGAGTAAAGAGTATACATACTTTACATCTGGATATAAAATTCCATTTTCTTTGATAGTAGAACGGTATGTCATGATACTATTTAATTTTTAACTCCCCCAAAGATCTAATTTTAGATATTTTGAACACTACATTCTCTCAATTGTCTTCGATGCGTAGATAACAGGGTCACTACTCTCATTCATACTCACTCTGTTTAGCCTACGCTAATTTCTAGTTTGTTTGTTGCTGTACTGTCTTTTTTTTCATTCTGCCAAAACATTTAGTAGCGGAATCATTATAAATATTTGCTCTCTTGTAGTGATGATATGAATATATTTAAATATCTAACTTGTCCTTTATGCTGGAAGTCTATGCGGTCATCTGATAAGAAGGGTTTTCTTTGTAATGGTGTAATGCTTTCATTGATCAATTAAAGGAGTCGCTCGAAACGGCCGCAATGAATTGAAACATGCATCTATGTTACTCATTTACATTTCATGTATGTATGTATGTATGTATGGATGGATGGATGGATGGATGGATGGATGGATGGATGGATGTACATATACATGCGACGTGCTTCTTAGAGTGTCTGTCTACCAAATCCACTCACAAGGCTTTGGTCGGCCTGAGGTTACAGTAGAAGACACTTGCTCGCGGTGCCACATTGTGGGACTGAACTCGGACCATATGATTGGAAAGCAAGCTTCTCACCGCACAGCCACTTCTGAGTCTATAATAATTTCTGCATAAACCACTTTTGTGTCATACAAAAGCAGTACCTGTGGAAATTTTTCTGAAACCTTTAATTCCACATACGTAAGTACTGAAGGTGTAGTTTTAGGAGAGAACATCTTTGAAAACTATATCATTTGTTTTACACATGTCATCTCTTCTATCTGGAGTCGATAAAATAAAGTATCTGTCCAGTGACGAGTTGATGCAATCGACTAACCGCATCCGGTCAATATTGCTAGCTTTTTAACCAAATTAGAAACAATTATTTTTATCCTGGCGTCAAGAAGGCAATAAATTTAATTAAGAAGTAGAATCAAAGATATCTATGATGTCAATCTGCTACTGCACAACTATTTTTGTAAAACTTTTAACAAATTTTATTTTAATATACTGCACTACACCGTTATTTAAATAACAGTGAAAAGTATGAATGGCTGAACTTCAAGTCACAGTCTTGGTGAATGAAGTACAGTAGCTGACCAACAAAGTCATAGTTAGTTATGTTAGTAAATTTTTTTGGCTCAAAAGGCAAAAAGCAAGGCCATGTAGGGGGACATGGAGTTATGTACAGGGTGGTGTTCATGTAAAGAGTTCAGGCCACTTGAGGTCAAGGGAGACTGTGAACCGAGCGGTCGTCGGCATCTTCACCATCTCGTCTGGCAGCTTATTCCACGGATCCGCAACCCGGACGGAGAAAGCCCCTCTCCTTCGATTGAGATGAAATCGTCGCAGATAGAGCTTTTCGGAATGACCCCGCAGCCGACGCTCTGGAGCAGAAGTGAAGAACAGCTCTTTCGAGAGGTTACACTTTCCGCTTATGATGTTGTGAGCAAGAATGAGATCTCCACGGCGTCGTCGTTTTTCTAGAGAATAAAGGTCGAGCGTCTTCAGCCTTTCTTCATAAGACAAATTCTTGAGACCAAGAACCATGCGGGTAGCCAGCTTCTGGACTCTTTCGAGATGCAGTATGTCTTTGAGGAAATAAGGAGAAGAGGCTTGAATCCCGTACTCCAATATGGGTCTCACCAGCGTGACATAGAGCGGTAGGAATATGGCTGCTGTGAACGCACTGGGCCAAATATAGAATATATATATATATATATATATAAATATAGTATTAATAAGGTTAAGGAGAACGGAAATTTTTCACATTCATAATTTTATTTAACAGTTATTTATATCACCTTTATGAGACCTACACGTGTTTCAACTGCAGCAACTGCACACTGGCTGAATATGCATATCCAATAGTATTAATATTATTACTTACTCTGCAGAAAATATGCAGTCCTGAACAGGACACTCAGATTTACCCAACGGAAAAGTAACTAGAGCCGAGCAACTTATTGTTAGCTTGGGTACCACAAAAGGACCATTATGGTTAGCCGGCATTTGAAACCGAATTAAGAGGAAACACGGTAACACCAGGATAATATATCCCCTTAAACTCATTATATATATATATATATATATATATATATATATATACATACATACTTACATACATACATACATACATACATAGGGCGGCGAGCTGGCAGAATCGTTAGCACGCCGGGCGAAATGGGTAGTGGTATTTCGTCTGCCGTTACGTTCTGAGTTCAAATTCCACCGAGGTCGACTTTGCCTTTCATCCTTTCGGGGTCGATTAAATAAGTACCAGTTACACACTGCGGTCGATGTACTCGACTTAATCCCTTTGTCTGTCCTTGTTTGTCCCCTCTGTGTTTAGCCTCTTGTGGGTAGTAAGGAAATAGGTATTTCGTCTGCCGTTACATTCTGAGCTCGAATTCCACCGAGGTCAACTTTGCCTTTCATCCTTTCGGGGTCGATTAAATAAGCACCAGTTACGCACTGGCGTCGATGTACTCGACTTAATCCCTTTGTCTGTCCTTATTTGTCCCCTCTATGTTTAGCCCCCTGTGGGCAATAAAGAAATATATACATATACCAGCAAACGCACCTGTCCTTTGGATAGTTTAAGTATTTTTTTCACCAAGATTTATGAGTAGCATGACAATCTATGCTTCCGATTAACTTAGGAACGGAAAACCAAATTGAAGGCTGGTTATTGTGGAGGACATTGCACTTTAATGATCATAGATCATATAAGTTTGCAAGTGATACAGAGTAGACCTACTGAAGTGTTTGGGGAGTAGATTACGGATAATGACTACAAAATAAAGTTGTTTTACATGAAAGCGAAATTTCTTGTGATTGATTAAAAATGGCTGGAACAACAATGCTAAAACATATTTGAAACAATGGACAACAGTCAACATATCATAATGGATGGGTAAATAAGCTTCCTTAAAGTGAATCAACGCAATGGTAGGTAAACGAAAGTATCAACAAATAAAAGATAGGGAAGGGAACACCACATTTCAAGTAACTCAGACTAGGTAAAGGTAAGATTGCCAAAATTTAAAGCAGTTTAAATAAGGAGATTAAAATAGTTTGTTATTGGATATTCATCGCGTACAGTGTTCCTAGCCAATTTAATCACCGTCGTGGGTCCAGAATCGAAATAAATAAATAGACAAAATCCTTTCACTTTTATAATATCCTCTAACCGAAACATTCATACAATACACACTGTTACACATATGAAAAAAATATAGAAAGTAATAATATACAATAGGCGCAGGAGTGGCTGTGTGGTAAGTAGCTTGCTTACCAACCACATGGTTCCGGGTTCAGTCCCACTGCGTGGCATCTTGGGCAAGTGTCTTCTGCTATAGCCTCGGGCTGACCAAAGCCTTGTGAGTGGATTTGGTAGACGGAAACTGAAAGAAGCCTGTCGTATATATGTGTATATATATATATATATATATATATATATATATATATATATATATATATAATATATATATATATATATATAATATATATATATGTGTGTGTGTGTTTATGTGTCTGTGTTTGTCCCCCTAGCATTGCTTGACAACCGATGCTGGTGTGTTTACGTCCCCGTAACTTAGCGGTTCGGCAAAAAGAGACCGATAGAATAAGTACTGGGCTTACAAAGAATAAGTCCCGGGGTCGATTTGCTCGACTAAAGGCGGTGCTCCAGCATGGCCGCAGTCAAATGACTGAAACAAGTAAAAAATAAATTGCAACATATAAATAAATAATAAATCAAAACAATGAGAAAACGACGAAAAAATATTCTGTAATGCCAATATACGACCATACAGATTTAAAAAGTATGGAAGACCCTACATTAAAAAAACTATGTACATACAACAAATTAGAGAAAAACACGTGTAAACCACCGTTTTTTCCCCGGTTTGTCCATTTACGTGTGTGTAAAGTTTGGTGAAAATCGGTTGAGAATTGTGGAACTGTAAACGTTAGTCAATATATACGCACACACTGTGATTTATATATACTAGATATATATAATTTTAAAAAAACGGAGAAAAAAAGAGAAGAAAAAAACAACAACGCGCGGACGTGCAACATGCAAAGTATTAATGAGACGCTCAGAGAAGGAAAGAAAAAGTGGTTGTTTTACGTTTCGAGCAAAGCCCTTCTTCAGAAACAGGAAGAAGGAGGGAAAAGTCGCCAACAGTCCACGTGTAGTTACATTTTGGAATGTACACGCACGCACGCACGCACGCACACACACACACACACACACACACACACACACACACACACACACACACACACAACACACGCACGCGCACACACACACATATATAAAGCAAATAAGTACCAGCGATGTCCATGCATTAGTGCATTACGGCCGTTTCAAGCGGCTCAGTTTAATTGATTGATGCAAGCATTACATCAATTTGAAATAATCCGCTCTCCTCGGAAGCATAAGACCATATAGATTTTCATTCTGGACATCCTTGTTACTTATTTGCCTTTTATTCAGCTAATTTCGAGCTCTGCGGACAATACTGGACTGACTTGGCGCCTCAACTTAGGTACCTAATTCAACTGAATCTTAATATATATATATAGAGAGAGAGGGGGTGGAGAGACGTTACTAAGGTGACTAAGGGTGCTGGCGAGCTGGCAGAATCGTTAGCACGCCGGGCGAAATGCGTAGCCGTATTTCGTCTGCCGCTACGTTGTGAGTTCAAATTCCGCCGAGGTCGACTTTGCCTTTCATCCTTTCGGGGTCGATTAAATAAGTACCATTTACGCACTGGGGTCGATATAATCGATTTAATCCGTTTGTCCTCTCTGTCTTTAGCCCCTTGTGGGTAGTAAAGAAATAGGTATTGCTAGAAATAAGAGGCAGAACAACTCTTAGTCACAGGAATGACTGACAAGGGAGGCCGGGTGAGAGCCACTGATGAGTATCAATCAAATCCGAAATCATCGGTGATCTGGCTGTTGTAGGGAGCTGATCTCCCTTGTCAGTCTTTAGATAAGTGCTTCCCGTTACTAAGAGTCGTTCCTACTTTTACTTTTAGCAGTCCCAGTGCTGACTAGCACCCTTAATCACGCTAGTGGCGTCTATACTTGTGCCTTTTGGTTGTAAAAATTGCGAATAAGCCACCTTAATAATTTATATATAAATGTAGGAACTCGTTTGACCCGGTCTGCTTTAGATTCAAAACCGAATCTCGAAATTCTCCCCAATCATACGGCCTATTGTCCTGTCAAAAGGGAACGCTGATTAATGTGTTTCCCGTTTGCGCCAGGACCTTGCTATACCATTGAAAGTTTAGATAAACAAAATTTGACCTACATTAATTTAGCCATTGTTATAACGGTATATCCATTTTCCTAGCTAGTCTGCACAATTATAAATACCAGCATTTTGTAAAGAAAATGCAGTGAGTGAGACCGACCAACAGAGAGGAGGCCGACCGGCATGAACGAAATACGGTCTCGACAGAACGTCAAAGAGGGACAGCTATGGAATTCACCAGCGATACAGTTGTCCACCACTCTTTTACTTTCTCACTCGCTCACTTTCGACAATATGACCTGGTCTATTTAGTTACGGCTGCTAGAACGACAGGAAATAAGTAAGTCCAACGCTATCTATCCTTTTACAAGAAAATATAATTCTCGTTACCTCGTATACTTTCCAACTCTTTTTATACACGCTTTCCCGTCGTGGTTTGGCTTTAATTATATGTAATGGTGAATAAAAAATATGTCATCTACAACTCCAACCACCGTCTTTCTTTCTTGGAATCAGCATCAATATCATCTTCACCTTTAACATAACACTACCGTTACAAATATGCTCACACACACACACACACACACACACACACACACACACACACATACATTCTTCTTGTCCTGTACTTTTCCAGACTTAATTATTGCTTGTTCTGTACCTTCCCAAGTTCAATATTTAAGAATATTCTAGGATTCTGCAACCGCATTTTTCATTCTGCTACACTCTTTCTTTCTCAGTTCATTTATGCTTTGTCATTTCTTCCTTTCTAGTCAGCACCGTGCATTCCTTACTTTTCCCCCTCTCTACTGGCAGACAGCAACCTTTTTGTCACTATGGAAAAAATTTCGCGATCATTACAAGCACTACTGTCTCTTTAACTACCTGTCGGGCAAGCGAATAAATATATGTAAATGGTATTTCTTCCTTCTTGGTGTTGATCCTTCCATGTTCAGTGGTTACTCCGGCGCTGGTACAATAACACACTTGCCCAAACTGAATTGCTGGAGTTATTTCATTTTCCCCAGAAAAATGAATTTAAAAAGTTACAGAGGTTTAAAGGATTGGCTGTATGCAAATGAGTTCATTACTGGGGTTCGGAACTCGCACGGGGAAAAAATTTCATGTGCGTACGCACACACATCTATGTACGTTAGCGTGTTTCCTTTCTTTTATATTTTGGTTAAATTCGTGGGACATTTGTGTATGCATGCAGTGTGTGCAGGGGTACAATAGGTGTGGGCGCTTATATTGGGGGTACGGGTGAAAAAAAAGTCTATTGGGTGGGTGTCCGCCGTGCTGGGGCGTGTGTGTTTGTTTGTGGGTGCGTTAGTGCATGTTCTGGTCAAACTCTTTGCCGGACTCTCGAGTAGTGGTGGAGGACCGAAGTTGGGGGACTGGTGATTATAGTCATGATGAGGCACGCAGGTATGATAAGATGTATTTCGTTTCATATGGGCAAGGATTAAAAATTTCATTTCTGCTATTCAGGTAAATGCCTGGGTGCTGGGGGCTGGCAGAAACGTTAGCACGCCGGGCGAAATGCTTAGCGGTATTTCGTCTGTTGTTACGTTCTGAGTTCAAATTCCGCCGAGGTCGACTTTACCTTTCATCCTTTCGGGGTCGATAAATTAAGTACCAGTTTCGCACTGGGGTCGATGTAATCGACTTACTCCGTTTGTCTGTCCTTGTTTGTCCGCTCTATGTTTAGCCCCTTGTGGGCAGTAAAGAAATATTTCTCGGCCAGGCACACACACACACAAACAAACAGACAGACATGCGCGCGCGCACATATAATCATATGAATAATAACAGACGATAGATAATTGTCAGCTCATTACGGCTGTTTCTTACGTATTTTTTAATAGAAAAATGAGAACTTTACTTCATTACAAAAAACCGTAATCATCAGATGAAACGTAATTTTACAAACAAAAGAAACCTACCTGGTGCATATCTTTTCAAGTACCTGATTCTATCTGAATTCTTATTTTACCGTTCATATATATATATATATATATATATATATATATATATATATTATATATATATATATACACATACATACATAGAGAGAGAGAGAGATGCATGTGTGCGTAGCTGTGTGGTAACAAGCTTCCTTCTCAATCACATGCTTCCGGGTTCAGTCCCATTGCGTAGCACCTAGGGAAAGTGTCTTCTATAGCCCCGGACCGACTAAAGCTGTGTGAGTGGATTTGGTAGAGAGAAACTGAAAGAAGCCCATCGTATATATGATATATATCACCGCTTGACAACCGGTGTTGGTCTGTTTATGTCCGTGTAATCTAGTGGTTCGGGAAAAGAGGACGATAAAATAAGTACTAGGCTTAAAAAATAAGTCCTGGAGTCGATTTGTTCAACTAAAAAAACCTTCAAGGTGGTGCTCCAGCATAGCCGCAGTCAAATTACTGAGACAAGTAAAAGAATGAAAACACACCCACCCACATGCACACACATATATATATGTATGTATGCATATATATATGTGTGAATATATTATATATATATATATATATAATATATAATATATATATATATATATAATATATATATATATATATATATCTATATATATATATATATAATATATATACATATCTATATATATATATATATATTATATATATATATATATCTATATATATATATATCTTATGATAAAAGGCAGATTTTCTCTGCCTGTTCCCATGTTTCTTTTTAATACAATTCTACAATATAGAATTTCTTCAATTGGAATTTACCTATGATTTTTCTAAGTAGATTCGATTGGGTCATGGCATATAAAGTTTTTTTCAATTTGACCCTCAATTAAGCAAAAATTCGAGAAAACTCAATATTTTACGATTTGCCTCTCTCATTTCAAGTGGTTTACTCCTGCTATTACCATCACACTTTCTCCTACTTTCTCTTTGCAAGTGTGAAACTATTAAAGTGAAAGTATTATATAACAGGGATGAGCCATTAATACTGGTCATCCTTTTTGCTAGAGGAACATCCGCTATGGTCTTATATGCTACACCACTGGTTTTCAATTCATATTAATCAAATTAATATTCAATTTTTCACCCTTATTGTGTGTGTGTGTGTGTGTGTGTGTGTGTGTGTGTGTGTATGTGTGTATGTGTGTGTGTGTGTATTAGCAATTCGTATAAAATTGCATCAATGACTTGAACTTGAATATGTGGTTTCACATAAATGGGGATAAATTAAAAAGGTTTGTTGCTATTATTATTACTGTTTGACTATTGTAATCACGTTTGTTGGTTCCTCGTCAGGGAAACGTTGTTGTGTGTTGCATTTGTTAAATAATTGTAAACCGTAACCCTCCCCCTTTCGGAGAAGGGGCTTTGGTTATTGTTTAAAAATTGAATTGTGTCCCTGTTTAGGGAAATTGACATTATTTTCACCGTCTTTACGGAAGCATTTTTGTTAAAATGCCTTCGATAGAAGAAAGTCCAAAAATGAATTTCGCTGCAGCCGTACACTTCTATACAAGAGGGAGAACAAGATCCAATTGATCGAAATTGCGAGAGACGGGCCTACAATTCCAGTCTGTTATATATTTTGAGTATTGTTATCACTAGCGATATCAAGATATAACTTTGTATTTTGTATTTTATGTGTAGATGTATATATATAGATGTACATGTAATATGTACACATATATATACACATATATACATGCATAATATATCTACCCATACACACATACGCACACACACACACACACACATACATAGGGGCAGGTGTGGCTGTGTGGTAACAAACTACGTTCCAAACACATGGTCCTGGGTTCAGTCCCACTGTGTGGTGACTTGGCATGTGTCTTCTGCTGTAGCTTCAGACCAACAAAAGCCTTCTCAGTGGATTTTGTACATATATACAGGCATACATACATATATATATATACATGCATACGTACATATTCGGCATAAACACTCTACCACTACAACTAATAACTGTTGGGAACACTTTCAAACCTGCCTTACATTCGAACCAGAATCTCAAAAACATTGTCCCCTTCAGCGCCAAGCTCAACTGCTCTATCCTGACATAGAAGGTATCAGCAATGAAATCTATAACAAAACACTCATTGACGTTGAAGACAGAATTGCTAAACTGGGTGGAAATGAATTGTCGACGTATGGCCTGCCACAAGCATTCAGGTCAGGGTCAAATAGCCTTCCCACTGCTGTCATTCGTGAAACAACCTACCACACTCGAGCGCTTTCAAAGTACATTGTTGAAAATGAGCCTAAATTACTTCCGGACCAGCTGCAGGCCTACAGAACTATTCTTAACAGTGTACGCCAACGCGAGGGACGAATCTTCTTCCTCGATGCTCCTGGAGGGACAGGAAAAACATTTATTACAAAGCTTCTCCTTGCAGAAGTTAGGTAGCATCAGGACATTGCAGTAGCTGTAGCCTCCTCTGGCATTGCAGCTACTTTGTTACCCGGTGGCAGGACAGCACACTCAACTTTTAAACTCCCTCTCAATTTAGCAGCATCCGAAATGCCTTCATGCAACATCAACAAAAGCTCAGATCAGGGACAAGTACTTAAAATGTGTCATCTAATTGTCTAGGATGAGTGCACTATGGCACACAAGGGAGCTTTGGAAGCATTAGATAGAGCCCTGAAAGACATCCGAGACTGTCAGGCTCCAATGGGAGGTGTAACGCTTCTGTTGTCAGGTGATTTCAGGCAAACTCTTGTCATTCCGAAAGGCACAAGAGCAGATGAAGTTCAAGTATGCCTAAAGTCCTCTACCCTGTGGCATCATGTTACAATCTTTAGTCTTACCACTAACATGAGAGCTCAGCTACACGGCAACAAAATGTCCACAAAGTTTGCACAGGACATTTTGACACTTGGTGAAGGCAAGATGCCTCTCGATGCTGCAGTACAAATGGAAGTGTGGTCATTTTCCTCTGTTGTTAATCCTGTAGATGACCTCAAAAACAAAGTATTTCCCAACTTCACGCAAAACTACCAAAATCACAATTGACTGTGTGAAAGAGCAATATTAGCTCCAAAAAACGTCGCTGTTAACAAAATTAATCAACAGCTAATGCATTCTCTTCCCGGCACTATACACACTTACAAGTCTATTGATATAATTCCAGATATAAATGAAGTTGTGAACTATCCTCCTGAATTTCTCAATTCACTGGAACCCTCCTCGACTACCTCTACACATATTACCACTTAAAGTTGGAACTCCTGTAATGCTACTCCGCAATCTGGAACCACCAAGACTTTGCAATGTAACACGACTGGTGATAAAGAAAATGATATTACACGTTATCGAGGTGATCATTCTTTCTGGATGTGGAAAAGGTGATAACGTCTTTATTCCAAGATTTCCTCTTACTCCACCAGGAACAGAAATTCCATTTACATTCAGAAGACTGCAATTCCCCCTTCGTGTCAGCTTTGCCATGTCCATTAACAAATCTCAGGATCAAACCCTCTCTGTAGCTGATCTTCTCTTGGAAGAGCCCTGCTTCTCGCATAGGCAACTGTTCAAGAGTAGGAACCAAAAGAAACCTTTTTGTATATGCTCCACAAGGAAAAACAAGGAACATTATTTACAACGAGGTGTTATAATCTCAACAGCCAGGAGGTATATACATGATCCCCTTTTTTTAACAAACTTCATGTACTTTCATGTATTTATATTAATATACATATATTTCTGTGTGTGTGTGTGTGTGTGTGTGTGTGTGTGTGTGTGTATCCATATATATATATAACAGAAAAGTCTAATTCTTCTATTGAATGTAACCGGGCAACGCCGGGTATCTCTGCTAGTAATAAATTGTTTAACTAGATCTTCTGTTTTGTTCTGCACTCGGATGTGCACTCTGTAAATTATTCAAATGTATATAATATCAAAAGAAAATCAGAGAACAAATAAGGCTTAATTCACGTCTATCTTGATTGAATTTCAGATAGACGTGAATTTACATTGATGTCTTATCC
>NC_043004.1:50325027-50335027 GCF_006345805.1 Octopus sinensis | reverse complement strand
GGCGTTGCTGGGATTTGTAAGGGAAATAACTATATAAGCATTTTTAGAGATGTAAAGTATAATAGCCATCTCAATATGGCTAACCACAAAGTGGGGGGTGTTACTGTAGCTTTTTTACGTTCTGAGATTTAATAATAACTTTTTAGAGAGTTACTTCCCTTATATATGCCAAAAATGCATTAAAAATGGGAAAAATTGATGGTAATTTTTTTTTTAAATCGTAGACGCGCGCTAATACCCAGAAGGGCTCGATATGAATCACGACTATAAGATACCCGGTTTTGGTTAAACTGCACCGCAAAATGTGGGAGTAGTTAGGAATCTAAATCGTAGGAGACAGACACACAACCTTACTTTTATATATAAAGATATAACTAATTAAACACTTCGGGTAATAGAAGAGAAATGAGTTTAAAATAGTTTGGTGTATGACACAGCGCCATTTTTTAGAATCTAGTTACGCTACTGAGTTTGACATGGAATAAAAAAAAATATTGAAATAGAAACATTCTACTGTGAAAATTGCCCGGCAACAGCGGACCAAAATTTGCAAACTTTAAAAGCTATTAACTTTTCATTTATCAATTTACTAACAATACATCCCGGCGTTGCCCGAGTGTTATGACCTACAGCAGGGGTCTCCAAAGTACGGCCCGCGGGCCGGATTCGGCCCGCCAAGGTTTTTAATCCGGCCCGCCGAGCTGTCCTCCAAAATTATAAAACAAATGTCGAAAAACAAGCCTTGCCGAAATCATACAAAAACAAATATACTTTACACCCCTTTTAATACGTTTGACAAATATAGTACAGCAAATAGACGCAAGACGACGCTAATTGATTTGCCATCAATTAATGTCTTTAAATTGCGCCGGCGAATTAAAAATTTATACACTAAACTTTAGTGTAAATATAGGTTCTTTTCCACTCCCCCCGTTTTAACTGACCCATCAGAACCACCAAAATGAATTAACTTCGCTATGGAGCTACCTATCATTCATCTTAGATAATAGGCGATTGTCAGAGATGGATGGTGCTGCTTACAATGAAGCAGAGATTCTATTTCTAGCTTTATTGATGTCGCAGAAAAGTCAACCTATTCCGTCAACTGTCGAGAGAGCAGATACGACAAGTATGACGTTAATAAAAGCCCCGTGCCTAGTATAATAAAGAAGACAAATATCGATTTATCGATGTTACCTACATCTCACGAGCGATGAATAGAGAGGGTTGAGCCTGACGTTGTGTGGTGGTTTCTAATCCTGGTGCAGTCGCCAATCAGCGTGAGTAAAGTTCGATGCGCATTCCGTCAGTCAGCACAGACTTAGCGTTTTCGTTGTGCACAAGTGTGAGTCATTTGTCGTCGTCGCTGCCGAAGTGAATGCACGTATCGAGTGACCTGTGAATATTGTTTTTACTTGTTTCGTCCTTTTACATATATCGTCGAGCAAAATCTGTCGACCCATGGTAAAAATGTTAGCTCAAGGAAGAAAACGAAAAATCGACTCTGAGTGTAGAGTTTTTAAGGAACAATGGAACATAGACTATTTTGTCATAGAGTCAAACAACAAGCACTATGCGTTATATGCACCGACACAATGCAGTACTTAAGAGTACAACATTCGGAGACATTATGAAAAAAGCATTCATCACAGTACTACCAATTCATTGGACAGCTACGTAAAGAGAAGTTTGACAAATTAAAGAAGAATTTATCATCAATGCAGTTTGTTTTCAAGAAGAAGGCTGTAGAAAAAGAGAGAGCAACAAGAGCAAGCTTCCATGTTGCTAACCTTTTGGCGAAGAAAGGTAAGCCATTTACAGATGGTGAACTTATTAAAAGTGCTTGAATGAGGTAGATAAGGAAATGTGTCCAGAAAACGTAGATTTATTTCCGCAATTAGTCTTTCTGCGAACACTGTTGCTCGTAGGGTTGAACATATTGAAAGAAATATTAAATCACAGCTAAAAGACAAAGCCAGCAAGTTTGTATGCTTTTCTGTTGCACTTGATGAGTCAATTGATGTATCAGACACATCCCAATTGTTATTGTTCATCAGAGGAATAAATGCCAATTTTGAGATTACTGAGGAACTTGTATCTGTGCACAGCATGCATGGAACAACAACAGGCATAGATATTTTTAGAGAAGTGGAAAAGTCAGTGGCTGAGTATAATTTGGAATGGAAAAAACTAAAATGCATAACAACAGATGGTGGCAGAAATATGTGTGGAACCAAAAAGGGCTTAGTTGGGCAAATTAACAAAGTAATTGAGAATTCCGGTGGATTGAAACCTTTGGTATTGCATTGTATTCTTCATCAGCAAGCACTGTGTGGAAAGCATCTTGATTTATCATCTGTATTAGATCCTGTGATTTCCACTGTTAACTACATAAGATCTCATGGACTCAAACATCGCCAATTTCGTGATTTCTTGGAGGAAATGAATGCTGAGTTTCCAGACCTACCTTACTATACTTCAGTAAGATGGCTTAGCTATGGAAAAATTCTGGCTAGATTTTTGAGCTTCGAACTGAAATTGAAATATTTTTAAATGAGAAAAACCATTCACAGGTGTTGCTCAAAGACAGTGAATGGCTCTGGAAATTAGCATTTTCAGCCGATTTAACTATGCATCTCAATGATTTCAACCTACGGATACAAGGTGAAACTTCACTCATCTGTGATTTGTACTCAAAGGTGAAAGCTTTTCGTAAGAAATTAATACTATTTGAAAGTCAGTTAACAAGAAGCTGCTTTACTAATTTTCACGATGTGACAAATATAGACAGGAAGCTGCCACTCCATTTCCAAACTTGTTTGCTCAAGATGTCATTTTAGCTTTGAAACAACAGTTTGAAGAACGTTTTTCTGATCTTGATGCATGTTCTTCAAACTAAGAATTTTTGAAAATCCATTTAACTCTGTTATTGGAGACTTACCTTCTGAGTTACAAATGGAAGTTATTGATTTGCAATCCAATGACATCCTGAAGGACAAATATAAAGAGGGAAATTTGATTGAATTCTACAAATGCCTTCATCCGACCAATTTCTTCATTTAAGGAGGTTTGCCTGTGAATTCCTTTCAGTTTTTGGCACCACATATTTGTGTGAGAAGACTTTTTCAAAGATGAAATACACAAAATCCTGCTACAGATCACAATTGTCTGATGAACATTTAAATGCATTGCTTGTTATTGGAACCACTCATTTTGAACCTCAGTTGGACAAAATTTTGTCAGAAATGAAACAATTTCATGTTTCCCCTATTGATCAAAGTTAAAAAAACATGTTAATGTTACTGATATTATATACATTGTGATTATGTACTGAATATAACCTTTTTTAATTATTAATTCACTATTTATTTATATTATTTTGGTAAAATAAATAATTTAGAACCTTGGCCCCGTAGCTTTAAAAATTCAGCAATGTGGCCCTCCGCTGGAAAACTTTGGAGACCCCTGACCTACAGCCATACTGTATTATTTGTTCCTTTCTTATGGGCAGAATCAATACAGTTAATATATAGTGAACTGGATTACTGGCGTAAAAGTGAAGTGGGGAGATTACAGGTTGCATGGGTTTGCATGAAAGTCTTTTCTGTTCTTAAGAAGGATCACAAACTATGTATTGTTTCATCGTATAAAAGTGGATTAATATGATTTTGGCCAGAAATCATGTTTTCAAAATTCTAGTTTTCCCCCCGTCCCCACCACAACTTCTTAATTTGTAACTTTTTACGAAATTTTTTTTTTTATCCATGTAGAAAAAGACAGAAATTACGAACCTGTGAAATATATATATATTTTTAAGTTTAATTTTCCTTAAAGAAACACTCTTTGCCCCGTCCCCCCACTTCGCGCACCCATCACCTACCCGCTTTCAAAAAGACCAGCAATCGCCCATGCATACCCGCCTCCCACCTCTACGCCACTGATGTTATCCAAGGGAAAGGCAAAGACCGATACAGCTTGGTACCAGAGACGTTGCAACTCATTTCTACAGCTGAGTTAACTGGAGCAATGTGAAATAAAGCGTCTCGCACAACACACAGCCCGGTCCAGGAATCGAACTCACTACCTTATGAAATGAGTGTCCTACGCTCTAACCACTGAGTCATGAGCCTTCATATATATAAATACACACACACACACACATACAAAAATATATATATATATATATATATATATGTATGCATATATGTATGCATATATGTATGCATATATGTATGCATATATGTATGTATGCATGTATATGTGTATGTGTATATGTGTATGTATATATGTGTGTAAGTGTGTGCATATATGTATATGTAAGTATGTGTGCGTGTATGAGTATGTATGTATGCTTGCACACGTGTATATATGTGTGTGTGTGTATACATATGGATGCATGTGCGTGTGGGCACGTGTATGGGTACGCATGTATATGTGTATGTGCGTGTATGCGTATACGTGTTGTATGTATGTATGTGTGGGCGTATATTTGTATATGTATGTGTGAGTGTGTATTATATATATATATATATATATATTATATATATATATATATATTATATATAGATGGGGGTGTGTGTATGCGTATAAGTGCATGTAAGTATGGATGTATGGATGTATGTATGTATGTTTACGTATGTAGTGTTTTTGTGTGTATATGTATGTAGGTGTGTGTATGTATGTGTGGTCTATATGTATATGTTATATATGTGTGTATATATGTTGTGTATGTATATATATGTGTATGTATGTGTGTTATATATATGGGTGTGTGTGTATGTATGTATGTATGTATGTGTGGTATATATGTATATATATGTTATATATATATATATATATATATATTATATATATATATATATATATGTATATGTATGTATATGTATATATATATATATGTACATGTATGTGTGGGTATATATATATATATATATATATAGGTATGTATCTGTATGTAGGAGTATATATGTGTGTGTGTGTGTGTGTATGTGTATATGTGTATATATATATATATGTATATATATATATATAATGTATATTTATTGGTGTATATATATAGACTAGCCTCCTAAAGTGTAGACATGAATCTGTAGGTACGAGTACGTATGTGTATATACGTGAACGTATGTAGATGTTTGTATGTATGAATATAACGCGTGCGTACGTGTATGTGTATGAGTGTACGAATGGGTGTATGTACGTGCTAATGAGTGTGCGTGCGGGAACGAGTACTTGCCTTCTAGTAGACAGACAATTTGGACATGCTGCCATCGCCAGGATCCTTAGCTCTAGCGATCAAAGATAACAAAAGTAATAAATGAAGATAATAAAATTAAAATTAGGGAATGGGCCTGTATTGGATTGTGTATATATATATATATATATGTATATATATATATATATATATATATATATATATATATATATATGTATGTGTATGTGTGTATGTGTAGGTATGTATAGGACACATGTGTCGTATGTGTGTGTGTAGTATATGTGTTTATGTATGTATGTGCACACATTTTATTTTTTTATTATTTTATTTATCTATTCTTTCACCTAACTTACCACTGACTCCTTGACCACTCCCCCAAGTATGATATTTTGCGCTATGCCTACCCCCAAAAAAGTCCCCCACCACCACTCCTTTAAACCTGCCTAAATGTATAAATGCTAATACAATTCTTGTTAAATAGCTTCCTGAAGATTTCTCTTGAATGAAAAGTACTAGTCTGTAGAGCTCCTTCTATATAATAAATTATTTACTCTGCTATGTATTGAGTACCTTACTTACTGTGGTTAACCCCGGATCAACCCGGGACCTACATATATATATATATAATATATATATATATATATATATATATATATATATATATATATATATATATCACCGTGATCACCGTGACCGACCAGGCTATCAGATGTTGCTACACATCGCTTGGCATTGTTTTAGCCTTCAAATGACGCCATCCCGCTAGCTTAGCGAGCAGGCCATATATGTGTGTGTATGGCTTGCTCGTTAAGCCAGGGGCTTCTTTCAGTTTCCGTTACTTGTATATATTTTTCTATACCTCAATGAAAGTAATTTTTGAATGGTTTGTTTTTAAAGTTGAATAAATAAATAGTCCGCGATGTGTAATTTATTTTAAAAAATAAATAAATAACTTAAAGAAAAAGGTTTTCGCAGATTATCCAAGACCAATGGAATTGTTGCCGCTAATGTGCCTCAAACAGACATTTGGAAGCGGGATGTCTTTTTTTGTTTTGTCTTTTACTCTGAACTTATGCAATGCATTTCTGGGCGAGCCGTTTAGAAAAGTTATAAGCGAACAACTATTTGGGAGCGGTAAATCTCTTTGTACGTGGAACATGCTTAAATGAATGGTTTCAGCCAACCTAGCTGCTGTTTTTTTTGGCGGGGGGGGGGTCAGATGTGCAGTACGTGAGCTGCCAAGTATAAAAAGCATATGATTGGTGGGGCTCCAACCAGTCGGTTAACTTAAAATGCCATAAAGTGCTAGGTATGGGTTTCCGAAATACAGGTACAGCAGAAACAGAAAGAAAGAGTCAGAGAAAGTTGTGGTGAAAGCGTACAGCAGGGTTCGCCACCACCCCCTGCCGGTGCCTCGTGGAGCTTTAGGTGTTTTCGCTTAATAAGCACAACGCCCGGTCTGGGAATCGAAACCGCGATCCTACAACCGCGAGCCCGCTGCCCTAACCACCGGGCCATTGCGCTTCCATGTTATGTCAGGTCACTTTCGAGTGCTACTGGTAACATGTAACCCAGTACAACCTGTTTGCATGGTCGGGTCGTCGGCGACTTAAACGGCAACCCCACCAAGCTTGCTTGGTGAGGAGGGTGTTTATTGGACACCCTGCGGGATGAAAAACAAAACCCGTCAAAGGGCGGAGGAACTCTTGAGAGTCAACGGCCATCCAATAAATGTCTTAAGGTTGTATCATGCGCGGGGACATAGAAATAATAGGACTGAATACCCGATCGTGCGGTTAAGCCATTGGGAGTGAAGGACTCCTAGCCTTTGTTAGGGCATCCTTTTAGAAGAAGGTAACTCAGGTAACTAGGATAACTCCGACATAAAACCTGCGGCTCAGTGGTTACCGATAATGTTGACTTGTTCTTCTTTTCGGATTATGGCTGCTGTTGCTTAGTGAGTGGGATTGACTCAGTGCACAGCCTTTCCTCACTTAAAAAAAAATCTTGAACAGGCATTGCACGATAACAACATTGATTAAGCTTCGCGCAATGGCCATACCCGATAACGAGGGGGCAGCCACCATGTATGTATGTATATATGTATGTATGTATGTATTTATGTATGTATGTATGTATGTATGTATGTATGTATGTATGTATGTATGTATGTATGTATGTATATATATATATATATTATATATATATATATATAATATATATATATATTATATATATATATATATATGTATATATATATGTATGTATGTATTTCTGTATGTATATGTATGTATGTATGTATGTATATATATATATATACATATATGTATATATATGTATGCACACACACACACACACACACACACACACACACACATATATATATATATAATACAGTGTACATTTAAACACATTAAGAGGTTTCCATCATAGGACTCCCTTACGCTAGAAGGAACAACTAATGTCCAAACCACTAATTAGGGATAAATTCTCGAAAGGAAAGAAAAAGAAAAACATTTACCATCTATTTTCTGGATCATGGTTTCTGACTTATAGCAAATAAAATAATTTGCTATGCGAAGTCTTCGTCAACAGGTACACCAAAATTTGCAAAAGTAGCAGTCATTAAAATGGTCTTTCAGCTCCCTCCATATCATTGGAATGGCAAAAGGCATGGACTTCTACTGATTGACCCAGTCACGTAAACCATTTGAACAAGCTGAACAGATAAAATGTGGTGCCCATAACTTGTCCTGATCTCCAAGAGGACAGTCTTATTTATAGCTTATAAATCTTCTTGATCTCTGGTGTTATTGTACGTTTTTGAGCTTTCACAGTAAATTGTCCACAGACATAACAAAACACGTCTGGACGATTTCTACACTATCATGACATTCTTAACATTGTAAAACAAGTAAGGAAATAGATACAAACGGTTATACTTATATTGAATTTGAGATGATGAACTATTTCACCAGACCAATTATGACTGGACAATTTGAGATGTTGAAATACCTATTTCATCAGACAAAACCTGACAGGTTAATTTAAGATGATGAAATATTGCACCTGAACTATGCAGCAATGAATAAAGTAGTTTATTTTAAAGGTATGTTTTCCATGATGTAAAGGAAATACATGCACACATGTCATTAATTGGAATTTCTATATAATGCACGAGCTAAAACACAAAATCTTTTTCATCTTGAAAACTGTACGTGATGTCAAAAAACTAGTGGTATATTTGAAACAGCATTAAAAACTACACTAAGTACACCTTGACATATGCTTGATGAAAATTACATGTTGAGCAGTATTATTCGATTTGACTATATATATATATATAATACAAAATGGGACAAGAATGCAAAACATCCGGACAACTAAGTGATACAAAAAGGGACAACAAAACATCCAGATAGACGATACACAAAAAAACAAGGAAGGGTCATTCGAAGCTTTCTATCCTCAGTCAAGAACCGGATCATCCTCGCAATTTCGGTTGATTAATCTTGAGATTGCTCCAATCTGGCCAGCCCCAAGGAAAAACTAAGCTAAGCGCATTAGATTCCTTGGAAGAAAGCATCGAATGTATACGAAAACAAGGACGGAAAAACAGACGATGTTACACAAATATAAATACAAAATACAATAAAAAATAAAAATAGTAACAGGGCATAACAACAGGTGTCTTTCGACTGGGGACGAATTGGATTCAGCAAACGTGTGTGGAAATGAAGCCTTACGGCAGAGATACAAAACTTTCACAAACACCAGGAAGAATATCGATGTTACACTGACCACGGTCAGATGCAAAAAGAGGGCTAGCAGTCTGGCCTATCAGTCACGTGGGAAGAGAAGAGAGAATCCTCTAATGTTCCCACAAACGCTTACTGCCAAGCCCCCTCGTACACACTGACAGATCTCCTTGTAACTGTCCAGCTATTACAATTGTCTTTATCTCCCTTTCTCATGCTTTTCTCAGCTGTTGCCTTCATTACTTTGATTTCTCTTTAATCAACCTGCCCTTCTCACTATGCCCTTCCATCTAATCCTTTCAACACGGTCTCTTTATTCTCATTAACTTTTTTATACTTTAAACATTGCTAAGAAGTACACCTTTTGCCAGCTTTGGGTGAGGGTGAACTAGCTTTGCCTAACAGACCCATAGGGACAGTTGTTATTTTATACACCTGCACACCCTGGATCTTTATTATGCATGAACATAGTTACGGCATAGGCATTGATGCTCCCGAAACAGCTGTTACGATAAGACACGAGCATAATTCCTTTCGTTTACTTTATTTCTACTTACCGTTCTCTATATTTTGTATTCAATGTAAATATATGCATTAAATCTGCTCGTGTTTATCTATTGTTATACCAGCTCGACGAGGATCATCCTTATAGCTAATTTCTGATGCCAGGGGCACCGGGTTTGGTTGAAAGAGTTGGATGTTAAGTTCTCATCTGTCTGTGCACCGCTCTGTGGATATTCATACTTCACACTCTACTACACTGTATATGTGCGTGTGTGCGTGCGTGCGTGCGTGTGTGTGTGTGTGTGTGTGTGTGTGTGTGTGTGTGTGTGTGCGTGCGTATGTCCAGTACAAAACGATGGCTACGACATATCAAGAGATAATCGCCTACATTTTGCCTAATAGTTGGCACATGCATAAAGGGTGTTGAGAGTAATGGAAAATTCCATGCAGTTTCGCGCCAAATGATGGTTATAAATTGATATGCGCAAGAAATAAAAGCAAGAGATGATGGAGAGCACTGACA
>NC_043004.1:50315027-50320027 GCF_006345805.1 Octopus sinensis | reverse complement strand
TAAGCTTGTATAAAAAAAACCATTATATATATATATATATATAATGGTTTTTTGTGAAGTGAAATATTGTCGTATTTCCGGTCCGAGCGTTGCAATGCAGTGGTAGAGGAAGCACAATTATGACACTACCACATTTATTCACTATGAACACCTCTGTTTCGAATCACAGCCTTAACTATAGGTACGAATGCTTCACACGCAGCAAGAAGCTGTTCTTGCGGAATCGAAGCCCATTCTTGTCGCAGTTTTGCCTTCAGAGCGTCGAGCGAAACATGAGAAGTGCTCGAGACCCTCGTATCCAAAATGGATTAAACAGAAAATCCAGCGGGTTGAAATCGGGGCTTCTTGAGGGCCATACATCCTTGCCTATGAACGACGGAAAGTTTTTCTGAATCCAGTGTTGTGTTTGTTTGGACCTGTTGCATTGTGCCGAGACCAGAATGTCGCTAATGTAATGTCCTAATGTAATGTCGCTAATATAATGGTAGTAATTTTAACACACCAGAGTACCAGTTGGCTGTCACAGCCGCCCAAACCATAATTGACTGCGGAGATTGACGTCGATTTACGAGTCTAACCTCGACAGAGTCAGATACACTCCAAAGTCGGTCATTTTGGTTGTTTATTGTCTGTTCGATGTCAAATTTCTTTTCATCAGTGAACATCAAGTTGGGCAGCGTGCATTCAGCAATTTGACGCAGGATAAGACGACTTCTCTCCGGTTTCATGGCTTTATAAACTTGCGTAATCTCATGACGACGAATCATCTTGTAGGGGCGGGTCCTGAGATCCTCCTTCAGCACTCGATACGTCGATATTCGGCTTATTTTTGCTGTGGCAGCCAGTTTTCTGACGGAACAACAAGGATTTCGCCGTATCTTTCCTCTGGTATTTTTGATAAGTTGAGGGGTCCGCACACTTCTTTTTCGGCTAGTTTCAGGTAGATCAGCGCTGGAACCAATCCCTTGAAATTTTTTGACAATTTTCCAGACTTTTTCGTTTAATTTTAAGCCTTTTCTCTATAGCTGTATTACTTTCGCCACCTTTGTGGTCTATAGCCATTATCTAATTTATAAATCTGAATTTAGTCTGAAATGAAAAGAAGACACTAAGCTTTTATAAAGATGTATAATTTTCATATCTTGTTAATTTATTAATACTTATTAAAGCTCGAAACTTCAGTCGCCTTAATTTCAGGACACCCTCTAATATATATATATACTTTCATTAAAACTGAAAAACATCTTTACAAACTGTTACTCAGAATTTCGCGTTACCGCTCGTCGGACAGTTATGATCATCCAGTGAGTATACTCACAACTGACCGACGAAAGGTAACGTGAAACTGAGTAACAGTGAAGATTTTTGCAGCTTTAATAAAAGCATATTATTCTGCTTTCTGTATTCGATTACTATTTTTTCCGCCTTGTTTTGCATACGTGTGTGGGTGTATGTGTATAATATTAAAGACACGACTATGTTCGAGTTTGGTCTTCTTATTAAATGTTCTTTCATATTTTTTAATAATTAGTTTTGTCCTTTATTTTTCAGAATAAAATATTAGCGATCTTAAATCAATATCGGTCTCTTTTTGCCAAACTGCTAAGTTATGGGGGACGTAAACACACCAACACGGTTGTCAAGCGGTGGTGGACAACAAATACAACACAGACACAAAGACACGCGAGCGCGCATAAGCTTACAAGGCTTTGGTGAGTCTGGGGCTTTAACAAAGTGCCGAGCAGAGGGACTGCACCCATGACCTCACAGTTGGGAAGCAAGCTTCTTAACCACATAGCCACATTGATATCTCAGGATATCTCAGCTCCATTCTCAGAATGAAATAATTGTAGGATAACGTATGTTTGCACGCTTTGCGTTGTGTTGCCAAGGATCATGAGAGTATTGGTGATTTTTTACCTCTTTTTTTTTCGGTTTTTTCAGTGTTGGGTTTAATAATTATTCAACAACTAATTCCGTTAGATGTCAGAGTTAATTTCATATGCGTTGTAATAATATGTTGATTTTTGCCTTCCGCTTTTTCGATTAGCAAAGCCTCCATAGTCTCATATAGTTGTGTGTGTGTGTGTGTGGTGTGTGTGTGTGTGTGTGTGTGTGTGGTGTGCAATTCTATTGGCAATTGCAATTTTCTATCGATTTTTGTTCCATATACTGCATTGTACTGCATTATGATAGTTCGTTGTACATGCATAGTGAAACAGCGGGACAGAGTTTTATTTGTATGATCAATGTGACTATGTGGTTAAGAAGCTTGCTTCCCAACTGTGAGGTCATGGGTGCAGTCCCTCTGCTCGGCACTTTGTTAAAGCCCCAGACCGATATGATAAGTATCAGACTTACAAATAAGTACTGGGATTAATTTGTTCGACTAAACCCTTTAAGGGTTAAGAAATTTACTTTGCAACCCCTCGGTTTTGGTTTCAGTCCCACTGCGTAGTATCTTGGGCAAGTGTCTTCTATTACTGCCCTGGATTGAAAAATGTCTTATGAGTGAATTTGGTAGGCGGAAACTGTGTGCAAGCCCATCGTATGCACACACGTACATATATGTGTGTGTGTGTGTATAGTTGTGTATGTGTTTATAGCTTCCTAAACTAGCGGTTCGGCAAACCAATAAGCACAAGTGCAAGTCTTAAAAAAAAGAACAAAACAAAATTATTACAGGAGCGATTTGTTCGACTAAACACTTCTAGGCAGCGCCCCTGCATGGTCACACTCCGTATAACTGAAACAAGTAAACAGATGGAAAAAAAAGATAAAGATGTGTGTGTGTGTGTGTGTGTGAGGATTCGTTTAGCTTAAAGGTACAGAGCGCTCAGCCGGAATTTGATAAGTACAGAGTTCGAGTCTCTGTAACGGCTAGCTAGCCACTTTCTCTGTCTTCTAAGGGTATGTGGCGAACTCTAGTGAACTTCCTCTCTCTATTATATATACATACATACGAACGTAGCAGGTAACAGCTAACCATTGGACGCTGTTTTGAACCCTGATGTGTCTGTCACTCTGATTGGTTGGTATTGGCGCAATTTGTCTCTTACTATATCGCGCGTCAATATGCAGCCCAACCAATTGCAGCCTCCTAATGAATTACGTGAGACAGTCTGTTCCAAACTCCAATTTACGCCTACCGTTAGGTATAAAGAAACTCACCTACTCCTAGTCTCGACGTCTGTTGGTTCCAGACCTTCTCAGGTCTAACCACTGACCACATTACAGTGACCTTTATCTTCGTCGTCACCATCATGTCTCTCACCAACGTCGTCAACAACATCTCTACACAGTACCAACGCACTGCACAGGTTTTAACATATCGCTGTTCGTGAGCCTCCTCACCAGGGTTAACAGCTAACATACAACCCACGCAGGCGCATGTAGATATCTGAATAAATGTCCATCAACCACTTCCATTTATCCCCAGCTTGTGTGTATATATGTGAGGCCCACATTAAAGACATTTAAAGTTACCACCTTGTTCCATGTATTTCTTTATACCATGTTCCTGTCAAATTATATTACTGCCTTCTGAGTAGAGTCACATTAGAGAGGAATACATCCTCACCAGTTATAGGTGTTTACCCGATCATCGGTGCTGTTTTTACACATATTCTGCGCTTGAGATTTCCTCTACTTTTTGTAGTGTGTGTGTATATATATATATATATATATATAATATATATATATATATATATATATATATCACGTGACCGACCAGACCATCAGATGTTGTTACACATCGCTGTTTTAGCCTTCGAATGACGCCACCCCGCTGGCTAAGCGAGCAGGCCAACAGAAGAAAGAGTGAGAGAAAGTGTGGTGAAAGAGTACAGCAGGGATCACCACCCCCTGCCAGAGCCTCGTGGAGCTTTTTAGGTGTTTTCGCTCAATAAACACTCACAACGCCCGGTCTAGGAATCGAAACCGTGATCCTACGACCGCGAGTCCGCTGCCCTAACCACTGGGCCATTGCGCCTCCACACACACACACACACACACATATATATATATAAATAAGGTATTTGAGAACAGTTATATACTTACACAAAAATGACTCTAAGAAACAGACAATAATGCCTTTTTACTGAAAATATTTTTGAGGATAAGAATAAACATACTATTTTGTCATTTTATTCAATAAAGACTCCTTCAGCTTCAATAACGGCTTTATAGATTAATAGATTGTACTTCATCTAATGTGATTCAACTCAGAAGGCTGTAATATCATTTGACAGGAAACCCGGTATAAAGAATACATAAAACATGGCTGTGACTTTATATACCTTTAATGTGGCCACACGTATGCACACGAACTGAATGATAAAAATGAAAGTGGTTTGATGCGTGGAGGCCATGGTCTTCTGTGCGTTAGCTATCTGCTACTGGCGTGTGGTGTGAGAGAGGACCGGTTAGGTTACGTCTTCACAGTTTCGTGTCCTGATGCAGAAAGAGGTAGTCGTAAGGGCTCGTGCCAGAATCTCACACTCTAACGCCATCTAGTGCCAGTTTGTTTAGTCCCGCTGTCAAGGTGGGTAACTGCGCCTACAGCTTCTATGCGAGGTCTGAATCGCCTATATGCTAGGATCAAGTGGTTTGTGTTCATATTGGACATTACTCTGACTATGGAGACTTTTAGGGATTCTTTGGTGTTATGAGGGTGCTCATTAACCAAGCATAGTAGTCGAATGGATTGAGATCAAGGGAGCTAGGAGGGAAAATGTTGTGGGTTATGTGGTCATGAACATTTTCCGCCATCCATTCCTGCGTTACTGTAGCCTTGTGTGATGGTACCGAGTCTTGTTGAAACACATAAGGTCTTCCGTTGTGTATATTATCGATCCATATCTTAACCACTGTATTCAGAACATCTATGTATGCAGCAGAGTTTACTCAAAGACTTTGCGGAAAGAAGTGAGGAGGCATCACGTCTTTCATTGCTGACAACCCCCAAAGCAATGACAGTTTCAGGAAATTTTGTATGCATT
>NC_043004.1:50282527-50312527 GCF_006345805.1 Octopus sinensis | reverse complement strand
TATAAGAGGTGTACAGAGCACAGTTGTGTTTAGACATACAATAAGTAGTCGTTTCCCGCTAGTTTTAATGGCAAATGTCTTGCAAACAACTTGCACTTGCAAGTGCTACCAGTTAAAAGCTCCGTATACCGGAAGCTAGCAAGTGTATGGGGTCATCAGGAGAGAATGCGCGCCGTTTCGGGGCCTACCTCTCGACGGCATCAATGCGCACCGGCCCCCCTCACTGATATGAGGCCCCGCTTGCTAGATCAGCTGGTTATGAAGAACTCAATATACTTCTAGCCATCGCTCATCGTCTCTTTTTAACCAAATCCAGTGGCTAGCCTTCTCCACTGTTAAGTAATCTCTAATAAGTCTTAAGAAAGACGGAACTAGCTGTTTCTATTTTCACTCTAAGCTGACGAAATCTCTGTTGCTGTAACTGTGGTTCTAATTTCAGTAAAAGACTAAATATATCTTTATTACACAATATGAATATTTTTTTACTCCGTGTGTGTGTGACTGAGTAATATAAGACGTGGATTCAGTGAATCGTTTGAAATTAATACTACAAGAAAAGGTTGCAAAACGGCCATAAACCCTGAGGATGTTACGTCGTTAAATAAATATATAGTCACCTCTCATATCTCCTGACTTTTATATGTATATCATTATTCAGTTTATTTCAAGATTTCTTGCCAATAGAGAAAGAACCGGTTCCTAACTGGATCCATCATTGGTTCCATCATTGGAATTTCAACATCAACAACAGGGAATTTTTGTATGTATGTATGTATGTATGTATGCATGTATGTATGCATGTATGTGTGTATGCTTGTATGCATGCATGTATGCATGCATGTATGTATGTTTGTATGCATGTATGTATGTATGTATGTATGTATGTATGTATGCATGCATGAATGTATGTATGTATGTATGTATGTATGTATGTATGCATGTATGTATGCATGTATGTATGTATGTATGCATGTATGTATGTATGTATGTATGCATGTATGCGTGTATATATGTATGTATGTATGTATGTATGCATGCATGCATGCATGCATGTATGTATGTATGTATGTATGTATGTATGTATGCATGCATGTATGCGTGTATGTATGTATGTATGTATGTATGTATGTATGTATGCATGTATGTATGCATGTATGTATGTATGTGGCGAAGATCAAGTTGAGTAGGTCTTCAAGTTTCGCCTACTGGCTTGTTCAGCCAGTGAAGTAATCTTTGCCGACTTGTATTTTTATATAAGGAGAAAAGCTTCATCAAAAGAACGTGGATTTTACAATTTGTTAAAAATTCCCGTAAATGGAATGTTTATTTCATTCGCGGTAGTAAGCTAAATAAACGGTTAAAGGTCAAATAAACTACTAACTAGACATGTCAATAAAAAGGTTGTGATATGGAAGTAGAGAATGAAAAAAAAAAGGGTATGGGAAAGTTTGTTGGGTAGAGGTCACAATAAGGTCAAATTGAAGACAATTGTTTAGCATAGTTCATGGTATCTTATAAAGGGACTGACTTTTAAAGTGTTTTTTATGCTAAAATACTAAGTATTAAATAAATATATGAAAAAATATCTAACATACTAAAAGATATTTGGTTGGAAGGAAAGTTCTGTTGCTTTTTTTTATATAATGACTTTGCGGGTATTTTTTACGATAAAATAAAGCATCAATTTTTACATTCTAATGTATCTGTTTTTCTTTGCAGATTACTTTATATCTTAATGATTAAATTCGTGTTGATTTTAATATTTTAAAATGAATTTAGACCAGTCCCTTATCCGGCACTGCATGCTTGAGTTAAAAAGTATGAAGAAATATTTGCAATGTGTATGAAAATGAAGCTTTAAGTGTCGGGACATACTATGATAGTTTGGCCAATTTCGCTAGGGAAATGTTTCTCTCGCAGATTCCCTTCGATCTGGACAACGAAGTTCTGTCAAACTGATCTTCTGACAACCGTAAATGAGGAAAAACCAAAGCAAACTGCACGAGAATTTGCAAAAATAGTTTAATTAAAGTCACACTTCAATCATAAAACACCTTCGTGAACGAGGGAAAGTGGTTCTCTCCTGATCTGACTGCTTTTCAGCATAATCAAAACGTTGCCTTCTGCTTATCATTGAAAAGTACAGTTGCTACCAAACCTTTCTGAGGTTCTCTATAACCATAGCCAGTGAAAACAATAATGGTTAACACCAAATGGAAAAGAGAATCCTTCTTCTAAACAAGGATTACTCCAGAAAAAAGTTTTTCTCTGTGTTTTGTGGGATGTGGAGGCTGTCGTCTCTCGCGAAATGTTTCACCGAAAGAAGACAGTTTATGCAGAAAAGTATTGCCGTCAATTGGAATCATTACACAATTTGCAGGAAAAGCAACCATCATTGGTCGATCATAAAGGGAGGAGTGGCGTTAACACGATAATGCAAGGCCACATATAGTCTAAGATTATAAGACTAAATATGGGAGCTTTGCCATACTCTCCTGAACTTGCTCCATCTATCATCTTTTGAGAGCAATACAAGCTTATTTAGAAGGAGAACAATCATTGTAAAAAGATTTAAAATGATATCGAATGTCTCTTTGTTTGGAAACCTGGAGAGGTTTGCGTCCAAGGATCAGCTGTTTGCTAAATAGATGGGATTATAATAGTGATAATGAGGGGGAATATTATCTTGATGTAATATATAAAGTGAGATCAAAGAACCATTTGTTTCTTCCAATCTTGAAACGTGACAAGACTTTCTTTCCAAGCTAACACGTGTATGGGTTTGCGTAGATGCCTATCTTTACAGTGAGTGTGTATATGAGTGGGGTGCTGAAAAGTTCGCGAATGGCCTAGTTAGAATCCGAACCTTCCAAATTCTTTTACATGGCTTAGAAAAAGTGAAGAACCATTGCAATATGTGTGTAAATCTGAGAGGGCAATATGTTGAATGAAATCATAATTTACTGATTCGCCTGTATTTTCTTTTACTCAAAGCCAGGAACCTTTCAGCACCTGTGATATATATGTAGTGTTATACGACCGTACGTAAGGAGGTTGGTGACAAATGTCTCCTTTTGTACGCCGCACGGTCGCATCCTAACATAAGTATATAAGAGAAGCCATACTACATGGATATATAAAATACAGTACCAAAAAATATAATGAAGGACAACAAACCGTTCCACTGTTTGAGAGAGAAGAGATAGCTTTATTTACAATGTATAAAGTGAGAGTGTTGTGAGTGCTAGCAAGGTGGGGCGTATGTGAGCATGCATCAAATGTTTGTGTCTGTGTGCGTGCGACACGTGTGTCTGTGTGTTCGTGTATGTGACAGAAGGTACAGACAAAGGTGTATGCACATGAAACAGAAATACAGAATACAGAGCATAAGATGAGTCTCAGCATAGAGAGTTATGATAGAGTTTAAATTACCAGTTCATATGGTACACGATAGTAAGTTCTATAACAAGATGTTGGTGTCTCGAGGCGGAGGCCGGTTGGGCTCATGTCGTGCAGCGGTTGGAGCCTCAACGCCGGGCTGAGTCTCTTGATGTAGTATCTCTTTAGATGGACTGACTGTTATCCTTGGTGAAAGATTAACTCTAACAGCGTGAGTTGAACTTGGTCGGGTTGTTGACATGTACATGCTGTTGATGGTGGAATGGCGACGATGGTGAAGACGGCGTAAAGTTAGAGTACGATGATGGTGATGATGGCGGCGGAGATAGAAAACGTTCTGTCTGTCGTCTGTCGCTGGAACTGGAACATAGCTGAGTAGCTCTGTGGTCAATGACTAGACCTTAAAAGGTCTGGAGTCGAAAGATGAATCTTTATTATAGGCACAATGGCCCGAATGAAGAGGGGACATAACAATACAGGACATGGGATACATATAACAAAAATACAAAAAGGATGGTATGACAATGAAATATTTATAATGAATTAAATGAAATGACTTACGAGCCCCACAAAGCTCGCAGTTTCATTTACAATTACAATTGTGCTATCCGGGGCGTTCATCCGTAATGTAATCGAGTAACTCCTCCTGTTCTATAACACCTGGCAAACTGTCATATCGAATGTATCGCATTACGCCTACAGCTATATTTGAATACACATTTATTAATTTCATTACTGTCTCTCTTTCTACAATTGCCGCCTTTATTTGGTCATCGAATATCTTCGGGTTCAGTTTTACTCTAGTTAGATTTTTCATATTCGCTAATTTCTTCTCAATTTCTTTGTCCTTTTTGTACAACATTATAGCTTTGAGATTTCTTCCTTTTGCCCTTCGTCCTTCCTTACATATTTTCAGTTGTTCTTCCATTTTTCTTTCCCATTCTTTCTCTTCCTCCCACATTGAAACTTCACTCACTTTCGTTTCTGTATCTCTCTCTTCGTGCGTTCGATTTCTCTATCTCGTCGGTAGACTTCTCTTTAGCGTTTTTCTTTTTTTGTGCTTTGGGTGGTGATTCCACCCGCGTTCTCTTTCTATCCTCTTTTTCTTCTGTTCTTTCCTTTTCTTTCTCCTTCACCAACTCGTCACCACTTTCCACATTATCTGTAGTCACGATTTCCTCTTCCGCTTGCAATTTCACATTCGCCCTTTGTAACTCCTCTGTCAAAGCCTCCAGTGTTATCGTCTTCTCTTGTACTTCTCTCAGCAGACACATATCCTTCATGTGGCCTCTAATTTTACATTTGTAACACACTGGGGTCTCCCCTCCACCACGACTCTGAGACGTGTCTCGTCGGGGAACACCAACTCCTCTGGGATGTTATACAGGTCTGGCATGGTTATGTGAACCAAAGCCTGCACCGCATAACCCCATCAATTTATTTCTTTCGACTTTTCTACCTTCAGTATGTCGACGCTCTCTTTGCAGTTGAATATTATTGCTGCTACAATTCTTTCCGTGTCCAGTTCCGGTGAAATTTTACTAATCCATATTCTCACTGCTCTTTTTCCACAATAGCTAGGTAGTAATACCCATTTTTCGGATTTCAATACTGTCGTGGCGTTTCTCTTCGCTTCGACTTCGTTTTCAAAACGAACTACTACTGCCGCGTATTTTCTACCTCTATTGTAGAAGGTAGTTTTTCCTTTAATTTCCTGTGGACACTTCTCGATTTCTTCCACCTCTGCTACTTCTATTCTCTTCGAAACCACACTCCACGTTCTGTACGTTATAATTCTCTTCTCAACTTCTTTCACTTCGTCTTCAGGTGGTGTGACCCTCAGACAATCACATTCCTTCTTGAAGCTATCGTAGTACTTCCTCAAACTCTCCCTCGATAACTATTTCTTCCAAGTGTAGTTCGCTCGCAGCCAGGCCTTTGCCTGCTGTCCCCGCATAAGTTTGGACTTGCATACCCAACAAAAACTCCAACAATTCACTACGCCGTAACAACTTCCAACAACAAAATCAACAAAATCCAACTCACAGCCGCAATACACAATAACCATAATACAAAATAACAGACACAAACACTTCCACCTTTTTGAGTATCCGGTCTGGAGTCGAAAGACGAAGAATAGTGAAAGCTGGCCTTTTTATAGGGAAAAAATGGCTCAATGACGCAGGCCTTATCTGAAGGCTGTGATTGGCTGGCTTTACACAGTGGCGCGATATAAGTAGAGAGACAAACCGCGCCACATGCCAACCAATAAGATCAGTGGACACAACAGGGACAAACCAGCCAAAGATGGATGTAATCTCAAACGAGATCATTCTTATTGTGCTTCTCAAACAGTGAGGATATCAGATATGCTACGTTGCGGATCCGTGGAACAAGCTGCCAGACGAGATGGTGAAGATGCCGACGACCGCTTTGTTCAAAGCCTCCCTTGACCTCAAGTGGCCTGAACTCTTTAAATGAACACCACCCTGTACTTGACTCCATGTCCCCCTACATGGCCTTGCTATTTGCTTTTGAGCCAAATTAACTAACTAACTAACATATGTCTAAAGAAAGAAAGAACTACAAAAGTTTATATTTTTGAATTCTCCAAAAGAATGTCGTTTGCGGTTTTATGTGCGCGTGCGCACACGCACACACACACACCAGTCCATCCTGCGATTATGACAGTCGGTTTACGTATCTACCTTCTCCATCGCCACCCTTCTTCTCCGGCATGTGTCTTCAGTGTGTTTAAATTTGGTTGCTGCTTGTCTCTAACTTGAATTTCTGTAACGATGTGTTTGCTCCATGCTGGCCTTATAAGCTGCATCTACCGGTTGCAGCTGTAGTGTGACGTCATGCATTACCAAATACTGAAACATACATAAAAAAATAGAATGAAGGAATACCAAGTCATACCCATGTAACTTACACACACACACACACACACACACATACATTAATAACGAACAATGAGGACGAGTGCTCAACACCGCCTTGGTAGACAAAAATTCTTTATTTATGGGTTAAGGCTACTATTGGTTTCATGTTAAAATCAAAGTTGGAATACATGGGATGTGTAAATGAAAACTATAAGCATTTCGTGATTCTGCTCGTAAATAAGAACTATCAAATTGCTCAGTGCCATTAAGAAACCTCTTGAATAAGTACTGAAAATTTTCATGAAAAAAATATAAAGTAACGTATGAACAAAGCGATAGGTTAAGTTTGAAGTACCAGTCAATTTGATCTTAACAATAAATCTGATTCCCCTCTCAGTAAATGCTTAGTTGTTTTTAAAAGTGCTTTACAATAAAGACACTATTTTCACACACAAACTGCGATTTGGCAGAGTTAATTGTAAGAACGTAGGGGGGAAATGCCTTGCTGTATTTATTCCGGCTCTTTGTGTGTTGAATTATATTTCCTCGGGGTAAACTTTGCTTTCATTCGTCCAAGTCGATAGAATAAAGTACCAACCAAGTACTAAAAGCGATAATATTGACGAACCATTGCCTTCCAAATTGTTAGTCTTGTGCCTAAATTAGAAACAATTATGTTCACACGCACATTTGATAAGTGTACATATTATTAACTCGAAACTTTATATTCTTGAGTCACTGTAGCACTTCTACTATATGGCTCAGAAACCTGGACGTTATCAAAGAAGCTTGAGAGGCGGTTGGATGGAACCTACACTCGCCTCCTTATGAGAGCTCAAAATCTCTCGTGGAAGCGCCATCCAACCAAAATGCAAATATATGGGAAACTACCACCTGTGTCATCTCTTGTGAAAGGTAGGAGAGTCCAGTTTGCTGGACATTGTTGTAGAGCTGAAAAAGAAGTAATTTCTACTCTTCTCCTCTGGAAGCCATCTACTCGCAATACCAGAGGGCGCACACTCTCCTACCCTGATGAAATCTCCAGGGATACAGGCATCCAGCAACATGACCTCCGTAATGCCATGATGGACCGTGAAGTCTGGCGTGGCATGGTAAATTCCATTGTCTCGACCACGGTCAAACAATGATGATGATGATATAGCACCTCAGAAATTTTATATATATATATATGTAACAAATGTTCTTTGGTCCAGGGGTCACCAAAATGTAACGACATAAATTGGGATGAGAAGTCAGAAGTAGCGATGACGTTTGAATGATGAGGAAACACCGTAGAAATGAATGAGTGAATAACAATTACATATGAAGACGGTCATTTATTTTGCTGATTATAATGTCGCTGCAATATAAAACGAGTACGGAGACAGCGCAAAGCTGCCAAGGCAACATCCACGTTCTCTCAACGATTAGCCGGAGATGATTTTTAAAATGAGAATATCTGAAATAAACTCGACTGCTCTCACAAACAACGAGAATACTAAAAATGAACCCGACCGCTCTCAAAAATTAAATAAAAACAAAAACGGTAAAATAATCCAGAAGGCGCAGGAGTGGCTGTGTGGTAAGTAGCTTGTTTACCAACCACATGGTTCCGGGTTCAGTCCTACTGCGTGGCACCTAGGGCAAGTGTCTTCTACTATAGCCTCGGGCCGACCAAAGCCTTGTGAGTGGATTTGGTAGACAGAAACTGAAAGAAGCCTGTCGTATATATATCTCTTATTATAAAAGGCAGATTTTATCTGCCTCCCTTTGGGAGTTATACAAATCTACAATATAGGATTTCTTCAATTACAATTTACCTAGCATTTTTAAGAGTACAATGCATCGCGTCATACCAGGTCCAGTTTTTAAAATTTAAACTCCAATTAAGCAAAATTTACAGAAAACTCACATTCTGGTGTGTGTGTCAAATGCTTTTCTTAGTCTGGTTTACACCACACGCAAACGCACACACACAGTGTGCAACGAATAAAATGAAAGTAAATAGCGACAGAGTGATTTGAGGAAGACTAAACTGAAAGTATTTAAACCACTACTCAAAAAATAAAAAAACACAGCAAACAGAAACAAATAAATACATAACCATTTACAACTCACACAATTTCTTCAATTAGAATTTACCTAAGATTTTTCAGAGTACTTCAGTGGGTGATGCCATAAAAAATTTCTTTCAATTTTACCACCAATTAAGACAAAATTCGAGAAAACTCAATATTTTAACATATCACTCCGAAAGCATTGATGTACATGTGTGCGTGCGTGAGTGTGTGTGTGTCATTCCTCACACACACGCATACACATACATATACAACTACATACAACTACATACACATACAACTACATACAAACACGTGTGTGTTTGTTATTAGTAAAAAAGGGGCCAAAACTCAACTCACTTATCATTCCAACACACACGGACGGACAGAAAAGGTAAATTGGTTTTTATTTTACTCTGTATATATTTTATTATATAATATTATATATAGATATATGTATATATAATTGCAGTATGAAACAGTGTTTATGTATAAACAGACGACACTTATATATAGTTACCGAGCCGCCCGAATTTACCTATTCATATTTAAATGAGAATATCAGAGCAAATCTCTTTAGTACATTCGTGAAAACACGTATTATACTTCGTAAACACTTCAACTACAGTTTTGTACAAAAATCGAAGTGTAATTTTAATTCCGTGAATTATGGGAGATTTTTTTCCGAAATTTGTTCCTATTGTGTTTTCAAAATTTGTA
This sequence comes from Octopus sinensis, assembly GCF_006345805.1. Taxonomy (NCBI): domain Eukaryota; kingdom Metazoa; phylum Mollusca; class Cephalopoda; order Octopoda; family Octopodidae; genus Octopus; species Octopus sinensis. The sequence goes on along the minus strand of NC_043004.1, from coordinate 50,303,466 downwards.
ATTCTGACAAAAAATGGATACGAATTTCATTATATTATATCAAGCAGCGAGTCAGAATTCGAAGGATTTTCTACTGAAGACCTTCATAAATCTAACTCTATGACTGAAAAAAAAAAGCATCTTTATATAAGAGTGAAGTTGTGTGTCTGTCTCCTACGATTTAGATTCCTAACTACTCCCACATTTTGCGGTGCAGTTTAACCAAAAGCGGGTATCTTATAGTCGTGATTCATATCGAGCCCTTCTGGGTATTAGCGTGCGTCTACGATGAGTCTACGATTTAAAAAAAATTTACCATCATATTTTTCCATTTTAATGCATTTTTTTCGCTTTTATATAAGGGAAGTAACTCTCTAAAAATATCTACGATGTGTCAACGATTTAAAAAAAAATTTACCTTAATTTTTTTTCAATTTTTAATGCATTTTTTGGTATTTTTTGGCTATAACTCTCTAAAAATGCTTATATAGTTATTTCCCTTACAAACCCGAGCAACGCCGGGCGATACTGCTAGTATATATATATATATATATGTGTGTGTGTGTGTGTATGTTTGTGTATCTGTGTTTGTCTCCCTAGCATTGCTTGACAACCGATGCTGGTGTGTTTATTTCCCCGTTACTTAGCGGTTCGGCAAAAGAGACCGATAGAATAAGTACTGGACTTACAAAGAATAAGTCCCGGGGTCGAGTTGCTCGACTAAAGGCGGTGCTCCAGCATGGCCACAGTCAAATGACTGAAACAAGTAAAAGAGTAAAGAGTAAAATCCTTGTCCGGTACTGGATCGATCTCAGAATCTAATAAGTTCATGCCAGTCACGAAGCCAAACATACCTAAAAGTTTTATCCGAATCCATCCAGCGGCTCTTGAGATATCTTGTCCATGGACAAACAAACACGACTGAAAACAATACCTCCGCCTTCGTTAAGACGAAGGTAATAAAAACAATGTCGTCACATTGCTTGTTCGTGTCTATACGTGTTGGTGTTTTGTTGCCGTAAAATACTTTCCGGTTTCATGAATTCTTTATGTATGGAAGCTAGCTTTAAGATCCCGCTGCTAGAAAGGAAGAAAGGGTAAGATCTGTAATGTCAAACTGAGAATATAAGCAATATGCGGTCCCTCTATTTTCCATTCGACCGAGATGCTCGATGGTAAGAAGGTAGCAATCAGGATGTCTGAATAAGACTTTCTTTGAATATATATAAGGTTTGGAAACTAAAGTAGGTCATCCTAAAACAAAGGATTGACCTTTCGGTGACCAGAGAAAGTCTCAGAGATTAACTCATCCTCATTAATCTCCAAATGCAGAGGAGAAAATAAAGACCGGAAATTTATCTGACAATCAATGAAAATGTGGTTTCGGTTTTGAGTCTTAACTGGTCCCTAAATACACACACACACACATATATGTGTGTATACGTATATATATATACATATCTTATCTATATATACATATATATATAGAGAGAGATAGAGGGGGGAAGAGGGAATTCAGTTAGAGTTTATGTTAGCCTCTTGGAGGGATGGTATCATCCAAGGAAATACTGATTCAATAGCTAATATTTTGGAGGGAAGTGATTTCCTTAAAATAACAGGTTTGTATATAAACTGTAGTTTATCATCTGCAACAAACCGATCGTTATTCCCTACAGCTGTTTCATTTATACACAGTGAGGTGAATCAAATATTAAATTCATATTTCTGGGCATAATCTTTGCAGAGGGAAAAATATATACCCCTAGAGTGGTATATACCCCTACAGCGCAGGAGTTGCTGTGTGGTAAGTAGCTTGTTTACCAACCACATGGTTCCGGGTTCAGTCCCACTGCGTGGCACCTTGGGCAAGTGTCTTCTACTATAGCCTCGGGCCGACCAAAGCCTTGTGAGTGGATTTGGTAGACGGAAACTGAAAGAAGCCCGTCGTATATATGTATATATATATATATGTGTGTACGTGTGTGTTTGTGTGTCTGTGTTTGTTCCCCTAGCATTGCTTGACAACCGATGCTGGTGTGTTTACGTCCTCGTAGCTTAGCGGTTCGGCAAAAGAGACCGATAGAATAAGTACTGGGCTTACAAAAGAATAAGTCCCGGGGTCGAGTTGCTCGACTAAAGGCGGTGCTCCAGCATGGCCGCAGTCAAATGACTGAAACAAGTAAAAGAGAAAAAGAGAAAAGAGATGTTATGTATGTTTGTTTGTAAATTCATTGCAGCAGACTCATATATACATTCCAACCAGAGTTGGTACAGAAACAATTGTAACTGATCATTAAAGATGTTTTAAAGTATTCCTTTGTCTTATCACTTGTTTTATATTTTACTCTTCACAACAACCATACAACGGTTTTCCCGTCGTGAAACTAGGATTTTCTGCACCTGAAGAATTTCGGTATTAGTTTGGAATCCGACTGTTGATAGCCCAGAACTAAGACTGAGTGTTTCTCTGGAAATACCACGACCTTAGATTATATATATATTCTTTTATTCTTCTAGTTGTTTCAGTCATTTGACTGCGACCGTGCAGAAGCACTGCCTTTAGTCGAAGAAATCAACCCCAGGACTTATTCTCTGTAAGCCTAGTACTTATTCTATCGGTCTTTTTTGCCGAACCGTTAAGTTACGGGATCGTAAACACACCAACATCAGTAGTCAAGCAATGGTGGAAGGACAAACACACGCGCGCGCGCGTAAATATATACATATAGATACATACACATAAATATATACACATAAATATTATACGCATAAATATATGCATGAAGGCGCGTGGCTCAGTGGTTAGAGCGTCGAGCTTACGATCGTGAGGTTGTGAGCTCGAATCCCGGACCGGGCTGCGTGTTGTGTTCTTGAGCAAAACACTTTATTTCACGTTGCTCTAGTTCACTCAGCTGTAGAAATGAGTTGCGACGTCACTGGTGCCAAGCTGTATCGGCCCTTGCCTTTCCCTTGGACAACATCGGTGACATGGAGAGGGGAGGCCGGTATGCATGAGCGACTGCTGGTCTTCCATAAAAAACAACCTTGCCCAGACTTGTGCCTCAGAGAGTAACTCTCTAGGTGCAAACCCATGGTCAGTGTCTGACCGAAGGGGGTCACTAACTAACTAAATATATGCATGTATATATACAACGGGCTTCTTTTAGTTTCCATCTACCAAATCCACTCGAAAGGCTTTGATCGGCCCGAAGTTATAGAGGAAGACACTTTCCCAAGGCGCCACGCAGTGGGACTGAACCCGGAACCATGTGACTGGGAAGCAAGCTTCTTTATTCTATTAAATTTGCTATAAAGGCAGTACATAGGGTAAGGAAGCTTGCGCGCTGGACACAGATATTAATGAGATGAATGATACAAGGATGATAAGGATGGGAGAGGACGAAAAGCGCCCGCTGACTTTTGCTTCTCTAAAACATCGTTCTTTTAAAGTATCATACCGAGGCAATAGTTAAAAAAAAATACACACACATTAATGAGGCAATAAACCTCTTACATTTTTGCTATACAAAAACCCTTTTGAGGCAATAAACCTCTCACACAATTCAATAAAATACAAAAAATACAGTTACTCTTTTACTTGTTTCAGTCATTTGACTGCGGCCATGCTGGAGCACCGCCTTTTTTAATCGAGCAACTGATTCTTATGTAAGCCCAGTACTTATTCTATCGGTCTCTTTTGCCGAACCGCTAAGTAATGGGGACGTAAACACACCAGCATCGGTTGTCAAGCAATGCTAGGGGGACAAACACAGACACACAAACACACCCACGCATATATATACATATATACGACGGGCTTCTCTCAGTTTCCGTCTACCAAATCCACTCACAAGGCTTTGGTCGGCCCGAGGCTATAGTAGAAGACACTTGCCCAAGGTGCCACGCAGTGGGACTGAACCTGGAACCATGTGGTTGGTAAACAAACTACACAAACTACTTACCACACAACCACTCCTACACCTATACAAGTTACATGCTTTTCTGTCCGACCAGGCTCCTCGCTTCTTCGAAGCATCTAGAAGGTTCCAAGCCAGACAACTTTGTCATGTATCTAAAGGAGTCCGCTGGAAAGGAATTCATTATCCTGCACAAATCGGTTTCCCATATGACCTCTGCAACCACCTGCAAAGGCCACTCAGGGTTCTCCGTGCAGGACAGAAGCCCCTCCCATGTCCTCTCCTTTCAAACTTCTTAACAAAGTCTTGTAATGTTCCTCCCTTATGGAGGAGGACCACAAATTGCTCCTCCAATGGAACTACTCCCACCGAAGGAGATACGGGACACGCCGGCAGTGTCACAAACCGCCGGCAGTGTCACAAACCTCCGGCAATGTCTCGCTTTTCTATTTTTTTCTTCTTTTTCCTTTGAACCACGGGAGGGTGGTGTGCCTCTGCTTTGTCCAGCAGGTCCTCCCTTCCTCCCGCAGCCTTCGGATCCTTCTGTGGGTAACCACTGTTGCCCACCTTTCGTTTCTTTCCTTTTTTCGAGGAGGTTTCCACTTCCTCGACTTCCTCCCTCTCTTCCTCCACTGAGGGAGCAGGGGGCGGTATTTTGATTAACTACTCCAGGATCCTATTTTTGTCCTTCGGGCAGTTCTTTCTTATATGTCCCGGCTCCAGACATAGGTGACACTTGTAGGGGGGCGTCCCTCAAGCATCACCGGATACCTAGACCCGGCCATTCTTTAAAAAATCGGGAAATACCAGATTTTCGGCTGATTGGGTCCATAGGGTCAAAACAGCTTTTGACCCCTCCCAATCAACCGCAGGCAAAATTTTCACATCGAGTAGCTTGATACTGCTGCCACCCAGACACCGGCGGATAGTGTCTTCTATCCACTCGGGCTCAATTCCGGGTGGCAAACCGCAGACCCAAGCCCTCAACTTCTTCCCACAATAAGTGGGAAGGAACAAAATTTCACTGCTCTCCAGGGGCTGGCTTGCGAATTCGCAAACTTCTTCGGGGAGTCATACAGCAACCACACAGTTGCAAATTTGGCTACCCGAGAGATATAAGTAACAGCTGGCATATAGTCTGCCAGCTCTTTTTCAGTTATCTTTTTCGGGAAGACTTGGAGTAAGTCCTCAACACCACCGTCTTCCTTTCAAACTCCTCAAGCCATGTTTTGGGAGGTGTCAACTCCCATTCAACAAATTCGTTCTTTGCCATTTAAAAATAAAAGTTCCAAATATAGTCCACAAAAATTTTAAATTAATGTAGAGAGAAAAACAAAAGGAAAGACTTAACAAAAGGGAACAAAAAATAAAAATAACAGTTCAATACAGTTTTTTTTCTTCCAAATAAACGACAGAAGAAGAGAACGAGATTTCAAATTACAGCAAAGAAAAATATTTTTCGGCCGTACGGTACCCCTGGCCTTCGCAGCTTTTTCAATCCTTGTGTAAACCCTTGTGTAATTCCTTGAAACTATTTTCCAAAAACTTCCACGCAGGCAAACAAACAGTTCTTGAAAATAGTTGAGAATAATTCAACTCTCAAATTAAATTAAAACGCACCTCCAGACTTCAGTTCTCACAGCTAATTGAGAGAAACACACGTCTCTACTGCAGGCAGACTAAAAGCCCCGAATCCAGTGAGGACTCCTTGCTTGTACAAAAAATAAACTTTGCGAACAACGAATCCCACTGGACTCAAAAAGCAAAAAAGTCTTACCTTACAGTAGAGCGTCTTTCAAATACAACTTCCGTCCGCTGCACGCCAGCATGACGACTTCAACGGTGTCAAGAAGAGAACTAAACAACCGGAACCGGAAGCAAGCTTCTTACCACAGTGTGTGTGTGTGTGTGTGTGTGTGTGTGTGTGTGTTGTGTGTGTGTGTGTGTGTGTGTGTGTGTGTGTGTATTCATGCATGCATGTATATTATTTGAAATAGTTGGATTCAGCTCTATGCGACTTAAAGTTTCGTAAGCTTCTTATAGAAACCTAGCTCGTTCAGACTCATTATATACATATAATGAAGAGATTAGATCCTGGATTCTCAACCAGGAACTGAAACTGCAGCCTGAATGTTTCTGTAAGCTTCTTACCTATTTTTTTTTTGTCGCACCCGTTGATTTATGACTGTCAGCTGTCAACTTGGCTATCTTGGGTCAAGATCAGTTCAACCTAGATAACCTACGAAATGTTCTTTAACTGTGACCCATTTAGCAATGAAAATACTAACACGGCCGCTAATAGAAATCTTCCTCATTCTTGTTCTCTTTTTGGTTCGACACCTGTAGAGATAGCAGGCATGTTTTCACATACTTGATGGTTGTCATGGAGGTAATGTAGAGGTCTGACCCTAGTCACTCGGCAACTTTCAGAGAGGCAATTTCTTTTACTTTTTCTTCCTTTCCTTCGGCCACTTAGAATCTGTTAAATTTACCAGAGATATCCACACGAGGGACAACAGAACGACAACCAGCTTTTAAGTATCAAAAAGACACCCTTCGGTCACGAATGACCATGAAATTGCACCTAGAAAGTTCCCCCTCCGAGGCACAAGTCCGGGCAAGGTTGTTTATGGAAGACCAACTGTCACCCATGCATACCAACATACCAGCCTCACCTGTCCACGTCACCTACATTGACCCTCCATAAATCCAAAAATCTATTTTGGTACTTATGGGAGCAACTGTCTTGGAAGACACATACTGTCGTTCAATGCTCGAAATGAGGAGTAGATGGACAGACGACAACTGATGAAAAGCCGTTCTTTATGTTGCTTGTCCTGTTTCCCATTTGTTTCTCTCGTTGTCTGCATATTGAACTCATTTGTTTTCGTATTTCATGTTGTTTACTGTTGGTGACGTTCTGTACCCATATATGCATATGTATAGATGTGTACGTGTGTGTGTGTATGCATAGAATATTATTTATATTATTATTTGATTGTACGCCACGCAGCCATTTCCAAGTAAGTCTCTCTCTCTCTCTCTCTCTATATATATATATATATATATATATATATGTATGTATGTATACGTAGGACCGGTCCGTCGGGTCGTGTTCTGTCCTTACCTTCGAAACACGCATGGAGTCGAAACGGGGACAGCTGATGAAGGGGAATGTTCCTTGTGTTGTTTGTATTGTGCTCTGTTTTTTCGTTATTAATAAAAGTCCGTTCCCTTGTTTTTATGTTTTCGTTTCTCGTTGAGTTCTACGTTTATTTGTGGTGTCCTATACTCACACACACACACCACACACACACACACACACACACACACACCACACACACACACACACATATATATATATATATATATATATATATATATATATATATATATATATATGCATGTATATATACATGTAGATGTAGGTACGTACAAATATGTTTATATGTATGCATATATTTTATTTATTAAATTATTGTATGATTGAGCGCCCTCGCGTCGTTTCGTTTCTTTCCTTTCTCCAAGCAAGTTTTTATATATAATTATGACGCGAAACTCTGTAACCCTTTGCTTGACCTTTCCTTCCTTCCTGTCTGTCTTCCTCTTTGCCTGTCTCTCTCCTTCTTATTTTTCACCCTTTCTGGTTTCCTTTCCTCCCTATCTCTGTCTCTCTCACTCCTCCTCATCTCTCTCACTGCTGAGTCGACCGACTTCCTTTTCACTCCAGCCTTCTACAAGTCAACACGACTTTTTTCCTGCGCTCTGAATTTTTCCTTCGTCTAGGCTTAAAAAAAGGCCCTCAATGTTGGTTTCTTTGTCCTGTTTTTATTCTTTATGTGTACTGTATTTTTTTATATTTGTATTTTTATTTTGTATTCGTATTTTTATTTGTATTGCTTTTACGTCCTGTTCATGTCACATTTTTTTCTTTCCTTGTTTTTACCCCTCTGCAAAGGAATTTTATTTAATTCCTTTGCAGGAAGGACCGGTCCGACGGGTCGTGTTCTGTCCTTACCTTCGAAACACGCTTGGAGTCGAACCGGGGACAGCTGATGAAGGGGAATGTTCCTTGTGTTGTTTGTCTTGTGCTCTGTTTTTTCGTTGTTAAAAAAAGTCCGTTCCCTTGTTTTTATGTTTTCGTTTCTCGTTGAGTTCTACGTCTATTTGTGGTGTCCTGTACTTACACACACACGCACATACACACACGCACACACACACACACACACACACACACACACACACACACACACATATATATATATATATATATTACAAAATACAAAGTTATATCTTGAGATCGCTAGTGACAACAACACTCAAAATATATAACAGACTGGAACAGTAGTGCTCAAATGAGCTGTATACACTTTTCAATCTGAGGGGAGGCAATATGAGCAGCAACTAAAGGTACATTACAAAATCCACAGAAAGATCAAACGCATACATATATTCATATATTCATTTATATCTACAGAACAGATATAAAGTCCGACGTTTAAAAATATAGTAATATATAAATATATATAAAAATATAGTAATATATAAATATATATATATGCTGCATATATAACATCTCGAATTTACGCTTAAACTCGTAAAACATTTGGTATAAATTTGTTAAATCAAAAATTTGGAATAATAAAACATACAATGACACTTTAAAAAGACGAATTAAAATTCCAGAGAAAAATACATAGAAGATAAATATACAAATTTACGGAGACGCGCCAATTAATATGAAACATATCATATATTTAAAATTGACACTCCCCTCGTCAGGATGTTTTTGCACACAACACATAGTACACAGAAACAAATACACAATTACATACCGGCTATATGCGAAAGACCAGACATTACGTACTCTCACATTGCCCCCCCCTCCCTCGGATTAAAAAGTATATATATATTTATATACAAATTGAGATAGGGGTTGTGAATGCAACCCTCCATGGGATAATATATATCCAATATACTGCTAGTGAAGTACCCAACAAAGTTAATACATAAATGTCAAGGATTGCGATGCAATCAATTCATTTACTGTATTATATGGGCAAAGGTAAAATGATTTACCACAAATTACTAATACAAGATAAGGAAATGGAGAAATATATCTAAATCAAATATCAATTACCAGATAACTCTACAGTCTCTTATGTGGTGGTTTAATAAAGTATGTGATTGAGTATTATCTGGTAATTGATATTTGATTTAGATATATTTCTCCATTTTCTTATCTTTTATATATTTTATATATATATATGTATGTATGTATACGTATATATATGTATGTATGTATGTATAGTATAATATATATATATATATATATATATATATATATATATATATATATAATATGTGACCTCGTGAGTACCGCTGGCGATTTTTTTCCTCTGTCTTCCCTTCGGGATCTTTCCTTCTCCTATGTTTCCGACGAAGAGCTCCGCTCGAAACGTTAAACCCTCCTTCTCCCTTCTTTCCTGCAATAATACTTATTGTTCACGTCTCGCGTGTTGTGTTTTTTTTTGTGTGTTTTCTTGTTTGGATTAACTATGAGCGTCCAATAATACTTTAGTTGTTCCACATCCTGCGTTGTTGTCTTTTTGTTTTCTTGTTTAGATTAACTTTATATATATATATATATATATATATATATATATATATATATATATATATATATATAATCTATATATATATACATGTGTGAGTGGGCAAATCAAAGAAAAGGGCATTCAGCACATTTAGTGGGAGTTACATGTATATTTAAAACAGTTTGATTGGGTACCGTGCTACTTCAAGTTCGGCAGGCTCTAAACAAGAGCCCAATACATTCACGCTTCTTGAATGCTGAAGCCTAATGGAGTCACGTTCACGTTAGGGGCCCGTGAAACTTGAGTTAGCACGGAACCCAACCTAACTGTTTTAAATAATATATCAGATCATCCCATAATTTTGAATTTTGAATAAAGAAAACAAGTAATCAAATGTTATATTTAATTGAAATTTAATCATCAATGTACTTTCCCCGATTATCTATGACTTCCTTCCATCTATTTACAAGCTTTTTAATCCTATCAATGTAAAATTCTTTTGGTTTCAAAGTGAAGAACTCTGAAATGTTAGTTTCGACCTCCTCCTGGCTTGCGAAAGTTATGTCCCCCAAGTGATTCTGTAAGCTACAGAACAAATGGTAGTCTGAAGGAGCAAGGTTGGGAGAATAAGGTGGATGAGGAAATTTTCCCAACCAAGCTCTTCGATCTTGTGATGTGATCTTTGTGGGATCGCGCATTGTCCTGATGAAACATCACTCCTTTTCAATTCCCTAAAGCAGGTCATTTTTTCTTCAAAGCTTGGTTCAAACGCTGTAATTGCTGACAGCAGACTTGAGCATTGATTGTTGCATTAGGTGGTAACAATTCAAAGTGAATTACTCCTTTGCAATCCCACCAGATAGAGAAAAGAACTTTTTTCCCATGAAGTTCCCTTCTCTGTTGTGGTTGAGCCTTTTCCCTTTTACCAAGCCACTGTTTATGACATTTGACATTTCGATAGAAGATTAATTTTTCGTCACTAGTTACTAGTCTATCCAAAAAGAGTGAAATGAGTTCGCGAGAATGGAGAGAAGAGCAGATGTCAACTCGGGATTTGCTGTTGCTTTTGGACAATTCATGAGGCACCCATTTTCCAAGTTTAGGAACCTTTCCAAGTTGTTGAAGATGATGAACAGTTGTATGGTTTGAACTAAGCTTTATTGCCAATTCTTCAACCGATAATGCAGGATTTTCTTCAAGTAATGCCTCAAGGAGCTTATCATCAAACTCGACTGGACGTCCTGTTCGATCTTCATCTTCAAGGCTGAAATCTCCACTTCTGAATTTTGCAAACCATCTTCTGCAAGTTCTTTCATTCAAGCATTCTTTCCCATAAACTGAGTGTATGTTTCGAGTCGCTTCGGCTGTAGAGTTTCCTTTTTTGTACTCATAAAGTATTATGTGCCTCAAATGCTCTTCGTATACTTCTATGTTAGAAATGGTTTTAATTAAAGAAATTTTAATTCTATTAGTCTGTAAAATGATATTTAATTAGTTTAAGTGTACAGAAATGCATAAAAATAATTTTTAATTCCATTAGACATTCTAAAATACTATTAAATTTCATTCAGTTTTAAAAAAGATAAAATCGGACAGCATATGTGTGATGTTTGTGTATGTGCGTGCGTGCGTATTTGTTCAACGTCATGTCTTGAGTTCTATTTCTTCTGTTCATTAAGATACACGTATATGCAGACGTGTGTACGTATGTATGAGCGAATGCACGTGTGTGTAGAGAAAAAAGTAAATGTTAGAGAGAGGAAGGGGCAGGTAAGTGTTTACGAGTATTATGTTATTTAAATTTGGAATTCATTATCTTGAGCTAATTTTAACCAGATATTCCATGATGCATGGGGAACGCGTTTTATTATTTTAAATAGTGTGTGTGTGTTTTTTAAAATTTTAACTAATATAGTCTCTATTAAGAGTGGGAATTGAAATAGTAACCATCCCATGGCTCCACAGTAAATGTGCTAAAGATAGATTAGTAATATGATACCTGATGTAGAGACAAGACTAAAACCTAATGAGAAATACATATGCGGTGAGGAAAGCCAATGTCATTGACACTTAATGACATATCGTGATGTTCGCAGTTAATAAGAGGAGACAACTCTGGACAAGGTTTGTCCTTTTAAGCATGACTAAATAACTAAAAAATAAATAAATATATAAATAAATAAATAAATAAATTACAGTGGTTAATTTATTTGAAGTCAGAAACTGAACTATTACGTTTCACTCGGATACATAGATAAAATGAAACACACACACGCACCAACGCGCGCGCACACACACACACACACACACACACACACACAAGCATACACACCAACACACACAACCACACACTCACACATGCACACAGTTATCAACCTCGGTGGTTTACTTTGTTCTTTTTGTACATTGGGTGCGTCTTTGCAATTGACGATACACACACCGGTTATGTTTCACTTCAGTTATTAACATTAGTCAACCAGTTAAGCTAATTAACCCATTAATTAACAGGTTGTTTAGTCAATCAATCGATCCAATTGGTTAGTCCAGAGTCCTTCCGTCGGCATTTGCGACTTCGTCAACGGTATGCCCACATCTGGGCCACGTCTGTCTTCAAGTCACAAACAAGATTTATTGTTTTATCTCTTTTACTCTTTTACTCTTTTACTTGTTTTAGTCATTTGACTGCGGCCATGCTGGAGCACCGCCTTTAGTCGAGCAAATCGACCCCGGGACTTATTCTTTGTAAGCCTAGTACTTATTCTATCGGTCTCTTTTGCCGAACCGCTAAGTTACGGGGACGTAAACACACCAGCATCGGTTGTCATGCAATGCTAGGGGGACAAACACAGACACAGAAACACACATACATATATATATATACATATATACGACAGGCTTCTTTCAGTTTCCGTCTACCTAATCCACTCACAAGTCATTGGTCGGCCCAGGGCTATAGCAGAAGACACTTGCCCAAGATGCTACGCAGTGGGACTGAACCCGGAACCATGTGGTTGGTTAGCAAGCTACTGTAGCAATATTGTTTTCTTCATTGCTATCTTCACTGTTTGAGAAACTCAAACGAGATCATTCTTAATACGTTTCTCAAACAGTGAAGGAAACAATAGTGCTACACTACTTACCACACAGCCACTCCTGCGCCTATTGCCACGCAGTGGGACTGAACCCGGAAGAGTATATATGTATGCTTCTATGTGCGTGTATTGATATGTGTGAGTGAGTGTGTACGCGTCGTATGTCCTTGTGTAAGTATATTTCACCTGAATTCCAGTGTTTGTGTGTGCCTGCATGTGTGAGTGTTTGTGTGATATTCAGCGTCTTTATGTAGGTTAAATGCATGTGAATGTATATGTGATACTGTCTGTATACGTGAGTGAGTGTGTGTGAGAGAGGGAGAGAGACTGTATGTGTGAGAAAGAGGGAGAGAGACAGAGAGAATGTGAGTGTATGTGTGCCTACCCATGCATAAGCTTACGTTTTTTTTTCCTGTGTTAAGCACGTCACTGTTCAGCGACATTTCCTAATCCTGGAACGTACTGCTGCAGTGTAACTCTCCTACTCTCTTTTACTCTTTTACTTGTTTCAGTCATTTGACTGCGGCCATGCTGGAGCACCGCCTTTAATCGAGCAACTCGACCTCGGGACTTATTCTTTTGTAAGCCCAGTACTTATTCTATCGGTCTCTTTTGCCGAAACGCTAAGTAACGGGGACATAAACACACCAGCATCGGTTGTCAAGCAATGCTAGGGGGACAAACACAGACACACAAACACACACACATACATATATATATATATACATATATACATATATATGACAGGCTTCTTTCAGTTTCCGTCTACCAAATCCACTCACAAGACTTTGGTCGGCCTGATGCTATAGTTGAAGACACTTGTCCAAGGTGCCACGCAGTGGGACTGAACCCGGAACCATGTGGTTGGTTAGCAAGCTACTTACCACACAGCCACTCTTGCGCCTATGTAAGGTTAGCAATCTTATCTTGACTTCTTTCATAGAATCGTTGATAACTTATCGATCTCCCCCAGCCCCCGCCATGGTGTAAATTACTAAAATAAAATGAAAATGCATAAATAACATAAATTTTCTTGATTTAAAAACAATAACTCCTTCACTCTTTTGTGTCATTACTGTTTTTCTATTGGAAATACTTAAAGATATTTAAATGAAAATACCTAACGAATTTGATGAAACTGTGGGATGACGTCAGCAGCTAGGGAGCTGACCGGAACTTGGGGCTGACTGAAAGGCCACGCCAGGGTTGAGTTTGAAGACGAGGTGGAGAGGTGGATCGAGGAAGGGGTCCTTGTCCCTTGGGAGGATGAGGTAGCGGTCGGAGTGCTACCCCTGATGGCGGTGGTGCAGCCTACGAAGGCAAAAGTCAGACCGGTGCTGGACTTCAGGGAGCTAAACCAGCATATATCGTGTCACACGGGAGGTGAGGCGACAGACGTTTGTGGCGAGACGTTACGTGCGTGGAGACAGTCGACCAAGGCAGCGACGATTGTCGACTTGAAATCGGCATACTTGCAGCTCCATGTGAGCGACAAACTGTGACAATATCAGCTGGTGCGGTACAAAGGCCGGACGTACTGTTTAACCAGGCTGGGTTTCGGACTGAATTCCGCCCCGAAGATCATGGCGGCAGTGCTTAAGTCCGTCCTAGGGAAAGACGGCAAGATTAGAAAGGCCACCAGCTCCTACATTGACGACATTTTGGTGGACGAAACTGTAGTGCAAGCCAACGAGGTAGTTAGACATCTGGAGAAGTTCGGACTGATTGCTAAGCCACCGGAGTCGATTGAAGGGGGAGCCGCGCTGGGGCTGAAGCTGCGAAGAGATAGATCAGGTGAATTGGTGTTCCGGAGAAGGAATGAAATCCCAGAGCTGAGTTCCAGCGTCAGCAGGAGAGAGCTGTTCTCGGTGTGTGGGAAGTTGGTCGGTCACTACCCGATCGCTTGATGGCTGCGCATGGCGTGCAGTTACACCAAGAGACGAGCGGAGGGGGAGAGTTGGGGCGACAAGGTGGCGATGATGCAGGAAATCCTAGAGAGGACGAGAGCGGAAGACCCGGTCAGGGGGAACTTGTACGTGCCCAAGACGGAATGCGGGACCGTCTGGTGTATAGCGATAGGGGTTGTGTTGGCAATCGAAGGCGCTGCGGTGGAGGGCGCGGCCTGGCTTCGGAAAGTAGATGACTTCAACCACATCAATGTCGCCGAATTAGACGCGGTGCTGAAAGGGGCGAACTTGGCCCTGAAATGGGGGCTGCGCACGATTGAAATCCGGACGGATTCGGCCACTGTGCTTGGCTGGGTAGGATAGGTGATCACCGGTGAAAGGAGAGTGCGGACGAAAGGTGCCGCGGAGATGTTAGTGAAGCGCCGTCTAGGAGTTCTAGGTGAATTGATCGCCGAGTTCGGACTGAAGCTGAACGTGGTTTACGTGCCTTCGGAGAAAAACAGGGCGGACGCACTGATCAGGGTGAAAAGAGCGTGGTTGGGAGAACCGGAGGAAGCCCGGAAAGGGATAGCTGCAGCGTGTCGGTTGGATGACTCTGAACTGAAGAGACTGCATGCTATGCATCACCTGGGTGTGGACAGGACCCTGTATCTGGCGTAGAAAATTGATGCTGACGTCACTAGGAGAAGCATCCGGAAAGTGGTCGGGAGCTGTGACAGGTGTCAGTCCATCGACCCTGCTCCGTGTGGGCATGAACAGGGAAGCCTTTCGGTGGAGCACAACTGGAAAAGGCTAGCTGTGGATGTGACGCACTACCGTCAGGGAATGTACTTCTCCATGGTCGACTGCGAGCCAGGCCGGCTGGCCATTTGGAGGGAGTTGAGGTCCTGTGGAAGAACTGCTGATGGACAACGGGGCGGTGTTTCGTTCGGAAGCATTGAGGGTTATGCTTGATCGGTGGAAGGTGCGTCGCTTGTTCAGAGCAGCGTATAGACCGAGCGGTAACGGATCGTAGAGAGGCACCATCGGACAGTCAAGGCCATAGCGGAAAGAGGGCACATTTCGCCGCTTGAAGCAGTTTTTTGGTACAACTTGTCTCCCCGATCCGGACAAGCTGAGGAATCTGTGCCGCAGAGAGCTGTATTTAAATATGAATGAGGCACCCGAGCAAAGCGCCGGAGGGCCACGAGGAAGAGAAGGGACCCGTTTGCGTGAAAATAGGGGAGGAAGTCTGGGTTAAGCCACCAAAGGCGCGCTGTAGGTCTCAATGGAGCAGAGGAACGGTGACGGCGGTCAATTCCAGAAACAACGTCTCCGTGGACGGAATGCCGCGACACGTCTTGGACCTCCGCAGGATTGTCGCTTCGACGGACGACGATTGTGGAGAGGAGGAGAACGAGGTGCCCAGCTTCAGAAGATCTCGACGCGCAAGGCGCCCTCCCGGTTGGATGGTGGACTACGACATGGAGTAGAGAGATTGTGATCTTTAAGATCAGGGTGGCGTGTGGGATGACGTCAGCAGCTGGGGAGCTGACCGCAACTTGGGGCTGACCGGAAGGGGCAGCCGTGACGCGCGCGCAGCGAGCGGGGCATTCTGCCTTTTCGAGTTAGGTCGTCGAGGGGTTAAGACAGGTGATCACGTTGTTAAGGTTGGGTGAAGCAGCTACTATCTCTAGCGTTCGGGTCGGGCTGTGTTGAAGGATCCATTACCATTGAAGGGTCTCCATCAGAGCGAAGAGAAGGTAGGTGCCTTTATTTCGAATCTCTCGCACACACCACAGAAACTAATAAAATTCAGTCATATTATATTTATATAGTCGAATATTTAATGTGAAATATGTGTTTGGCGAATATAATTGGCTGGAAATTAATAAGTTTTAGCCTTACAGTTTGCTAATAATTAAGCCCCTTAAATGCCCCAGGGTTCAGTATTGACTATTTTGTCGACCTTAGCTGTTGAGAAAAAAATGACTAGAATCAGAAGCTATTCTTCCAAACAAATCACTGAAAAAAATCTTCATGATAGAAACAAAAGCTTTGCATGTCTCACGCAGTGTTTTGGACGTCTGTCCTTTTGAACTAATTCAGAATTGGGTCACTTGTCACTTTGCAATCACACGGATGTCAATGTCGTCAGTCAGTCTCTGTCAGGTAGAGACAGACATGGCTAAAGACATTCATTAAATCAACTAAACTCTCCCCCTCCTTTGCCAACTTGCTACAATGTAATGTAAAAAAAAATCAGTTTAACCACTGTTAAATATAGCGGACCGGTTACTGATTTTTTTTCTGTATCAAATTGATTGATCTCTCATATAATTTTACCATGAAATTCTTAACAGTGGATTCAGTCTTTATAAACACCCCACGGTTTATACAGGAAGATTATGTCCATGAGTAACTGTGCGGATAGAAGTAAGGTAAATCGAGGGAGACATGGTTGTAATGGTTATTGTTAATAAAAATGAATAAAGTTTAAGCATATTGAAAAGAGGATAATGAATACGATTATCAGATGCATCCATACGTACATACGTACATCGATTTCTTTAACTAACATCCTTTAAGGGAGTGCTCCAGCATGGTTTCAGTCAAATGACCAAACAACAAGTAAAAAAATAAAAGAATATATATATATTTATATATATTTATATATATATGTATCTGTATATATATAAGGCAGGATGTGTGTGTGTGTGTGTGTGTGCGTGCGTGTGTGCGTGTGCGTGTGTGTGTGCGTGTGGGGGTGTATGTGAATGTAGTTTATGCACATCCACAAATTAGCACTATGTTGCTCAAATTTTAGGAGGACATTCGTCACGATCCTAGCTGTATTTTCTTCAAATTACTTTCCCCCCGAGGCACCTGCGAATAGCGGTAAATAATTTTGAGCCATAACTTCTAACAATTTTCATAGCGGAGAAATCCACCATTGTTTACAAACCAAACATGACTTAAGTCCCCTTCTAGCGACGGTGTAAAGAGAGGGAAGAAAGGGAGAGAGAAAGAAAGATAGCAGATTTTTTAAATTTCGTCTTTTTACTGAGTGATTGACAGGCAAAGACAGACAGACAGGTGTTGTTTTATATGTATGTATGTATGGCTTCAGTCACACACATACACACACACACACACACGAGTATGTATGCGTACAAAACACATGTATGCAATGTGTGTGTGTGTGTGTTGCCCGTAAATGTATATATATATATATATATACACACAATATAAACGATATTCTCCGTTTCTCCACAACTAATTTCCAAATTAGCTGAATCCATTGCTCTACTCAGAGCGATATATAGCTGGTCGTGCGTGAACATGGGAGAGAGCAGAGGTTACCAGAGCAAAAGACTTACGTGTTGACTGTAGATACACTCCTTTGCAAACGATCAGCTATTATTTTGTAAACAATGTTTCGAAACTGTTCATGTTTTCGAAAGGAGAGATATGACTCTCACATCACTGTAGGGGAATGTAGGCTTCTCCATTCCTGTTACAAAACTTACGTCCGGGTGCCAAATTTGCTTCAATTGATAGTATAACTCGGGTAGGAGGTGGTGGTGGGACAGTGGCAGGGGCAAAGGCGTGCAAAAACATGTATGCAATAAGTGTATGTACGTTTATGTTTGTGTGTGCGTGTGTGTGTGTGTGTGTGTGTGTGTGTGTGTGTGTGTGTGTGTGTGTTGCCCATATATATATACTTAGTTGTGATCTGAACATAACCGCTTCTCACACACAGACGAAATAGTTAAAGCAAACATGGTACATGGTCCATGTGGGCGTGGATTCAACATAAACACACCATGCTTGAAGGACAGCATATGTTCAAAAAGATTTCTAAGAAGGTTCCTACAAGAAACTCAGACAGGTGCTGATGGGTATCCATCATACAGACGCAAAAAAACAGAAGACGGAGGTTTCACAGCAACTATCGGACAGCACGATATTGATAATAGATCGATTGTTCCATACTACCCACTCCTGTCAAAGACTTTCAATGCCCACATAAACATTGAGTTTTGCAACTCCGTTAAATCCATCAAGTACGTTTGCAAATATGTAAACAAGGGTTCTGACGCTGCATTGTTTGGACTTCAACCAGAATACTGCCAGGATGAGGTGACGCTTTCCAATTCACCAACGACACCCCGCCATTCAACAGCTTGCAGTGCACCTGGAAAATGGTCACCGATGCTAATGCTTCTCTGTTGGCAGAGGAACCAAGGGATAGCACACTCAATGCATTCTTCAAGCTTTGTCAAGTGGATCCATTCGCTCAAACCTTGCTGTATCTACATCCACAGATTCCATCGTACTACACTTGGAATGGAAAAAAATGGGCCCCACGGAAAGCAGGTCAAAATGTTCATGGATACCCTGGCATTAAGTTTCACACTTGCCTTGGGCGAGTATACACAGTGCATCCCAATCAACAAGAGTGCTTCTACATTCGTCTACTACTGCATGAGGCCAGAGGGCCAACGTCTTTCCAGGCCCTAAAAACCGTTCATGGACATGTCTGCACAACATACAGAGAAGCCTGCTATCGACAAGGTCTGTTAGAAGATGGTGCACAATGGGATGCAACTTTAGGAGAGGATGCTTTATCACAATCACCTAAAAGTCTCAGGGCACTATTTGCAGTATTACTACAGGCATGCGAACTGTGTGATCCGGCCACTCTATGGCTCAAATATAGAGACAACCTGGCTGAAGACTTTCAGCGCCAAGCTCAACTGCTCTATCCTGACATGGAGGGAATCAGCAATGAAATCTATAACAAAACACTCATTGACATTGAAGACAGAATTGCTAAACTGGGTGGAAATGAATTGTCGACGTATGGCCCGCCACAAGCATTCAGATCAGGGTCAAATAGCCTTCCCACTGCTGTCATTCGTGAAACAACCTACGACACTCAATCGCTTTCAAAGTACATTGTTGAAAATGAGCCTAAATTACTTCCGGACCAACTGCAGGCCTACAGAACAATTCTTAACAGTGTACACCAACGCGAGGGACAAATCTTCTTCCTCGATGCTCCTGGAGGGACAAGAAAAACATTTATTACAAAGCTTCTCCTTGCAGAAGTTAGGTAGCATCAGGACATTGCAGTAGCTGTAGCCTCCTCTGGCATTGCAGCTACTTTGTTACCCAGTGGCAGGACAGCACACTCAACTTTTAAACTCCCTCTCAATTTAGCAGCATCCGAAATGCCTTCATGCAACATCAACAAAAGCTCAGATCAGGGACAAGTACTTAAAATGTGTCATCTAATTGTCTGGGATGAGTGCACTATGGCTCACAAGGAAGCTTTGGAAGCATTAGATAGAGCCCTGAAAGACATCTGAGACTGTCAGGCTCCAATGGGAGGTGTAACGCTTTTGTTGTCAGGTGATTTCAGGCAAACTCTTGTCATTCCGAAAGGCACTAGAGCAGATGAAGTCCAAGCATGCCTAAAGTCCTCTACCCTGTTGAATCATGTTACAATCCTCAGTCTCACCACTAACATGAGGGCTCAGCTACACGGCGACAAAATGTCCACAAAGTTTGCACAGGACATTTTGAAGGCAAGTGAAGGCAAGATGCCTCTCGATGCTGCAGGACAAATGGAAGTGTGGTCATTTTCCTCTGTTGTTAATTCTGTAGATGACCTCAAAATCAAAGTCTTTCCCAACTTCACGCAAAACTACCAAAATCACAATTGGCAGTGTGAAAGAGCAATATTAGCTCCAAAAAACGTCGCTGTTAACAAAATTAATCAACAGCTAATGCATTCTCTTCCCGGCACTATACACACTTACAAGTCTGTTGATACAATTCCAGATATAAATGAAGTTGTGAACTATCCTCCTGAATTTCTCAATTCACTGGAGCCTCCTGGACTACCTCCACACATATTAGCACTTAAAGTTGGAACTCCTGTAATGCTACTCCGCAATCTGGAACCACCAAGAGTTTGCAATGGAACACGACTGGTGATAAAGAAAATGATGTCACATGTTATCGAGGCGATCATTCTTTCTCGACGTGGAAAAGGTGATGAGGTCTTTATTCCAAGAATTCCTCTTACTCCATCAGGAACAGAAATTCCATTTACATTCAAAAGACTGCAATTCCCGCTTCGTGTCAGCTTTGCCATGTCCATTAACAAATCTCAGGGTCAAACCCTCTCTGTAGCTGGTCTTCTGTTGGAACAGGCCTGCTTCTCGCATAGGCAACTGTATGTTGGCTGCTCAAGAGTAGGAACCAAAAGAAACCTTTTTGTATATACTCCACAAGGAAAAACAAGGAATATTATTTACAACGAGGTGTTATAATCTCAACAGCCAGGAGGTATATATATGATCCCCTTTTTTTAACAAACTTCATGTACTTTCATGTATTTATATTAATATACAAATATATGTGTGTGTGTGTGTGTGTGTGTTTGTGTGTGTGTGT
>NC_043004.1:50202527-50280027 GCF_006345805.1 Octopus sinensis | reverse complement strand
GATGTATTGAGGTAATATGCAGTTAAAAATGAGTTACTTATATATATATATATCTGAAGGCCTCATCAGAGATTTTATTGTACAATTATAAAGATATAAAAAGCAAATATAAATATGAAACAAAATACACAGACACAAGAATATATATATATATATATATATATATATATATATATATATATATATACATAAGTGTATATACATATATATACATATATATATACATATATAAGTATATATATAATAATATACATACACATAAGGTATCTTTATCCTTTTACATCATACAAAAGATATATGCATGTACATACGTAGATTTCACAGATCAAGAGGTAAGAGACAGGCCGTTAGGGGCTATGCTTACGTTATTATTAATATAGTATTACAGTGGTTTAAAATCTTACGGGGGGTAGGGGAGAGATTATTTACAATCTCAAGCTAAATCCAATTGGTTGACACATTAGAATTCCATTGTCTTAGTTACGGTTGGTTGATTACATATATGCGCATACACACACACATACACATAGATATGCATATGTACATAAATACACACATACATACGTACATATCTATATACACATATACATATATATACATACATATACATACTAATAACTAAAATAATAATATTATTATCAACCATTTAAAGTGAAAACTATGCTAATTCTTATATATATATATGTACATATATATATATATATATATATATATATATATATATATATATATATTTATTAGCTTGGTGATAACTATTAATATCCAGTACCACTGCCGTAGTCTCCTCTAGAGAGACTTAGAAATATTAATATTTCTATCATGCATATATATATATATATATATATATATGAAAACCAGTGGATGTATTCAACTGAATTTAGGTAAATAATCCTTCGAACAGTCAGTAGCGACGCATGATGGGTTTGGCTGCTCTGCATTGATAAGGGGCAAATACCCTGAAACTAGTCTGCAAATGCCTGACCAGCAAGGGGAAGCGGCTGACCTCCCCTGTTTGAAGGTTATAATGGACACAGGTTTGTGTGTCACATAGCTAGCTAGAGGTGATTGCCTCTTGGAGCTAATCAACAGCAGCATTCGTCCTATATTTCTGGACTGCCATATTAGCTTGGCAATAACTATTAATATATGTATATATGTGCATATATATATATATAGAGAGAGAGAGGGCGAGGAGAGGGAGAGAGAGAGAGGGAGAGGTTTGCTGATACAAACATGAAAAATATAACTCAAAACATGAGTATATATCTTTATTCATACTTAACAGAAGCAACAGAGTGAGACAATGGCTGAGAGTTTCATGTATTACCACTTATCAAATTAGTTATGTATATATATATATATTTATAGAAGGTTGATTCTTATGGTCAGTCAAAGAAGGACCATTAGTTTCGCACCTATAAAATGCTTGGCTGTTTGGGTGACTCATAACATTTAAATGACTGGTGGCACCTAACCTCTGCAATTGGAGTATATATATATATGTCATCAAATACCAACCAATAACCTCCCTTTCATCACCACTAAAATGACCCAATTTTAATTGTTCTTTTAATCATTAATTTAATAGCCTTCGTAAATACTAAACAAGTTTTAGTGTGAAAGGTTGGTAGACTTCTAAGTCATCAACTCTAGTGGGAAAATATTAACACTATCATTTCTATAACTTTTATTCTCAATAACCTTTAAATTCAGATACTCTCTATACTCTTTTACTTGTTTCAGTCATTTGACTGCGGCCATGCTGGAGCACTGCCTTTAGTCGAGCAAATCGACCCCGGGACTTATTCTTTGTAAGCCCAGTACTTATTCTATCGGTCTCTTTTGCCAAACCGCTAAGTGATGGGGACGTAAACACACCAGCATCAGTTGTCAAGCAATGCCAGGGGGACAAACACAGACACACAAACATACACACACATACATATATATATACATATATACGACAGGCTTCTTTCAGTTTCCGTCTACCAAATCCACTCACAAGGCATTGATCGGCCCGGGGCTATAGCAGAAGACACTTGCCCAAGATGTCACGCAGTGGGACTGAACCCAGAACCATGTGGTTGGTTAGCAAGCTACTTACCACACAGCCATATCTCGGCTCAAACAAAACTTTATTAATCAAAATAAACACCATCAGAATCAACACACTTTTGCCGACGCAAAACAAGTTTATTTATGCCAGTAGTGTTCTGATGGAATGAAGTCATTGAAGGTGTGTTTGGCATCGTCTTGGTTTTTGAAGCATTTCTCATGCGGGAAGTTGTCGAGATGCTTGAAAAAGTGGTAGTCAATAGGCGAGACGTCTGGTGAGTATGGTGGATGAGGCAGAGTTTCGTAGCCCAATTCGTTCAACTTCTGCAGGGTCAGTTGTGCAATGTGCGGCCAAGCATTGCCATGGAAAAGAATTGGTCCTTTTCTATTGACCAATGCTGGCTGTTGTTGTCGGAGTTTCTTATGCCTTTCATCCATTTACTGACAGAACTTCTCCACCATAATGGTTTTCCCTGGATCCAAGAAGCTGTGATGGATGAGACTGGCCACAGTCCACCAAACAGTCACCATGACCCTCTTTTGGAGCAACTTTGGCTTCGGGAAGTGCCGTGGAGCTTTGTCGGCGTCCAACCACTGAGCTGAGCATTGCCAGTTGTCGTAAAGAATCCACTTTTCATCGCTAGTCACAATCTGGTTGAGAAATGGGTTGTTCTTGTTGTGTAAAAGAAGGGAAGATGACACTTCAAAACAGTGTTTTTTTGGTTGTTGTTCAATTTGTGCAGCACCCATTTCTCAAATATTTTTGCTTTTCCAATCTCTTTCAAGTGGTTGAAAATTTTCGTATTTGTTATGTCTAATTCAGAAGCAAGCTTGCAAACAGTTGTGCATGGATTGGCTTCAACTAAGACTCTTAGTTGATCGTTGTCAACATCCGATGACTGACCACTACACTTATTATCTTCAAGGCTCTCGTCACCTGTACAAAATTTCTTGAACCACCATTAGTGGTTTCTGGGCCAAATGCATCGTTGATATCACAAACTGTTTCAGCAACTTTTCGGCCTAGCTTGAACTGGAATAAGAAAACTGTGCGAATTTGCTTTTTGTCCATGTTGTATTCAACGTTCTGGAAAAAATGGCCTAATTATTCAAAACGATTAGATAGAGTGAAAAACAGGCTTTAAAATGATATATAAAGTCAAATTAATTTAACGGAAATTAATTTGAAAATATGTCATTTAAAACCAAAATTTAAAATTCCGCAAGTACTTTCTTGACATTCTAATATTTCATTCAGTGTAACTAACCTCCAGTGAAGGCGCATGGCTCAGTGGTTAGAGCATTGAGCTTATGATTGTGAGGTTGTGAGCTCAAATCCCGGACTGGGCTACATGTTGTGTTCTTGAGCAAGACACTTTATTTCACGTTGCTCCAGTTCACTCAACTGTAGAAATGAGTTGCGATGTCACAGGTTCCAAGCTGTATTGGCCTTTGCTTTTCCCTTGGATAACACTGGTGGCGTGGAGAGGGGAGGCTGGTATACATGGGCGACTGCTGGTCTTCCATAAACAACCTTGCCTGGACTTGTGCCTGGGAGGGTAACTTTCTAGGTGCAATCGTTACTATCAGTCTCTTTTGTCAAACCGTTAAGTTATGGCGACGTAAACACATCAACATTGGATGTCAAGTGATGGTGGAGGGACAAACACAGACACACAAATACATGTATATATATACATATATATATATGACGGGCTTCTTTCAGTTTCCATCCACCAAATCTACTCACAAGGCTTTGGTTGAACAGAGACTATATTAGAAGACACTTGCCTAAGGTGTCACGCAGTGGGACTGAACCTGGAACCATGTGATTGAGAAGAAAGCTTCTTATTTCTTTATTGCCCACAAGGGGCCAAACATAGAGGGGACAAACAAAGACAGACAAAGGGATTAAGTCGATTACATTGACCCAGTGCATAACTGGTACTTAATTTATTGACCCCAAAAGGATAAAAGGCAAAGTCGACCTCGGCGGAATTTGAACTCAGAACGCAGCGGCAGACGAAATACCACAAAGCATTTCGCCCAGCTTGCTAACGTTTCTGCCAGCTCACCTGTGTGGTAAGCAAGTTTCTTACCACACAGCCACACCTATACCTATTATGATAATGTTATGATGATCATGTTTTTTTTTGTTTGTTTTTAGGCATAATGTATCAAGAAATGTAAACATCATATCAACGTTTCGCTCAAGTGGTGACAAGTGAAGCTGAGGAACATTAACATTAACATACATTTGCTCAGATACACACACACTCAACACACACACTCATATACATAGGCACATACAAACACTGGGTTGCCTATGGGTATATTTATAAATATATTAAACATACTGAAGTGTATTTACATCACGTACCTGCATTGGCAAGCCGACAAATTCCCATCCTTACAAAACATGTTTACTTTTGGTTATGGTAAATGTGTTTTACTCAAACTTTCATCCTGAATTGTTCATACCAAGTATGATATCCTATAAACACTTTCAGGGAAGATTTTGTACTATTTGTTTAAAATAATTTTCTCAGCTTTGATTATTGACATGAACAGCTCTTGTTGAATGAATAGATTTTATAAGCAATATAAAAAAGGAATTTGTGTAGCCCACAAGGGGCCAAACATAGAGGGGACAAACAAGGACAGACAAAGGGATTAAGTCGATTACATCGACCCAGTGCATAACTGGTACTTAATTTATTGACCCCCAAAAGGATGAAAGGCAAAGTCGACCTCGGCGGAATTTGAACTCAAAACGCAGCGGCAGACGAAATACCACAAAGCATTTCGCATATTACTTTTAAGTTAGGTCTATATTTCACGGCCTAGTGGTTAAGGTGTTGGACTGACAGTCATAATTCAATTCTTGGACTGGGTTGCATGTTGTCTCTTTGGGAAAAATACATTATTTCATGTTGCTCCAGTCTGCTGAGCTGAAATTGATACCAGCCAAGTTCTGGTATGGTCCTCTATCTTTCAAATGGTCCTCTATCCCTCAAATCCTGGATACTCCCCTGGATCAAAGATGAGAAGAGTCTGTGTTTGCAACTATGTAGGTCCTAAAGCAACTAATGTTACACAGTCATACTCTTTTGCAAGTAACACCTTTTTTTTTTTGGTGATGTTAGAAGGTTGTAGAATATTTTATATTATTCTATACAAATGGTAAAATAGTTAAAATAACTATTTAAGCTTAAAAAAATCTAATTTCAGTCAACAACCAATGTACAATCTTGTACACTTATTTATTAATTGTTTCTTCTTTATAGCAAGTACAGTGAAGGCTGTGCTTTGATGATGAGATCACAATAAGACTGTAACATGTGTACAGTTGTCTTTTGTACTTATTAGAAATAATTCAAATAGTATTGTTCATTAATGGAGGCACATGGCCTAGTGGTTATAGCAGTGGAATCATAGTCAAGGGATCGCGGGTTCAAATCTCAGACTGGGTGATGTGTATGATTATGAGCGAAAACACCTAAGCTCCACGCGGCTCCGGCAGAAGGTAATGACGAACCTCTGCTGACTCTTTCGCCACAACTTTCTCTCACTCTTTCCTCCTGCATCTTGCAGCTCACCTGCAACAGACCAGTGGGGAACCTATATGCCAAGGAAACCAGGAAACCAGGAAACCAGCCCTATGAGCCAGGCATGGCTCGAGAAGGAACAAACAACAAACAACAAAAACATTGATCATTAACTTAGGTTTGTTTGTACTTTTTTTTCATCACTGAGTCTTCTATGCTTGAGAAAACTCATCAAACCAAGTGAACTCATAGTCATGGCCATTTCCAGTGTCATGTAAATTGCACCTGTATTGGTGGCACTTAAAAGGCAGCCATGGCACTCTTGGAATGGTTGGCGTTTGTAAGAGCATTCAGCTGTAGAAACCATGCCAAGTCAGATTGGAACCTGGTGCAACTCTCCAGCTTACCAGTTCCAGACAAACTGTCCAACCCATGCCAGCATGGAAAGTGGACATTAAATGATAATGATGATAATAAGGATGTTATTATTTCTAGTTAACTCTTTTAATTCTCCTTGAATCAAATATAGTAACACAAATTTTAAAATAAATATTTTACTCATTAGATCTGGGAGGAAGAGGCATTGCCCAAGATTTTTGCAGGCTCTCCAAGGCTGGTGAGCTCATTATCATTAATGTTCCTTTTAAACTGTTGCAGGTCAACAGATGTAGCAAAAACATGAATAGAAAAAAGATTTCAGGGGAACAATGCTCCGGGGAAGAAAGGATTGGGAATAATGGTTAGTGATGAGAGGTGAAAAGACAAAGGAGTTGGTATATCTAAATCAGTGGTTTTCAACCAGGGTTCCGCCAGTACAGTCCAGGGGTTCCGCAAGAAGTTACAAAACTGTTAAAATCGGCAGTAATTTTTAATTCTCCTGTGCAGATATGTATGCATAAGACTATTAAATTATTGCACAGGAGTTCCTCGAGCCAGTGGAGTGTTTCCTTGGGGTTCCGCTCCAGCAAAAAGTTTGAAAAGCACTGGTCTAAATGATAAAAGTACAAGACCAGCCCTTTAGCTCTGAGGAATGGAGGAGGCCATTATAGTAGTGATAAAAATGACAATGAGGTGAAGCAGCAAACCTGTAGACTATTTAATGTCTGTTTCACATTGAACTGTAATTAGTTGAGTAGCTCTTCTGTGAATGTGGTCCATGATCTGTGTGTGCGTGCATAGCAGCAGCACTGTTCCAGATGGTTGGGAAAATATTCCATTAGGTGTAAATATTATTATTTTTCATTTTTGGCTCCCAGCATTAAGTATATTAACATCCACAACAGGCAGTTTATCAATTTATCCACATATTTATTACTAATTAGCTTTCTAATGCTCTGCTGTATTAAATATGTTAACACTTACTTACCTGTCTATCTAACAGTCTGTCTGCCTGACTACCCATCAGTCAGCCTGTCTGTCTGTCTGTCTGTCTCTCTGTTTGTCTAGATATCTGCCTGCCTGTCTGCCTGCCTGCATGTCTGTCTATCTGTTTGTCTGTCTATCTATCTATCTATCTATCTCTGCCTGTTTGTCTGTCTGACCATCCATCCATCGATCATCGTCGTCATCATCATCACCATCATCGTTTAACATCCATTGTTGCCAGTGGCATGGGTTTGACAGTTTGACCAGGGCTGGTAAGCTGAGGGGCTGCACTAGACTCCAGTCTATCTATCTGTCTGTCTGTCTGTCTAATCAACTATTTCTTGTTAGCTTTCTAATACTTTATGTGTTAAAGATGTATTAGATATGTGAGCATTGACTTATTTGTCTATCTGTCAGTCTGCCTCCTGCCAACCTAAATATCTGACCATAATCTATCAGTTTACTCTTATGCTTGTTTCAGTCATTTGACTGTGGCCATGCTGGAGAACCGCCTTTAGTCGAGCAAATCGACCCTGGGACTTATTCTTTGTAAGCCCAGTACTTATTCTATCGGTCTATCACCGCTAAGTGATGGGGACGTAAGCACACCAGCATCGGTTGTCAAGCAATGCTAAGGGGACAAACACAGACACACAAACACACACACACACATATATATATATACACATATACGACAGGCTTCGTTCAGTTTCCATCTACCAAATCCACTCACAAGGCATTGGTCGGCCCAGGGCTATAGCAGAAGACACTTGCCCAAGGTGCCACGCAGTGGGACTGAACCCGGAACCATGTGGTTGGTAAGCAAGCTACTTACCACACAGCCACTCCTGTTTGGTAGACTATTTATCAATCAATCTAGCCAGCTAGCCATGTCTGTCTGTCTGATGAAAAATCAGCTGGTCTGTCTGTCTGCATGCACTTAAATACTATCTGCTGCGCACCATTGCACTGCAGTGTAATGTTGTAGAACCATTGCTCTAAATATGAAATAATAATAATAATTAAGGATAATAATAATATGTCTTCTAATTGATGTATCAATATCAACAGATGACAATGTTTTTCTAAAAGAAATGGAGAAAGTTTCAAAATACAAAGTACTGGAAATAGAGGTAACTCGAATGTGGAGCCTAAAATCAGAAATGATTCCTATAATAGTAGGTGCATTAGGTATGATAAAAAAAAAAGAAAAACATTCAGAGAAATACATAGCAAAAACAGCAGGACTTACAAGTGTATATAACATACAATAAATAGCACTACTAGGCACCACACACATCTGATATAAAGCATTTTCAATAGAGTGAAAATAAGAACACCACAACAAACCACAGCACATATCCGAGGCACTCAGAGTGGTGCTCGATAGTGCAGTGAAAGCATGTGATAAAAATAAAACCACTGAAAAGGAAAATAATGATGATGATAATGATGATGATAATTCATTCTTTTATTAGCCACAAGGGCTCACATACAAAAACGTTAAAAGACATACAACAACATAAAAGACAAAAACAGGATGATAGAATGAGTTTTCCGCATGTAAACAATATAAATAACAATTAAAATTGAACAAATTAAAATTCCCAATAGGGGCGGTACTTTAAGGTCCTTGTAGAAAAAGCCACAGGTGCCTGATCAACAAGGGGATGTTGGCCATTCTTCCAACATTCAAGAATTATACAAGAAGGCACTACACGATCAATTCCATGTAGCCACAACAGAAGTTGCTGGAGAAAATAAGTGGGATTGGCTGATGAAAAGAACCCTAGAAAAAGAGACCAGCAAGTGTCTCTGCTGTGCTGCATCTGCAAAAGAGTGGATGAAACCATTGCCCATATTATGAACAAATGCCCTAGACTTACCCAAAACCACTACAGGTTGTGGTGACATGCCCAGGTAGCGAAAGTGGGGGCTAGAAAGAGGCAAGACATGGTATGAGCACAAACTGCAGAGAGTGGCAGAGTCGGAAACTAATAAAATCCTCTGGGATTTCCTGATCCATACAGATCAGGTGCTAGAGCATAACAAGCCAGACCTAGTGGTGGTGGACAAGGTGCACCACATATGCTAAATAGTTGACAGTGCATACCCCTTTGACCCATGAATAGTCAAAAAGGAAGGCAAAAAGATGAATAGATACAACCCTCTTAAGAACGAAATAGCTCAGCTATGGGAAATAAAGAAGGTGGAGATAGTGTCAGTTATTGTTGGGTCCTTGGTAGCAGAAGGCATCAAGAGGAATATACAAGAAATTAGAACAGAAAGCCCAGTAGAACTGTTACAAAAGGTTTGCCTCCTTGGCATGGAAAGTATTAGGTAGCTGAAAAGAATGAATAGCATGGTACCATAGGCTGCAAGAAGGAAGCCTGCATAAACCCACAGGTCAGCAGGAGCTCCAACAAAACCTGTGATAAAGAGAAAATAATAATAATAATAATAATGAGTTTTTTATCAACCACAAGGGTTTACATTAAAAAAAAAACATTATGGACAGTCCAAGACAAAACAATGTGTGTGTGTATGTGTATGTGTGTGAGTGTGTGTTGTGAAGGTTTTGTGTGTAAACAAGACCAACAAAATTTTAAAAATCAACAATGTGTAATCCTCATTAGGGAAGAGATGTTCGAGGGCTGCTCATGGAAAAATCCCATTAAAAAAATCATGGGTACCCTGACTTTTGGGGCAGGTGCCTTTTTCCCTTTCCTTTTTTTCCCAACTACAGGCATATGCTCAGGGCAGGCCTGTTCACCTGCACCACTTTCATCCACCTTTCAGCAAATTGGTTAGAAGACAACACTTTCCTGTCTACCCCTATTTTCCTTTTCAAGTGAAAGTAGAAGAAGTTGATTAGGGATTGGCCAATGAGAAAAGTGCTTGTCTTCAGCCCCTTCAATCTTGTCCACCATACAACCTCTTTTGCCATAGCCACAAGGCATATAAACAGAACTTTTCCTTTTCAGCTAAAGGAAGGCAGCGGGGTGAACTTCATGATGGATTCAGTTGACAGTTGAATCTGTCTCGCATGTGACAGCAGCTGTTCAACATAAACCCACAGTGCATGGACGAGTGCATGCAGGACTGTCCTGTCATCCTGCATCCATCTCGGACATGCTCAGCTGACAGCACTTCTATGCCTGTCTCGAATTGGCAAAGCTCCCTGGTAGCACTGTCAGGCCAAAGATTTTGGGAAATTATTCATTGGTCTTAGGCCGAAAGTTCTTTGGGAAAGGGTGGCTAGTTGATCTTCTTCAATGCCCAAGTCTGCAAAGAAAGAGGCTTGGAGATGCCATTATGAAAGACTGCTGAATGTGGAGAAGGAATGGGAGGAGGAGAGTCTGCCAAATTTTGACCCAACTGAGGGACCAGATATCTGAATTGACAGTACCCTGGTAGATAAAGCAATTAAGGATATGAAGACAGGGAAAGCCCCTGGCCCATTGGGAATCACCGCTGAGATGCGGTGAGGTTTATGGTCTAGTCACCTGTATTGTAAATCAGGTAGTTCATGAAGGAGTCATACACAATGACTGTTATAGAAGCACCATAGTCAACTGCTACAAAAGTAAAGGTGATGCCTTAGATAGAAATAATTACAGAGGTATCAAATTGTTGGAACAGGTGATGAAAGTTGTGGAGAGAGTCATAACCCAGCTAATCAAGGAGAGAGTCTAGAGGATATGCAGTTTGGCTTTGTGCCTGGTAGAAGCACCATTGATGCTATATTTCTAGTAAGGCAACTGCAGGAGAAATACCTAACCAAAGATAAACCTCTGTACTTGGCTTTTGTTGACTTGGAGAAAGCTTTTGACAGTCATCCGATCTGTTATCTGGTGGTCAATGCAGAAACTAGGGATAAACGAGTGGTTGGTGAGGGCTGTACAAGTTTTGTACAGAGACACTACCAGTAAGGTGAGGGTGGGCAACGAGTACAGTGAAGAATTCAGGGTACAAATAGGGGTTCACCAAGGATTGGTGCTCAGCCTCTTCTTGTTCATCATAGTCCTCCAAGCAATAACAAAGGAATTCAAGACAGGCTGCCCCTGAATCATTACCTGAGCTAGAGAAGAAGTTCCAGGTATAGAAACAAGGTCTAGAATCAAAAAGCCTTAGGTCATAATAAGTAGAAAGGTAAACAAATCACAAATCCCCTCAGGTAGATGGTCTTGCTCAATCTGTACAAAAAGTGTAGGTAGAAACTTCATAAGATGCACCCAATGTAAGCTTTGAACACACAGTCCTGATGCCCTGATGCAATATCAGGCACTGGTTCTCATGGTTATGCCATGATGCAATACCAGATACTGACTCTCATGGACATACCCTGATGCAAGGTCTTGCACTGTTTATCTTGATATGAAATCACCATTTGGTTGTGATACATGTGCCTGGTGTACCTTTATCAGAGAGGTAGTCATGATGAGTATACTGGGCTTCGTATATTTGTACCCCAGTGTCACTTTGATGGCATGTGCTGCTCTCTCACTCAATAATAAACCTTTCTAATAAAGATGCAAGCCTGAAATTTTGTGGGAGGGGACTAGTCAATTATGTCAACCCTAGTGTTTCACTGGTTAGGTAGTGGGTAGTGATTTTCTTCACTACTTCAGGAAGTGACAACCCTGCCTGACATGTGTCCCAGGCTCAGCTGGCTCCAGCTGACAGTACCCAGTATGGGCCCCTATCCAAAGTTACGGAAAGGAGACAACCTTCAAAGAAATCCAGAGTGGAGCCCCGTAGGCAGTTTAGTGTTCAACTTGACACTCTTCTGGCAGCTCCTGCAACCAAGCTGGAACCAAACATAATGCTCTGCACTCCTTTGGACTACGTTAGCAAGGTTGAGAGAAGAATCCTGACAATTGGGCTACCCAGGATTTTCTTACATCTAGCCAAGGCCTGCGCAAAACTGGAGAGGACATGAAATGTAGAAACCAGGCTGGATTAGTTTATGCACAACTCCATTGTCTCCCGAGACAAAAGGACGCCAACAAGTGTTTCACTGGTACTTAATTTATCAACCCGGAAAGGATGAAAAATAAAGTTGGCCTTAGTGGAATTTGAATTCAGCATGTAAAGCCAGTAGAAATGCCACTAAACATTTTGTCCGGCACACTAACAATTTTGTGAGCTTATTGTATACAATACTCCGGTGCACATAATTTGTCAGAAAAGGATAAAAATAGAACAGAAAGCAGCCATAAATCAAGTAAACAAAAGGTTGCAATGATATTCAGACATTGAATAAAACTGTAAAGCAAACAGTTAAAGATCCATAGAAAGGAACTGGTTCATAGGTACATCAGGAATAATGTTAGCAAATTTCAGAAAACATGCAATTTTTGAAGGTTGTAGTATCCTGACAGCTAACAACCGATATCAATAGTTTGTTACATACTGCAACAATTCTGATTGTGAAAAAATGTTTTCCAAAAGTTATGGGTATTCTTCTGCATTTTGATTATAATGTCCCAGACTATTAGAGATACTGAATAAAAAAGGTGGCTAAAGTTGTTTTTTGAAAGATGGTGCATAATCTTGTGTGCTTCTACAAAGTTGGCTACTACATTGGAACTTTAGTGTATCAATATCCTGAGAAGCAATATATTCAAGATACAGTAAGTGACTAATGGAAGTAGTTTGTCTGATTGCAAGTCATTTGGATGGCTTCCAGCAGATCTAGATTCTGGACAAGATTGGGGTTCCAGATGGGAGATGCAAACTGTAAGTATGGAAAGCTGTAAACATAAAATATTTTCCCAAACTTTGATTATCAATGTCAAATGGTCATTGTTAAATCTAAGTATACTGTAAACCATTATGAAGCAGTGAATTGCCTAAAATAAAAGAATCTCAGACAAGATGTCTTGTTTTAGCTCTTTGCATTATGATTTCAAATCTTGTAATGGCCTACAAGGCAGGGAATTGGCAGATTTGCTTTACAGGAAGACTTAGGGCATTCATTCTGGTTATCTGCACACTGAGTTCAAATCCCACTGAGGTTGCCTTTTGTCCTTTCAAAGTAAAAAAAAATAAAATAGGCGCAGGAGTGGCTGTGTGGTAAGTAGCTTGCTAACCAACCACATGGTTCCGGGTTCAGTCCCACTGCGTGGCATCTTGTGAGTGGATTTGGTAGACGGAAACTGAAAGAAGCCTGTCGTATATATATATATATATATGTGTGTGTGTGTGTTTGTGTGTCTGTGTTTGTCTCCCAAGCATTGCTTGACAACCGATGCTGGTGTGTTTACGTCCCCGTCACTTAGCGATTCGGCCAAAGAGACCGATAGAATATGTACTGGGCTTACAAAGAATAAGTCCTGGGTTTGATTTGCTCGACTAAAGGCGGTGCTCCAGCATGGCCACAGTCAAATGACTGAAACAAGTAAAAGAGTAAAAAGAGTAAAATAAAAAGTGCCAAACCAGAGCAGCAAATTGCCAGAACTGTAAAAATGTATATGCCTCGTGGTATTTGATCCAGCTCTTTGTGTGCTGAGTTCAAATACCCCCATGACCCATTTAGGTGGTAGACTTAATTCTTAGTGCAGTTTAATGCCACTATCTGACAGCTATAATACCTTTAGTGGAATCCACTCTGCTACAAACATATGAGCCAGGGTCCCAGTTTGAGAATACTTTCATCCCTTACTATGTGCCATCAGTCTTGAAGTCCCTGTAAAGACAGATCATGGGCTTTGTCTTCCTCCACCTGACAAAAAGAAGTGTAAAAGATAGTAACAAGAACAATTCTACTATCACCCTGATCAGGTAGGCTGTGTATAAATTCACTAGTCTATATTTATAGTATTCTCTGCTTTCCTGTATTTGCAGGTTTGAATCACTACCTATCAATTTAACTTTCTACATCTTGTTAAGTGGGGTAAGATAAAACGTGAAACAGGAGAACGTAATAACAGTTTTCAAGCCAACTAAACACACACACACACACACACACACACACACACGCACGCACACACACACCAGTTGCTAAGACAAATACATACCAGCTAGCTTGACATACTACATGTACATAAAAAGTAACTACACACATATACAAAATCAGTAGACACACATATACGCTAGGTACACACACATTCAAACACATGAAAACATCTATCTATCTATCTATCTATCTATCTATATATTTATATATTATATATATATATATATATATACACACACACACAAAATAACTAATTACACTCATAAACTAGCTAAGCACACACATACACACATAAATTAGGTACATATGCACGGACACAACTATGCACTTAAATACACGTGCACACACACACACATAACATACACATGTCTACCAAATTTATTTGCAAGGCAGGTACTACACAAGTGCAGACATGCTCACACACACTCACATGCATACGCTCACACACACACAACACACACACATACACGCACATACACACATGCACGCACGCATTTTTACACAAACTGCTGGTCTAGCAACTTACAACACATAAATAAGGCTTTTCCCAATGTTTTGTATGAAATAAGATTACATCATAGACCCCCCCACCTCTTTCTAGTTACCTATTATTTACCTCTTTCTCTCTCCCCCCCCTCTCAACCTGGCTCTTTCTTTTTCTCATTCCTCCTTTGCTTATATCTTCCTTATCTTTTACAGTACATGTATGGAAGGCCATGCATGCTATATTCCGTAATCTTTGAGTGCCATAAACCATTTTGGGTTATTGTAACACCACTAAACACTGTGTGTATATCTAGGCCAGTGGTTTTCAACCAGGGTTCAGCGTAACCTTAGTGTTCCGCCAGTACAGTTCAGGGGTTCCGCAATTAGTTACAAAACTGCTAAAATCGGCAGTAGTTTTAAATTTTCCTGTGCAGATATGTGTGCATAAATTATTGCACAGGGGTTCCCCGAGCCAGTGGAATGTTTCCTTGGGGTTCTGCTCCAGCAAAAAGTTTGAAAAGCACTGATCTAGGCTATAGGTTAGTCAGTCCTACATCCTCTGTCTGTTACTTTACCATAATCTACAAAAGGAGTTGAACTTAGTACAAGCTGCTTAATGCGAGATCCTAAAACCAAGGTGCCATGTAAAAAGC
This sequence comes from Octopus sinensis, assembly GCF_006345805.1. Lineage (NCBI taxonomy): Eukaryota > Metazoa > Mollusca > Cephalopoda > Octopoda > Octopodidae > Octopus > Octopus sinensis. The sequence continues at coordinate 50,264,959 of NC_043004.1, read as the reverse complement.
ATTGGTGTGGGTGCTGATGCCATGTAAAAAGCACTGGCGATGGTGCCTCATAAAAAGCCCCCAGTTACACTCAGTGAGGTGGTTGGTGCTGGGAAGGGCATCCAGCCATAGAAGCCAAGACAAAACAAACTATGAAACCTAGTGTGACTCCTGGCCCTGCCGGTTCCTGTCAAACCAGCATGGAAAATGGACATTAAATGATGATGACGGCGACGACAATGATGATAATGATGATGATGATGATGGTATCAATTAGTATTGTTATTTTGTTGTCGTTTAGCATCAGGTCAACATGGACTGGGCAGACCTGTGACCTAAGACGATCCAGTTATGACCATCTTGTCTTTTTGTATACATTTAGGAATACATTTGCCCCATTATAAAGGTGAAAGAAGTGTTCTGAGAAAGAGTTGGTTTTATTTAAGCATGCAAGACTACAAATATTCATCCCTTATTTTATATCTAAACTAGCAGTATCGCCTGGCGTTGCTCGGGTTTGTAAGGGAAATAACTATATAAGCATTTTTAGAGAGTTATAGCCAAAAAATAGCAAAAAAATACATCAAAAATGGAAAAAAAATGATGGTAAATTTTTTTTTAAATCGTTGACTCATCGTAGACATTTTTAGAGAGTTACTTCCCTTATATAATAGCGAAAAAATGCATTAAAATGGAAAAAATTATAGTAAATTTTTTTTTAAATTGTAGACTCATCGTAGACGCGCGCTAATACCCAGAAGGGCTTGATATGAATCACGACTATAAGATACCCGGTTTTGGTTAAACTGCACCGCAAAATGTGGGAGTAGTTAGGAATCTAAATCGTAGGAGACAGACAGCACACAACCTCTCTTTTATATATAAAGATGTACATATTCTGCACAATGTTTTAAGCATTATTATCTTTGTTTGTGAAGCCATTCATAAATTATTATTATTACTATCATTAGAATCATCATCATCTTTATTTTCATCATAAATCATAATCTTTCTTCTTCTTCTTCTTCTTCTTCACCATCATCTTTATCATGGCAGCAAGCTGGCAAAACTGTTAGCACACCGGGCACAATGCTTTGTGGTCTTTTGTCTGTCTTCATGTTCTGAGTTCAAATTCTGATAAGGTTGACTTTGCCTCTCATTGTTTCGGGGTTGATAAAATAAGTACCAGTTGAGTACTGGGGGTCGATGCAATCGACTTACTCCTTCCCTGAAATCGCTGACTTTGTGCCAAAATTTGAAATCATGATTATTATTGTTATTATTATCATTATTATTATTAGGGTGGGCAAAATGCTTAGTGGCATGTCATCAATCATTCTGAGTTCAAATTCTGCCAAGGTTGACTTTGCCTTTCATCCTTTTGGGACTCAATAAAATTAAGTACCAGTGAAACACTAGGGTCAATGTAATCAACTAGTCCCCTCCCCCAAAATTTCAGGCCTTGTGCCTTTAATAGAAAAGAATATTATTATTATTAGACTATAACAAGAGCATGATGTGATTGTAATAGATTATTTATTGGTTTGAATGATATTTCAACAGCTCACCCTTTTTCAAGTTCAAAATGTAAAATAAAGAAATTCAAAATTATGAACGAGGCGATCCTGTGTCCCCACTCTGACAGAATGACATCATCAGTCTTCAATTTTGCAACTGGCAAAAGGATGAAGAAAGAAAAAAGAATGAAGAATAGAAAAAAGGAGGAAAGAATATCTAGTGAAACAGTTTTGTGTAAATGAAATTCACCTGCCGTTTTAATTATTCCTCCAGGTGAATTTCATCACATTCACACAAAACTGTTCAACTAAATATTCTTTTTTTTTTCGTTTTTTTTTCCTTTACCTTTTGCCAGTTGCAAAACTGAAGACTGATTATGTCATCCTGTCAAAGTGGAAATGCAGGATCTCCTTGTTCGTAATTTTGAATTTTTGAATTTCTTCATTTTACATTTTGTTCTTGAAAGACAGGCGAGCTGTTGAAATATTGTTCAAACCAAAATAACAATCTATTACAATTGCATTGTGCTCTTCTTATTGTTTATTTAACTTTATGAAGAGTTACATCAATCTTTATAAAATATTATTATTATTATTATTGTGGTATTTCCCCTGTCACTACGTTCTGAGTTCAAATTCTGCCGAGGTCACACTTTGCCTTTCAGGGTCGATTAAATAAGTACCAATTATGCACTGGGGTCGATGTAATCGACTTAAACTCTTCTCCCTTCCAGTAGAAAGGATTATCATAATTATTATTTCCATACTTACAAGGCTTTGGTCGGCCCGAGGCTATAGTAGAAGACACTTGCCCAAGATGCCACACAGTGGGACTGAACCCAGAACCATGTGGTTGGTAAACAAGCTACTTACCACACAGCCACTCCTGCACCTTATTTGCAATATTTTTCACCCCTCAGAGTAACTAAGGACTTATGAAAAGAAAGCTTTATATTCTTCAGAACATATGAAACAAGGGCCAACTAAAAATCTGAAAACAAGAATAGACATTTAGGACAAACGTATGAAAGTGCTTTGGACAGTTGTTTTCAACCAGGGTCCACATGACCCTTGGGAGTCGATATAAGATTTTGTCACTCTTTACTCTTTTACTTGTTTCAGTCATTTGACTGCGGCCATGCTGGAGCACCGCCTTTAGTCGAGCAAATCAACCCTGGGACTTATTCTTTGGAAGCCCAGTACTTATTCTATCGGTCTCGTTTGCCGAACCGCTAAGTGACGGAGACGTAAACACACCAGCATCGGCTGTCAAGCAATGCTAGGGGGACAAACACAGACACACAAACACCACACACGCATACATATATATATACATATATACAACAGGCTTCTTTCAGTTTCTGTCTACCAAATCCACTCACAAGGCATTGGTCGGCCCGGGGCTATAGCAGAAGACACTTGCCCAAGATGCCACGCAGTGGGACTGAACCCGGAACCATGTGGTTGGTTAGCAAGCTACTTACCACACAGCCACTCCTGTGCCTGTTGTTAAAACTTATCTTAAATAAATTGGTTAGAAGAACTTTGACAAACAAAAACAAAACAATCGGTTAATTAGTTGGATATTTTATCAATTGACTAATAATAAAGGAATGGAATTGACATAATGACACTCCCTAGATACAACAAAATTTGTTACAACACATAAATTCACATAAAGAACCTTGCAAACCAGATACAAAAACAAAGTAATGATTTTTTATTTTATTTTACCTAGTTTCAGCTCACAAGCTGTGGCCATGCTGGGGCACCGCCATTCTGATATATAATTATAGAAATATAATATGATTTTTTTCAACATCAAATGGCTAGGAGGGTCTGTCTGAGTAAAGTAGGAATCAAAGGGGTCCCTTGGCAAAAAATGGTTGAGAATCACTGGATTAAACCTTATTTTTCTCCCTGTGCTATGCTGTTTATGTACACTGACATTATGCATCTAGTGAAGCAAGCTCACTTTATTTCTTTCCCAGCATTTGCATTCAGTGTCCATGTCTCTTAACCATGCAGTATGGCATTTTGTACACAAGTATCATACAAGCTTCCATTCAATTACTGTGAGAGAATCAATTTGTTGTCAGTATAGGCAATAGTTGCCTGAACTTTTTCCACTTCATCTTTATTCTTTTATCTTTTACCTTTTATTTTCTACTTGTTTTAGATGGTAGTCATGCTAGGGCACTACCCTGAAGGGGTACCAGAGGGCGCACACTCTCCTACCCTGATGTGTCTCGACCACGCAAGCATGGAGGACATTAAAATGTTGATTCACACTAGCATTGTTTGGAATGGATCTGACATCTTCTTGTCACCAGTTGTGACCTTCATCATCTGATACAGAGTATAGCAGAGATAAACTGCTTAATGTTTGTATATGTCATGTTTCCTGTATAGCAGGATGCTCTGCCTTTCACCAGTCACTTAGCAGCTATAGTCTGGGTAGATTTCACCATGTCACCAACATTAAAGAGGTTGTTGGCACATCCAAACTCAAGCGTCCGCTTTCTTCTGTATCAATTTTTATTCAAAGTCACGGGCATATCAGTTTGGGTGTAGGGCTCATGATCATAAGATTGTGAACTTGATTCCTGAACTTATTGCCAGGTTGTGTTTCTCAGCAAGGCACTTCATTCCACATTGCTCCAGTCTGATAAGCTGTAAATAAGTACCAGCCTAGTGCTATGGCTGCAGTCTCTCTTTTCAGTTGTGACATCCTTGATGTTTCACTGAATCAAGGAAGGAAAGGCCATGAGAATCTCTATGTCTATTCACAATGAGAGACACATAAAATAATCATCAAATCATATTCACTTGTAAGTGATGGTCATATTTATATTGCTCTCTTTGATGGGTTTCCTGTACAGTGGCTGGCAGAAACAATGTCACTTCTGATGATAAAATGCATGTGAGTAATAATGTGGTACATATCCCTATTCTCACCTTGTATCTTGAGAGTTTGCACTGGCACTCCATCACAACTATTTTTTATCTACTTCCCAGCTACTCATATCCACCCCTATATATGTGGTATCCAAGTATCCCCTCTATAGCCAGACACCCGTGCTTGTCCCTCTATCACACTCTAGCCTTTCAACACTTGGCATAAAATCACTTCCTTGCATCAAGTGCTTTCCACCACCCCTCCCCCCACACCCTTTGTAGCAAGAGCTTTTTTCCTTTTCTGTGTCTTTATATCTCGCAAGTTACCTGACAACCATGCTAGTACCAGTGGCATGAAAACAGCACTGAATAAATACTGTAAAGTGATTGGTGTTGGGGAGGATATTCAGCTGCAGTAACCATGCCAAATCTAACACTGGAGTTCAGCACGTCCATGTGGCTTGCTGGACCCTGTCAGTCTACCCAACCAATGTCAGCAGAGAAAACGGACATTAAATGATAATAATACATAGAAAACAGTGAACTGGGATGCTAAATGATGTTTGAACATACTAAACGTGTTGACAATGAACACACCCACCATTAAGATAATTAAACAATAAAGCATAAATTACAACAAAACAAACGATAGTGGATTTATGATTTTTTTTCCTTTATTGTTAAGCAGCAAACACTTGTTAGACATAAGCATCTACGATTGATTTATGTATGATTGGTCATATAAATAATGAAGGATTTTTAACATAAAATACCAAGTACAAAAGATTGTAGTATCTTTAAGACCACTTCAAGCACAACAGGATCCACATCATGAAATGTAAATTATTATTCCTTTTTGAGGATTAATAAAATAAATAATAGTTGGGCACTGGGCTTAATGAAATTGACTATCTTCTTTCCACAGAATTTCAGGCCTTGTGCCTTTACTAGAAAGGATTAATGTTATTAAGGAGACAAACTGGCAGAATCATTAGTGTCCAAAAAAATGCTTTATGGTATTTGTGCCAACTCTTTACATGCTGAGGTCAACTTTATCACGTACCCTTCTGTGTTCAATGAAATATAGCACAACAGTTGAGGTAATTGACTAGGCTCTACTTCCTCTCCCAAATTTCAGGCCTTATGCATATATTAGAAATAATTACTATTATTATTGAAGTAGCAAACTGGCAGAATCATGGGAGTATCAGGAAAAAAAAAAAATTACACTGTTTTTTCTGACTCTTTTCATTCTGAATTCAAATCCTGCAGGGGTCAACTTTGCTGTTTATCCCACTAGGGTCGAAGTACCAGTGAAGCATTGGGACTGATGTAATTGATTACCTCAAACCCTAAAACTGCTGGTTTTGTTCCAAAAATTTGAAACATTATCATTATTAAGGTAGTGAGCCGAAAGAATTGTTAGCATGCCAGACAAAATTTTCAGTGGCATTTCACCTATCTTTATGTTCTGGGATCAACTTTGTCTTTCATCCTTTTGGAGTTGATAAAATAAGTACCAGTTGACTACTGGGGTCAATTTAATTGACTTAGCTCATTCCCCAAAATTGCTGGCCTTGTACTAAAATTTGAAATCATCATCATCATTATTCTTATACTATATTTTTTTTTATTTATCTAGTTTCAGCTCACAAGCTGTGGCCATGCTGGGGCACTGCCATTTAAATGCAGAAATGAAATAATTGGGGTGGATAATATGCTGGATTGCTAACCGATAATTTGTGAGAGCATTTCAATCTATTGTGCCTCAGTTTACCTGGTCATCAAAAGTACATATCTTTCTGCTTTGGACATAGGTCAGTTCGGTACACCCCCTAGTAATCATGTAAATAGAAGGCAAGGACAGAAGAATGTTAATAAAAAAATATTAATTAAACCCTTGAAACTAAATATACTTTAAACATTTAAAATCTATTGACATGTAATATAAGCTCAGATATGACCGTGTGGTTAGGAATTGTGCTTCCTAAACATGATTTTGGGTTCAGTCTCACTGCATAGCACCTTGAGCAAGTGTGTTCTATTAAAGCAGCAAGTTGACTGAAGGCTTGTGAGTGGTTTTGGTAGCTGGAAACTGAAAGAAGCCTATTGTGTATGTGCATACACTTGTGTGTATATTTTCCCTCCTCTCAGTTAGGAGGCACAAGCACTTACATACACATGTACATACATGATGGGAACTTCCACCTATGAAATTCAATTACAAGGCTTCAGTCAGCCCGAGGCTGTAGCAGAAGATGCTTGCCTAAGGTACCACACAGCGAGACTGAACCTGAAACCACATGGTTGAGAATCAGGCTTCCTAAACATACAGCCATACCTATATATATAAATATATATATGAATGCATATATGTGCATGTTTGTCTCTACTTGTTTTGACATTGCATGATTGAGGCGCAGGAGTGGCTGTGTGGTACCTCTCCTACTGATCAACTGAATGCTTGAAAATTGACTCTGAGGTGGATTTAGCCAAAAGTAGAGGTACTAAATTATATTGTTTTTATAATGTGGAATCACCTTTCTGTGAGTGTGAAACAGTTCTGCACATGAGTTACCTGCTGGTTTGTTCATTAATAGATTACATCGGTTGTTTGAATGCTTTGTAAAATAATAAAAAGATTGAGTGACACTGGATTTCAAAAAAGTGTAAAGATTTCACACACATACAAGTGTATACATATGTGTGCATGTGTGAATGTTTACATTCCACATCTTCACATGAAGCCATTTGAGCGAAATTGGTGATGTTAACATGTCCTATTAAGAGGAGTTAGTGATAGAAAAGGAATCCAGTCATAGAATAATCCCTCAATAATAAATATTTGTCTTACCCATCATTGTTTTAACCCTTTAGCATTTAGAGTAAGTCATTATTTTTCCATATCTTTTATCTTTTACTTGTTTAAGTCATTTGACTGTGGCCGTGCTGGGGCACCACCTTGAAGGTTTTTAAAAAAGAATTTTTTTAGTTAGACAAATTGAGCCCAGAACTTCGTGCCGGTGGCACGTAAAAAGCACCATCCGATCGTGGTCGTTTGCCAGCCTCATCTGGCACCTGTGCCGGTGGCACGTAAAAAAGCACCCATTACACTCACGGAGTGGTTGGCGTTAGGAAGGGCATCCAGCTGTAGAAACACTGCCAGATCAGACTGGAGCCTGGCGCAGCCTTCTGGCTTTCCAGACCCCAGTTGAACCGTCCAACCCATGCTAGCATGGAAAGCGGACGCTAAACGATGATGATGATTACTGTGTAAAGTGTAATGCTTATCTATTCAGATAGTCTTGAATTATCTCATAACCTCAAATTCAAATGTAGTTGTCTATTTTTAGAATGACATTGTAGGGGTGCTGTGAGAGGTCAGCTCTAGTTGATTTGAACACAAAACAGGTAAAATATTTGGGCTGGATATGTCTATTTTAAATGCTAAAAGGTCAAAAGTCTGTTTCAATGCTGGTATGGATTGCACAAGTTTGCCATATAACGTAGTCATAAACCTTTTGCCATTTCATTCAAGAGGCTCAATATTCTGAGATCTGACTCTACCATGTCTTTCTCTCTATGGGAGCCCTCCATGATAGCAGAGAGTACTTTTTGATTCACTATTTGTATATTACATGTCCATACCAGTATTCATCAAACTTTAATGAGTGCTTGGTACATAGGCGCAGGAGTGGCTGTGTGGTAAGTAGCTTGTTTAACAACCACATGGTTCCAGGTTCAGTCCCATTGCGTGGCACCTTGGGCAAGTGTTTTCTACTATAGCCTCGGGCTGACCAAAGCCTTGTGAGTGGATTTGGTAGACGGAAACTGAAAGAAGCCCGTCGTATATATGTATATATATGCGTGTGTGTGTTTGTGTGTCTGTGTTTGTACCCCTAGCATTGCTTGACAACCGATGCTGGTGTGTTTATGTCCCCGTTACTTAGCAGTTCGGCAAAAGAGACCGATAGAATAAGTACTGGGCTTACAAAAGAATAAGTCCCGGGGTCAAGTTACTCGATTAAAGGCGGTGCTCCAGCATGGCCGCAGTCAAATAACTGAAACAAGTAAAAGAGTAAAGAGTAAAGAGAGCTCTTGTTTTAGTATGTTAAATGAATGAGAGCTAACTCATTCATAGGATATGGCATCAGTCTATCAGAGATAACATTCCCCAGGTGATCTGTTGGCACAATTCATTGTCATTGTCTATTAAAGTCAACATTCCAACAAAAGTCTTCATCCATGCTGCCATGAATGCAACACTCCATGGCAGGCCTCTGTTGTTGTTGGTGGGTAACTGAATACATGACTGCAGTTCGTTAATAGTGACTTCATGTTGATTGCTAGAATGTAATAAAACTAGCTGACCTAACCTCTGCCCCTTGGATGCTCAGTGGGGAAGGCATCTATTGAAGAAATACAAGTACCAGTGCTGTATCGAGTCACCAATTCAAGAAATTCTGCTGGCCCAGTCCATTTAACTTCAAATGGGGTACCACGTCAAGTTACCAGTTCATCTGGCTTTGAAACAGTTACAATAGGAAGGTACAGTCAACCTAAATGTAAATAGGTACCATGTGGAAGTGCAGTCCATCTAGTTGAAATGAGATAAGGCGGGGTGTGTCTTACAGCCCCAGTTCACCTAGTCGTAAAGGAGGTACCACACTATATGACAAAGTGTATAGTAAGGTTCTAGTGTAGAGAAATGTGCAAAAGTCTGAAAAAAATTATTGTGAAACATGCGAGGCTACCACTGTGTTGTAAGTTATGTAAATATGTGTCCTAAAGCAGAGTTAACTGGGATAATATAATAAAAGAGTGGAATTGCATAGCAACAATTATAATAGGTGCTATGACTTGATGCAGCTCACTGTTTCAATAACAGGGTGAACTACTCAGTAACTAATGTGTGTATTACTTAACTTGAAATGTGGCCCAGTACAGTCAACAAAATAAGATACATACAAGAAAATATAGGTCAAAGAACTAAATGAGGTAGATACAATGAAAACAATAAGAAAGTAACATGATCCATAAAAGGGAAGGTAATGTCACCATATTATTAACTTAAATAAAAAAATATAGAAGAAAATTTTCATTCTTTCCTACATTTCTATTAAGATTGTTGTAAAAATCAATCAAGACAGACAACAGATACAATCATGAAGTATTGTTAATAACAGCAGCATGTCTCTTCATATGTATCTGTAATGAATTATAATAAGAAAACCTCTTGTCACATGTATCACAGTAAAAAGGCTTTTCTCCGCTGTGAAGTCTAGCATGTCCCTTTAGTCCAATGTTTGAGGAGAATTTTTTACCACAAATATCACAATGAAATGGTTTTTCCCCTGTATGGGTTTTAGCATGTTTTTTCAGATACGAACACAAGGAGAAACCTTTACTACAGATATCACAATGAAACGGTCTTTCTCCTGTATGAGTTCTGATGTGTACCTTTAAGCCACAACTCGTAGAAAAGCTTTTCGTGCATATTTCACAAATGAATGGTTTTTCTCCACTATGAGTTCGCTTATGCACCTTCAGTTCTGAACTAATTGAAAAATCTTTACCACACACATCACAATGGAAAGGCTTCTCTCCCGTGTGTCTCCTGATATGTACTTTCAGTTCGGAACTAGTGGAAACATTTTTACCACAGATTTCACAATGGAATGGTTTCTCTCCAGTATGAATTCTAGAATGTACTTTCACTTTATACCTAGCTGAAAAGCCTTTACCACACACCTCACAGCAAAAAGGTTTTTCGCCAGTATGAATCCTTGTATGCATTTTCAGATCAAAATTAGTTGAGAATTTTCTGTCACATACACTACAAGGGAAGAATTTCTCACCAGTATGTGTAGCTGAGTGCAATTTCAGTTTAAAGCGTTGAGAAAAACTTTTACCACACACCTCACAATGAAACGGTTTCTCACCTGTATGGGTTTTCATATGTTCCCTTAGTCCTGAGCTAGTGGAGACATCTTTACTACATATTTCACAATGAAATGGTTTCTCTCCAGTATGAGTCCTTGTATGAACTTTGAGTTCAGAACTGGATAAGAAATTCTTACTACATACCTCACAATGAAATGGTTTCTCACCACTGTGTATTCTTGCATGTTTTTTCAACTCAGAATTGGTAGAAACATTTCTGCCACATATCTCACACTGGAATGGTTTCTCTCCAGTGTGAGTTCTTACATGAACCTTTAACTTAGAATTAGTAGAGAAACCGTGACCACACAAACTGCAAGAATAAGGTTTCTCTCCTGTGTGGATTCGAATATGCATCTTTAGTTTGGAATTAGTTGAAAATCTCTTACCACAGAGGTTGCACTGAAATAGTTTCTCCCCGCTGTGTGAACTTAAATGTACTTTCAATGTATAATGGTGTGAGAAGTTTTTCCCACACACATCACAATGGTAGGGTCTTTCTCCTGTATGAGTTCTATGGTGTTCTTTGAGACCTGATCGTGTGGAAAAGTTTTTGCTGCATACCTCACAGTGGAATGGCTTTTCTCCAGTGTGGGTCCTGATATGTTTCTTCAAAACAAAACTTGTTGCAAAGCTTTTCTCACAAATCAGGCAATGGAACGGCTTCTCACCTGTGTGTTTCCTTAAATGAATTTTTAGTCCAGATGATGTGGAACAGTTTTTATCACATATCTTGCAAAAAAAACGTTTCTCATTATTCTGGTGATTTTTAGTATGTGATTTCACTTTGAAACTTTGAGTAGTGGATGATATTTTACAAATGTCTGGTTTTACATCACTAGTATCAAACAAGGTTTTGGCACAGTGGTTTGGCTCAGAAAGAGCTGAAACTATTCCATCATACAATATTGGTTTTGTATCAGTTTTGTCTTCAATACTAACATTTTCTTCCATGATGGCCATCAAATTTGTTCTAGAACATTACACAAACTTTATTCAATGGACTTCTCAGATATTTCGATCACTAAAGCAGTGAGTTGCTTGTTTTTCTTTCTTGCTTTTGTTAAAACAAATACCTGAAACCAAATGAATATATCATCTCAGATTTGAAATATTTTACAATAGATTAAAAACCTATTATACATACTTCCTTGACACAACTGGCATTTCTCAGTTGCAATATATTGCCTGCATACTGGATAAAAAAAACCCAACTTTAATTTGTCATTTTATCGACTTGGATAGTCTTAGGCTGTTTAAAATGCACCGAGAAACAACCAAACATAAGTTAACTTGAAGGGAAGTAACTCATTCAGCACAAATCTAAAATCCCAGGTTTCAGTGGTGCTTCTGCTAATAAGAGTGTAGTGGAATCAAATAAAAAAAAAATCATTTTTTTTTTTTAGATCTTTCTAGTTCATTGTCACAATATTTCATCCTGCAAAAGAAAAGCAAAATAATAATAAAAACCTAAAACAAAATCAGAAATTAGAAGATCAATGCCATTGTAACGTTATGTCCACTTTTCATTGCTTTAGAGGTTAGAATTCATTGAGGTAGAATTTTCTATGGTTGAAGGCCCTTCTTGTCACCAGCCTACACTTGTTTCCAAGTAAGGTAATATTTCTCCATGGTCAGACATGTTTCCACTGAGTATTAGAAATGAATGGCACTTTTAGCATGACAGTGACATTTATTTATAACTACCAGGCACAGGAGTGGCTGTGTGGTAAGTAGCTTGCTAACCAACCACATGGCTCCGGGTTCAGTCCCACTGCGTGGCATCTTGGGCAAGTGTCTTCTACTATAGCTTCGGGCTGACCAAAGCCTTGTGAGTGGATTTGGTAGACGGAAACTGAAAGAAGCCTGTCGTATATATATATATGTATGTTTGTGTGTGTGTGTTTGTCCCCACCTAGCATTGCTTGACAACCGATGCTGGTGTGTTTACGTCCCCGTCACTTAGCGGTTCGGCAAAAGAGACCGATAGAATAAGTACTGAGCTTACAAAAGAATAAGTCCTGGGGTCGATTTGCTCGACTAAAGGTGGTGCTCCAGCATGGCCGCAGTCAAATGACTGAAACAAGTAAAAGAGTAAAGAGAGTATACATATATATATATATACATACTACTGGCACTTCATTGGTTATGATGATGAGGGTTCCATTTGATCCAGTCAATGGAACAGCTTGCTTGTGAAATTACAGAGCAAGTGGCTGAGCACTCCAAAGATACGCATACCCTTTGAAATACAGGTACTACTCATTTCTGCTAGCTGAGTAGAACGGAGCAATGTGAAATAGAGTGTCTTGCTTGAGGACACAATACACCACCACGAATTGAAATCTTGACCTCACAATTGTGAGCCGAATACCTTGACTACCAAGTCAAGTGCCTCCACAGAGCGTCAGGCTCACAATCACGAGGTAGTGAATTCGATTCCTGGACCTGGCTGCACGTTTGTCTTCGACCAAAGACGCTTTATTTCATGTTGCTCCAGTTCAAACAGCTGTAGAAATGAGAGTTGTGACATCACTGGTGCCAAGCTGTATCAGCCTTTGCCTTTCCTTTGAATAACATTGATGGTGTGAAGAGAGGAGGCTGGTATGCATGGGCAACTACTGGTCTTCCATTAACAACCTTGCCTGCACATGTGCCTCAGAAATTAACTTTCTATGTGCAGTCCCATGGTAATTCATGATTGAAGTGGGTCTTTATATATATTTAGGATGGGCTTCTTTCAATTTCCATCTACAAAATCCACTCAGAAGCTATTGGTTGGCCAGGGGCTAAAGTAGAGGAGACTTGTCCAAGGTGCAAAGCAGTAAGACTGAACCCCAAACCATGTGGCTGGGAAGCAAACTTTTCAACCACAGAACCATACTTGTGTAGCTAGAGGGGGGGGGGGCACGGTAGGGGCGGCACTTTCATAAGGGCACCACTTTTGGGTCTGCTGTAGGCAATATGTGTTTTTTCTGTGGAGCCCAGGAGTGGCAAATGGAAGGGCCGCCCCAGGCAGCACACACACACACACTCTAGCTACGCTATTGCTTGTACCTGAATATGAGTCAATACGTAAATGTATTTTGAACTAACTTAGAATAGAACAAATTCCTTAAACTAGATTATCTTTTAACTATTTATCAATAAGCCACAACAGCTGTGGGGATTAATGGGCTGGACACTTGGCCATATGTTCACCTCTTATTACACCCAACGTGATATCTCTCTGAATAAGGTACATAACTCTGTTATGTACATGTTTGACTTACAAACATTTATGATTAACTGTAAACCAGCAATTTTTTTTCCTTTTAGTCAGTGCCTATGAACTTTTATAGGGCCTATGAGACTGATAGGAAGGAAGGAGAAAGATATCATTAAACTGGAAACTAGACCTAAATGCTTGCAACAAAATGGACTCAGTTAAAGGCACTCAAAGTGCCAGATGATGGTGTTAAACCAAGCAACAGGTTAAGACTACCATCCAAATGTCCTGAACACATTCAAATATGTGAATGCAAGACCAGTAACTATAAAGATACGAGGAGAGAATCAGATGATACCAGTGACCACTGTATTTGGCTGGTATTTTATCAAGGGATAACAGAACAAGTATCACAAGGTATTTTGTCAGATGCTCTAATGATTCAGCCAAACCTCTGTCATATTTAAACATTGATTCATTTATAATATTGGTAAAATGTCAAATGACTGAAACAAGTAAAAGAGTAAAGAGAGTAATGTCAACTTGTAAGCATAAAATAAATATGACACTTATATAAGTAGTGAGTGGATCCTTTATATTTGACTGTAGGCATGGTTGTGTGGTTTAGAAATTCATTTCCCAACCATGTAGTTTCAGGTTCAGTTCTGCTGTGTGGAACCATGAGCAAGTGTTTTTGACAATAATTTCAGACCTATCAAAACCTTCCAAGTGGATTTGGCAGACAAGAAATGAAAGGAGCCTGTTGTTTGTGTGTATATTTGTGTTTCCTTGTCTTGACATTGCATGATAGTTGAAAATGAGCCTCACTCACCATCAGAGAAGCAGCATCTCTCGTTTTCATTCTTTCATGGAAGCATGTCCAACAAGAGGAAAGCATCTCCTTGATAGAAAACTGGTGAAGTTGGTGTCAGGAAGGACACCTAGCTGTAGAAAACCTGCCTCAATGAATTCTGTCTGACTGATGCAAGCATGGAAACGTGGTCGTTAAAATAATGATAATGATACACACACATACCTATATATATATATATATATATATATATATATATATATATATGTATATATATATATATATATATACATACATATAAAATAATTAGTGTGGTCAGATGCAATTCAAAAGACAAAAAGGAAATAATTCGCCACAGCTAAAATGTGATGAAGGGTTCAGGGAGCAACAGCATTGCTAGAAATAAGAGTCGACAAACTTTTTATTCACAGAAGCAAAATATATATATGCATACAGAGTGTGAGAGGTATTTGAGGACATATTTGGTAATTTAAAACAGTTTTAATCTAGTAAAAACCAAATATATTTTAATCAGAATTTGTGCCCATAATCTTGTTAAGCATTTTTATAAGATTATTCTATGAATCCAACTTCAGTTTCTATGACAGCTTCAACAGAAACAAGAATCATTGACAACCCATCGTCTGTCTTTTTTGTCTTTATAGGCTCTTGGGTGTGATTTGTGAAAACTGTGGTTTTTGTATTTCTAGCATATTCAGTGACTTCATATAGGCTCCTTCATTGGTTTATGAGTTTTGTTTCATTGTTTTTAGTCATATCTAAGTGTATTCAATGAATTAATTTCTCTTATTGGTTGCAAATATAAACAAACATTATATAAAGGGTTTGGAATGTATCCTCAAATACATTTCAAACCCTTTATATAATGTTTGTTTATATTTGCAACCAATAAGAGAAATTAATTCATTGAATACACTTAGATATGACTAAAAACAATGAAACAAAACTCATAAACCAATGAAGGAGCCTATATGAAGTCACTGAATATGCTAGAAATACAAAAACCACAGTTTTCACAAATCACACCCAAGAGCCTATAAAGACAAAAAAGACGAGAATATGACTGGAATACTTTTAAGTCATAGGTCAGCTTAGTCACAGTTAATCTGGGGTTAGACTGCATTAGTGAACATGAAAGGCCATCTGACCAGGTGTGGGGTTTTGTTTCCATAGTAAGTCCCAGCTTTCTCAGAACTGGCCACTATATGTACAAATATTTCTCAGCATCCAGACACATCTTCATCATCATATTAACAATGCTATATTTCCCATCCAGGACAGACATCTACAACATTTCTCAACACTACAACATAACCATCATAACTATAGTATCTGTTCCACTCACAAAAGAAACATCTACAACAGCCCATAACACTACTACAACATCATCCTAAGAATACTATCTTTCCTTCTTAGGGCATAATCATCTACAACATTATGTTTCCCATCAGGGAAAGGCATATATAACAACCCCAAACACTACTACAATATAATCTTATCCACTACGGAGAGAGACATCTATAACACCCCACAACACCATCCTAGCTAGTCTCCCTCACACACATGACAGACATCTACAACATCCCAAAACACTATCTCTTTTGCTCAGTTCAGAAATCATCTTAACAATACTGTTCCTATCACCAAGAAGGATACACTAAATAATGTAGTCTTAGGTACATTGTGTCGTAAAAGAAAAGACAGAATAGTTATTATTGGAAAGATTTTGAACATAGTTTACTGGGTGAGGACTGACTAGCAGCTAAACAGCAACAACAAATATACATCTACTGAACAGTGAGGTAAATACAACCATGTCATTATGAGTAACCACTGCATATTAGAAAATGTGGTGTAGACTTTGACTAGGTGGAAGCATAGTATATATACACAAGAGCAGAATTAAACAGTAGAATTACTTAAACTTTATTGTATCATTATAGATTACATAATCTTTAAACATGGTTCACTAGCATATACTAGTATGCAATGCAGTAATCATTCCATAATTACATTACAATGCCAGATCGTCAGAGGAAAACATAATTTAGTCACTTGTAGATTACCAACGTCAGTTGGTAGGCAGGCCAAGTTGAGAACTGCAGTTCTCAGCTAGGTGATCTGGTATTATAAGGTGATTACACAACTGCCTAGGTAATATTTACCACATGGCATACTGGTATATGCTAATGAAACAGGTGTAAAGATTATGTAATTCATGATGTTATAAAATATTGTTTAATTGAATCTCCAGTTTATTCTGCTCTTATATATACACTCTGTAATTTATTCAAAAGTATAGAATGCCAAACAAAAATCTGAGGTAAATTATGTTCAGTACTTGATTGGAATTTGGATATACAAGGAATTCTAAGCAATGGTTAATTGCTATGCTATGTGCTCTCTCTCTCTCTCTCTCTCTCTCTCTCTCTATATATATATATATATATATATATATATATAATATATATATATATATATATATATATATATCCCTACTGGTGGCAAAGGGTCTCTCGCTCAGAGTCAAAGGTAGATTGTACGACGCATGTATGCGAACTGCTATGCTTCAAGGTAGTGAAACATGGGCTGTGACTGCGGAGGACATGCGTAGGCTTGAAAGAAATGAAGCTAGCATGATCCACTGGATGTGTAATGTCAGTGTGCACACACAACAGAGTGTAAGCACCCTGAGAGAAATGCTGGACATAAGAAGCATCAGATGTGGTGTGCAAAAGAGACGTTTGTGCTGGTATGGTCATGTATTACGGATGGATGAGGAGAGATGTGTGAAGAAGTGCCACTCCCAAACAGTTGAAGGAATCCAGGGTAGAGGTAGACCCAGGAAGACATGGGATGAGGTGGTCAAGCATGACCTTTGAACGTTGGGCCTTACAAAGGCAATGATGAAAGATCAAGACCTCTGGAGATGAGCTGTGACTGCAAAGACCCGACAAATAACATGAGTTCATGGCTGTTTCCTGCACCAGCTTCACATAGCAGCCCCAGCCCATGTAAAGTACCTTGGATCGCAGAACGGCCTGCTGTGCTTACCTTGGATCATAGGGCAACCTGCTGTGCTTGAGGAGACCTATTGAGTCAAGTACATCAACATCAAAATAAAAATCAAATGGAAATTGTAGTTGTGATACTCATGCCGGTGGCACGTAAAAAGCACCATCCGAACGTGGCCGATGCCAGTGCCGCCTTGACTGGCTTCTGTGCTGGTGGCATGTAAAAAGCACCAACCGATCGTGGCTGTTTTCAGCCACCCCTGGCACCTGTGCCGGTGGCACATAAAAAGTACCCACTACACTCACAGAGTGGTTGGCGTTAGGAAGGGCATCCAGCTGTAGAAACACTGCCAGATCAGACTGGAGCCTGGTGCAGCCTCCTGGTTTCCCAGACCCCGGTCGAATCCATGCTGGCATGGAAAACAGACATTAAACAATGATGATGATATATATGTGTGTGTGTGAGTTCATTTGTATTTTCTCTCATCATCATGTGTGTTCACAGATTATATACAATGGCCTTACAGTTCATACAAACCGTGTCAAGGCTCAATCAAATGGTGTCATTTATTTTTAGTTCTATGTGTAACCATGCCCAAGCAGTTTGTTTTCCAAAAGATGGAAAGATAATAATTACTTCACTTAGAAACTTTAGGGGTTTGTGTGTGCATCAGGAAGGGTGTTCAACTGCCGAAAACTCTGCTCCAACGGGCACTTGTCTAGCCAATACAAGCCTAGAAAATTACGTATTAAAACGATGATGAATCTCTGCATCTTATCTTGTTCAGGAACTTTTTAAGTGTCATAGGACTACTACATATAGGACTGACCTGGGGCTGTAGCCTATACGATACCACGGTGTTACAGTAATATATAAGTTTTGCTTCAGACAGTAATAGCAATACTCTATTTTTGTTCCCAACTGCCCCGGCTAGTTTGAAATAAAGGAGGTGAGTGACAGAAACAATGGATTAGATTCGTTAATATATTTAGTTACGTCCCTTCAAATTCCAGATTCAGATCCAACCTTTACTACTTTTCGTCTTTGTTAAAACAAGGCACCAGTCAAGTACTGGTTCCTAAATATCCAATTCTACCTCTCTTTAAATTGTGTTGCCTTGTGCTAATGTTAATGATGATGACAATACTAACAGTTAAGTTAAAATCCTCTAAGGGTCAATTTGCAATTATCTTCTTAGTATCTCTTTCACCTGATGCTATTAGGTGCAGGAGTGGCTGTGTGGTAAGTAGCTTGCTAACCAACCACATGGTTCTGGGTTCAGTCCCACTGCGTGGCATCTTGGGCAAGTATCTTCTGCTATAGCCCCGGGCCGACCAATGCCTTGTGAGTGGATTTGGCAGACGGAAACTGAAAGAAGCCTGTCGTGTATATATATATATATATATATATATATATATATGTATGTTTGTGTGTTTTTCCCCCCAACATCGCTTGACAACCAATGCTGGTTCGGCAAAAGAGACCGATAGAATAAGTACTGGGCTTACAAAGAATAAGTCCCGGGGTCGATTTGCTCGACTAAAGGCGGTGCTCCAGCATGGCCGCAGTCAAATGACTGAAACAAGTAAAAGAGTAAAAGAGAATGTAATTACCTGGACAGCACTTTGATGACCTTGTGCTAACGTGAAAGACCAATACACACACGAACATAAACAACCATAGGCTTGCACATAGACACTGGGCTTATCGGTCCCAACACATTTTCAAAACTAGTGACTAACGATTTCCGTTTAAATTAATTTATGAATTTACTTTATACTCTGTATTTAGTAATTATTTGCCTCCGTCAACAAAATGTGTAATTTGTGTGTGTGCATATATATATGTGTGTGTGTATATTTAAGTAGGTGAATGAATTATCCTGTTTATCGTCAGCATGGAAAATTCGTTTAACCGAAACCTGGGTAGCAAATTCACGTCAGAAACACGGTTGAAGCGACCTGTCAAGGGTAGAAACTCCGGGTTCATGTGTAGAAATTTGTGTGTTGAATATGAATAAATGAAAGAATGGAGTCGAACGAATTTTGTTAACATCTTCGTTCGACTCCATTCTTTCTTTCATTTATTTATATATATATATATATATATATATATATACGGACATATACATATATCTATCTATATATCTATATATACATACATACACACACACACAAAAGTGTGTACACTTGTATGACCATAAAGCAAACGCGTCTACTTTTAGTCTTAATAAAACTAGGAACACTAATACCTTTGCCAGTTCTTGTAGTGTTTTTGTTATTCAAAGAGAGCAAAGGTAAAGAACAACATATTACATATACTTACTGGTCAAAACAATACGCTTGATATGCTGACTTTCATACGAGTGTTATCTATGAGTGGATAAACAAAGTTTTCTCTTTCGCTGTAACAATAACAACCAACCAACCCAGCAACAAACAAATGTAGAAGAACGAAAGAATCTGATCGGAATTGGTTCAGGTGAAGTCGTGTGTGTTGGGAAGGGAAGCCACTCTTCAACGGTGTAGACTAATAAAATTCTCTTATGCAATAATGGCCACCACCTTTCTGCTAATTATTGATCCCACTATTTCTTCAAAAATCATTTGATTTTTCAGTAAACTTCGACAACCCTTTCAAACATCGTTACAGAGTTATTGAAACTATCTAAACACAAGTCCAGTATTTAACAGCCCTTTAAAACTTTACTGCATGAAATGTTTTACAATAGTTCTTAGAAAGAAATGTTTTACAATAGTTCTTAGAAATTTTATTCAAACCTTACAGATGAAAATGTTGTGAACTTATACACACGGCTGATTTTTAAAATGATCGAGTTCTGATTGATTGCGGTGAGTGTGTGGATAAATAATGCAGAGATAAGTCACCAATCGATATCAATTTATCTCATCTACCCTTTCCATTGTTCTTCTCCACAATGCTAGCACCCTTTTATTGATTATAGGAACAACATTATAAGCAGGATGTAGTTTTACTTACTGATTACGAAAATCGCATTTTTTCTAGAAATTAATTATGAAGAAGTTACAAGCTTTTAAAGTAATGTGATTTTAGCCAATCGCCAGCTTAAAATCAGATGAAAATTTGAAATACTCCAAGCAGTCGGAATCAATTCAACAAGGTCCTGTGCTCCTATTCTATTCAATTACAGTCACCAAATTCAAACCACAAGATTAATCTGACAAAACGAAATCATCGCGGGCGCTTTATTTATGAACGCGGTTTGTAATAAGACATGGTAAAAAGAGAGTTTATAAGTTGACTATAACAAATGCATGAATTAGGGAAAAAAAATGAATTAGAAAAATGGACGAAACAAAGAACAAAATAAGTGTCTGATGATATGAGGAAACGTTGAGCGAGAGCTTATTTACCGCTAACCAACGTGGCTCTTTCCCTTGAATAAACACCAATGGCTTTATCGAAAGAGGAGGCTTGCACGCATCGACTACTAATTGCTACCTCAAGAAAATAAAACATAGACCTGGGCATAGTTTTTTTGTGGAGGAGGGATGATTAGTTGATTATGCATGCAAGCTTCCTCTCTTAAATGCCAATGGAAAAACCGCCGACTTGCGGTTGATACAGCAACGACCAGTGTTGTCGCAGGCGTTGCTTTCAGATTACAAAAAAAGTCAAGGTAGAACATGTGTCACAAGCTATCTTGCCCAACACTATACAATTTCGGCAATTCACTGCTGTAGTTTGGTGCTTTTATCGACCCTGAAAGGGAAAAAGCAAATACTGAGCTCGGTGAGATTTGTAAAAACAACGCTAACTCGCCGTCTTCACCTGAAATCAGTTAAAAATAATACCAGTGACGTTTCTTGCATGAATGCAAGGTATGCCATGTATGATTAACCCTCTGCCTATCCAAAACATTTTCATAATTTTGTCCTAAACGTTCATGTTTGTTTTCAGACTTTTAGTTAACCCTTGTTTCAGACGTTCTCAATAATATAATGCTTGCCTTTTATAAGTCCCAAGTGGTTGAAAAAATTGGGAATGAGTACCGTATATGATGCAGTGGCTCCAAGGAAATAAGTTCTGCGCGTTATATGCGATACAAAAGACAAGTAAATAGTTAAGATGAAGGCACACGTATGCTGAACGTATACTTCTTCAATTATAGTTCTTGATTTATAAAATTGCAAGCTCTGGCTTAATTAAAGGAGACACCCACTGAAAATACAGCCATGTCCAATGATTAACTAATTTATCTTTCCACTTCTGGAGAGTTATCAAATTGAAACCGTTCGGTAAAATTAATTGGCTGTTACGAAACTATAACATTGTATAATTAAATAATAATAGTAATTATAAAAAAAAAAAAAAAATAAGGAAAATGATTCTAAATTTTAACACAAAGCCAGCAATTTTGTGGGCAGAGATAAGTCGATTATATCGACCTCAGAACTCGACAGATGCTTAGTTTATTGGCCCTGAAAGGATAAGTCGACCTTGGCGGAATTTGAATTCAGAAGGTACAGAACTGGAAGAACTACCGCTAATCCTTTTTCGACGCATTAATAATTCTACCAGCTCACCGCCGTAATAATAATGATAATAATAATAATAATGGATTCAAATTTTTGGCACAAGGCCAGTAATTTTGGTGGGGAGGAGTAAGTCGATTACTTTGCCGCCAGTACTCAGCTGGTACTCATTTTATTGACCCCGAAAAGATGAATGTTGAATACTGTAAAGAGCGTAAATGTTTTTTTTTTCCAGTATGATTGTATAAGTTTGTCATTCCTAAATGTTTAAATTTCATAATGTATGTGAACGTTTGTGTGTTTTTATGATAGAAAAAATTTCCTGTGTCTGCAGTTGTTGAAAATTTTGCATCTGTCTTCCTTATGCTTGTTGAGATCCATTAAAATGGAATTCTTTTCAGAATTACATAGGCTGCAAGACCTTGTCCATTTCATGTACGGTTTGCTTCATCAAGTAGATGACGAATTTAATTTTCTTCCAGTTTCCAAATATATATTGATTATTTGATTCTGAAAGAAGGAAGAAGTATCACTAAATTCTATTGTTTCTAAGGCGCTACTTTGACCTGTGATCTACATCGGTCTGAAATCGTGAAACACTTGAACCTATAATTCAAAGAAAAGTTACAGAAAATTCGGCTATTCATTCTGACGAATGGCCAACATACTCCAATCTAAATCATCTAAATTTCCGCCATTCTACTGTCAACCACCCAAGACATTATGTTGATCCAAACGCAATTGAAAACTTGGTTGGATTCGAAAATTAGAAACTTGAAAAATATGAGAGGAGTGAACCAAAGAACCTCTCAATCTTACCTCGATTATTTCTATTAGCTATAGATGAGGAAGAGTGCCGAACACCCTTTTCTTACGTTTTAGCAGATGTTCGCTCAATTCATCGATAACATTATTCAAATTTGTATTTCATCTTTATTATCAAATTGCTATTCAAATTTATTATAAATTCTTGTGTACACATTTAGCATTGAAAATATATTTTTTTCAAAATTCTTACTATTTTAATAATAATAAAGCCATGTTTCATTCTTTGTAAATAATAACAAAAAGCAAAAAATAATAATTAAAATAAGCGCGTAGATCACACAAATGTGGCAGCCGTGTGTTTTGCAACGTAAAGTTGGCAAAATTTATCCGTTTTCCATTTTCTTCGAACTTTCTTTATCTCTCCACCACAACGATGACATGGTGCAGCATTTTCTTCATCATCTAAAAGGCCATTTCTTTGTGAAAATGCAACTGCTTTCGTTTCGTCGGTGATCACATTGTAAAAATCTTTAGACGACATCTTAAGCCCTTTTAGAAACTGAAAAGTGAGCTAAAAAGTAACCAAAAGTAATCGCCCTTTAAGATGCAGCACGGTTTCTACTATACTCAACGTGTACGGAGGAATTCCTAACGTAGATCCAGCGACGGTTGTGCAATTACCATGGCTGTCGCCAGGTAGCCATAGGCAGTTAACGTGCTTTGTCGGCATACTACTAGGGACATACCCAACACGCAAATTTAAACTTTAAACATTAATTTTATATATATATATATATATATATATATATATATATATTATGTGTATGTGTGTGTAAGGATAGCCCAATAATAAACAAAGCACATAGAATAAAACAAAAAGACAAATTAATACTGCAATAGTAAATCAGGGGAGAAAATCTCATTAAGATAAGAAACGCTGGGAGAGTTCAATAGATATATTCGGTCCATAAGGTGCACATGAATTCTATTTGTAGTGGTTAAATGTGTATCAGCGTATGTTAAGGTGAACAAATGGGGTAGGCATGTGGATGCCTTTGAAGTAAACAAATAAATGACATCGATTCATAGTTAAAATAACTTATTTGCTGTACTTGCATTTGACTTTGGTATACAATATTCTTCACTACATGTAATTGTTGACAACTGCTACGAGTTGCTAGTAATAGAAACAGGGCACATCTGTGGAGGTGATATGTCAGAACTGAAAATGTTTTTGTGTGTGTGTGCGTCGTTCATCTGAGAAAGTAGTC
This sequence comes from Octopus sinensis, assembly GCF_006345805.1. NCBI lineage: Eukaryota > Metazoa > Mollusca > Cephalopoda > Octopoda > Octopodidae > Octopus > Octopus sinensis. The sequence goes on along the minus strand of NC_043004.1, from coordinate 50,241,011 downwards.
TGCCATGAACCTTTCAGCCTGCCTACCAAAGCTTTTCTTGTCTGCGTCCTAGGCTTTTCTGTCTGTTTCTCTGTTGACCACGGTATTTTATAACGGCACCTCCTACTTACTGCTAGGCGGCGAGCTGGCAGAAACGTTAGCACGCCGGGCGAAATGCGTAGCCGTATTTCGTCTGTCGTTACGTTCTGAGTTCAAATTCCGCCGAGGTCGACTTTACCTTTCATCCTTTCGAGGTCGATAAATTAAGTAATCGATGTAATCGACTTGATACTTATGTCTGTCCTTGTTTGTCCCCTCTATGTTTAGCCCCTTGTGGTTAATAAAGAAATAGGTATTTTATAACTGCTGTGGCAGCAAGAAGGACAGACATACTGCAGCAGGGATTGTGCCTAAATAGGTCATCTCCTGTCCATTTGAACTTTGCTTGACATGGCTGAGGTCGTGGGTAAAAGTGAGATGATTTATCATTTTTAGATTGTGCAAAGAAAACCTTTTTTTTTGCGCCTGTTGATCGTGGTGGTTTGGACGACCGAAAAACCTTAGATCCGGTTTCAAATCTAAGCTTGGAGAAGGAAGTGTTAATTTTTACACATTATAAAGTTTAATTCGTGGTTTAGTTATAAACTGCGAGGAAACCCGCATCAAAGATCTCAGGGGAAGTAATTCAGTCATATTTACATTTCTGTTCTGAAAACTGAATTTTATATACTGTGGACACACATATGCACGCACGCACGCATACACACACACACACACACGCGCACATACACACACACACACACACACACACACACGCACACACACACGCGCACATACACACACACACACACACGCGCACATACACACACACACACACACACACACACACACACGCACACACACACGCGCACATACACACACACACACACACACGCACACACACAAACACGCACACACATTGGGATGTATGTAGGTATGTACGGCATGCATACATAATACATACATATATAATACATACATAATGCAAACATGTATACATGTATACGCTTACATACATATACATACACACACACTCACGCACATACACACGCACGGGCGCAGACACACACACATAAACAGAGAGAGAGAGAGAGAGAGAGAGTTAGTGTTGTCTGAAAGGAAGGTGGCGTTTGTTTTGTGTTTTTCAGTGTTTATCAGTATTTTCAGAGTAGACAGACACATAACCACAGCAAATATTGGATCTTACTTTTGCATTCCTACAATATAATTAATTACCATATTCTTTAAACTGGGTCCTCAGCCAATATTGGATATTACTTTTACTTTTCTACCCTATCATTGGATGTTACACTTTTTGTAATTCGTAGAATTTCCCAGGGTTCTGCTGATACATAATTATTCGATAGTTATGAAATGAAGTCACTATTTACAGATGCTTACATTTTTAAATATTTTCCGTGAAGTTTTCACGGGCGCAGCTAATAGAAAATTATTTCTCCGAATAAAAATTTCTTTTCTTAATAGGAAGATAAATATGACTGAATTACTTCCCTTTGTCTAATCAGACGATCTAAAATTTTGGTTTCCACATTTAATTATTAGAAACCCAAACAAGGCGGAGAGCTGGCAGAATTGTTAGAACAGAGGTTTTCAACCGGGGTCCATATGACCACTGGGGTTCATAGAAGCAAAATAGTAAATTGGGGTCCACAGTAGTATTTTAAAGGGCCATAAAAAATTTATTGCAAGAAACAGCTAGGTTTCTTTCTCTCACGTTTTACATAGTTCCACGTGTTTCTGGCTACTTCAAAACGATCTCTCAGAGAGCGCTGTTGCAAACCTACACAAGTAGGAGTGGCTGTGTGTTAAGTAGCTTGCTTACGAACTGCAATGGTTCTGGGCTCAGTCCCACTGCGTGGCACCTTGGGCAAGTTCTTCAGTTTTATCAAAATCCACAATAAGAGCTGCCATTATGTTAAATCTGCAGAAAAGAGATTTTTTTGCATATCTTCTAAGTATTGGTCCTACATCCCCCGTAAAGGTAGCAGCTGTACCCTTTCACGATACCCTTAATACCAGGAACCTCACCCCTTCGTACATGCGCATATATACACGTGCACATTCATACATACATAACACATATACACATACATACATACAAACACACACACACACACACACAAATAGATATATACATACATTCCCCTCACATGAACATTCGTACATATATATGCACGTACATGCATACATACTTAGAGTTCGTCGGGTAACTGACAACAGACGTATAAAAGAAAAAAAAATCCACAAAAAGCAAAGATATTGAATTTTCAAAATCAAATAAATAAATAAAAAAGGAATAGAAACAATGCATTTTCAGAGAAATTATTCAAATCTATTTATTAGAGAAACAAGTTTTCCAATGAACCCGCCCTCAATGACAACCTCGATGGGACATCTGAAGCGATTATTTGCTAGAATCAGATGGTTCCCTTTTACGCTGCCCATCATCTTTTTAACGAGTCTTTGATGCTGTGAGAAATGATTCCTCTAACTTTAGGGTGTGCGCAGATATTTTATGCTTCTTTGCGATGCGTGTGAGTATGAATGTGAATGACCATCTTTAATTAAAAAGAAATATTCGATTTCATTTTGAATATCTTGTGTGCGTACATATGTTTCTTTGTTCGCTAGTTTTACAAAATGCGTGCGCACAGCTTAGACCATTTGTTGTGTGGCCACCGACTGGTCACCCTTTCAACGTGGTAGAAAATAGGGTTCAAATTAGTAGAACTGCGTGGGGAGGTCACACGATCGTCAAAGCCTTTAGCCAACCTCTAGAAGGGAGCAATATCATGCTTGAGTATGTATGGCCTTTCCTGGGCCACCTTCGCCTGGGATATGTCCATCATATCCATTACCTCGATGCAACGGTAGAGACCTTGCAGAATGACAAGAATCTCTTCGCTGCCGACCCACCGAACATGACGGGAACTTGGTATGTATTATCCGAGCTGGCAGAAACGTTAGCACGCCGGACGAAATGTTTGTCGGTATTTCGTCTGCCGTTATGTTCTGAGTTCAAATTCCGCCGAGGTCGACTTTGCCTTTCATCCTTTCGGGGTCGATAAATTAAGTACCAGTTACGCACTGGGGTTGATATTATCGTCTTAATACCTATGTCTGTCCTTGTTTGTCCCCTCTATGCTTAGCCCCTTGTGGGTAATAAAGAAATAGGTATGTATTATCGTGGCGACCGCCTTGAGCCACCTACCATTCTTCCACTTCATTTTCTGGTTCTAGTTGAAGTTCCTCTCAACAGAGAAGAATCAAAGCATGGCGGATTTTTCGGGACATTTGTGTTTGCTCAGCAGGCGTTCAACTGTATCACATGGCTATCCAGACTCTTTCCGGACATAAACTATCCTCTCATAATGCTGGAAAGGTACCTGATTTCTTTGAACACCATACGTCTAAGAGTGAACCTAAAAGCGATGGCTCGCATCGACTTACTGAGGTCATCATTGAGGATACTCTGTTGGAGAAACTTTGTCATCTTGATAATATCTGATTGCTGAGAATGTTTCCGGCATTTGGTTACAAACAACACGTTCCCTCAATAAACCCCCAGCTCTTTCCCAAGCATCAAGACAAATGACTTGGCGGTGTTTAGGGAACTGTCGATCTTTGAGTCGGTCTGGTTGGTGGGTAATATCCACGAGCACGGTGTATTTTCTCATTTCTTGTGTCACATTGGAATCTACCATGTTAAAAGTGCCAATACGTCTGAAAGAGAAACGAGGAAGTTAAAAAATTGATCAATGACAAAGTAAATTTAATATAGTTTGTTTTCGATTTATGACTTACTAAGCTGATGTTCTGTTCACAAAGACCCACTACATCTCGTACACACACACACACGCACACACACACACACACACACACACACATTTACACATAAACGCACAGCCATATCCATATGCACGCACACACATGTATGTATGTAGGTAAGTATTGTGTGTGTGTGTATATATATATATGTATATATATATATAGTATATATGTATGTATATGCGTGTGTATGTATGTATATATGTCTGTCTGTGTATGTATACATATATATATATATATATATAGATATATATATATATATATATAGATATATATATATATATATATTATATATATATATAATTAATCAATATAGGGTAGCAAAAAATTCAGCAGAAATTATTTGCCACCAGCGGTCTAGTGGGAAAAAGGAAATAGTCAAAGACTATTAATAAATTCAACAGCAAAATTAAGGAACGGCCATAATAGGCCGTTCAACCCACTAGAAATAGCAGCCAAGGCTTCAACCGCAAAAAAAGTATTAATTCCGTAAACAAGGAGAAAATTTAAAAAAACATTTACCCTGTTATACTTTATACAATGCATCGTTTCATCTATTTTTTAATGGTAAATCAGCCTGATTAAATTAAATCAAACTAATCCTCCATAGGCCAACAGATTCATCAGTAAAGTAAGCCAGACGGGAGAGATATTTTCACGAGGCAGCACCATTACTGTCTCGGCTGATTTACCATTAAAAAATAGATTAAACGATGCATTGTATAAAGTATAACAGGGTAAATGTTTTTTAAATTTTCTCCTTGTTTACGGAATTAATACTTTTTTGCGGTTGAAGCCTTGGCTGCTATTTCTAGTGGGTTGAACGGCCTATTATGGCCGTTCCTTAATTTTGCTGCTATATATATATATATATATATAAAGTTAATCCAAACATGAAAACACAAAGATAAAACACAATAACGCGAGGACGTGGAACAAATTTAGTATTATTGGACGCTCAGAAAGGAATGGAAGAAGGAGGGTTTAACGTTTCGAGCGGAGCTTTTTGTCGGAAACATAGAAGGAAAGATCTGGAGAAGGGAAGACAGAGGAAAAAAATCGCCAACGGTACACACGAGGTCACATTTTGAATGACCGGAAGGAAATGGGCGAAGAAAAGTTCTTTCAAAGACAGGAGAGTGCAGGAGGAGGTATGTGTGTGTAAGTGTAGATATGTGCGTGCGCGAAGGTCTGCATGTGCGTGTGTGCGTATGTGTGTATGTGTGCAATGATAACACGTGTGTGTGTGTGTGTGCGTGTGTGTATGTGTGTGTGGTTGTGGCTGTTAATCTTTGCATGTTGTAGGGCTTAGTATTGTTTAAGGTCAAGGAAGAAGGAATTGGGAGTGGCTCTTTTTGTCTGTCTGTCTCTCTCTCTTTCTCTCTCTCTCTCTCTATATATATATATGTGTGTGTGTGTGTGTGAGTATATATATATGCATAGACTCATACACACTCACACACACACACCACACACACACACACACACACACACACACATATGTATATATATATATATATATATATATATATATATATATATACTATATATAAATCACAGTGTGTATGTGTATGATGACTAACGCATACATTTTCACAATTCTCAACCGCTTTTCCCCAAACTTTACACACACATTACTTATGTCCCAAGGATGGTCATGCACTATAACATTTTGCTCAGAGCTCCTGCATTAATGGACAAACAAAGAAAAACGGTGGTTTACACGGGTTTGTCTCGTATGTTAGAGTCTTCCATACTTTTTTAATCTATATGGTCGTAATGCATTAGGGAATATGTTTTAGTGGTTTTCACATTTTTATTTATTTATTATTTATCTTTTTTTTTGTAATTGTGTATTATTGGGTTGGTACATAATTATTGAGGCTTTTTTTTCAGCAAATTTTATTCAACAAAAGCAATAACAATATTTAACAAAAACGACGGTCTGACCGTCTGCCAAGCAAATGTGAAGCAGTAATTGAAGTAGATGGTGAATATGCTCCGGAATAATCATTTAAAGATGTTTTTGTTACATGTCGTTATTGTTTTTGTTGAATAAAATATGTTGAAAAAAAAGCCGCAATAATTATGCACCAACCCAATATTACTTGGTTAGAGAATATTATAAAAGTAAAAGGATTTTGTCTTTTTACTTATTTCGACTGTCCACCTGCGACTGTGATTAAATTGACAAGGAACACTGTATACGATGAATATCCAATACCAAACAATCTTAATCTCCATATTTAATCTGCATTAAACATTGGAAAGCTTACCTTTACCTGTTCTGAGTTATTCGAAAGGTTATGTTCTCTTCTCTCTCTTCTATTTGTTGATACCTTTATTTACCTACCAATTCGCTTTAAGGATACTTATTTACCTATCCATTATGATATTTCGAACGCGAAATCTTTCCACTGCAAACTGTTAAAAATTCAAAGTAGTATTCGTGAACTGAAGTCAAACTCTTCATGACTTCATTTTTCGCTACCTGAAGTTACTTTCAGGGTGGTCGATCACCTTGATCACGTTGCAAATACATTCCTTTAACTCTACTTTTTCAAATAGGTATTGTATTGCCATTTTTGAAAGTACCACCCATACTTCTCCCCGAAAAAATAGCTCCCTTTGCTGTTGAATAAAAGAAACTCTCAGAGGGGAAGTTTCAACGTCTCCCTTCAATTTCCTTACACCATTTACGTGGCTGTTTTTGACAAGAAATTTCGCTTTCATGTAAAACAATTATATTTTGTAGTCATTATCCGCAATCTACTCCCAAAACATTTCAGTAACTATAAATTGTATCACTTGCAAACTTATGTTTTATGATCATTAAAGTGCAATGACCTCCACAATAACCAGCCTTCAATTTGATTTTTCGTTCCAAGGTTAATCGGAAACATAGATTGCCGTGCTACTCATAAACCTTCTCGGTAGTTCAATTATTTGGGGAAAAAATACCGCCAAAGCAACTTCAACCGTCCAAAGGACGGGTGTGTTTGCTAGTGTGTGTGTGTATATCTATCTATCTATCTATCTATCTATCTATCTATCTATCTATCTATCTATCTATCTATCTATCTATCTATCTATCTATCTATCTATCTATCTATCTATCTATCTATCTATCTATCTATCAATCAATCTATCTATCTATCTATCTATCTATCTATCTATCTATCTATCTATCTATCTATCTATCTGTCTGTCTGTCTGTCTGTCTGTCTGTCTGTCTGTCTGTCTGTCTGTCTGTATGTATGTATGTATGTATGTATGTATGTATATATGTATGTATGCATATGTATGTATATATATATATATATATATATATATATATATATATATATATATATATATATATGTATATATGTATATATATATATATATATGTATATATGTATATATGTATATATATATATATATATATATTGTCTTAGAGTGTGGTTACGCCTCAAGGAAGGAGTTTAGAGACCTCTTTAGACAGCTCTTTAATCATGCCTGACGATCACCATACTTGGGCAATTTGAGTTATATCCTGTTTTTTTTTCGGACATTTTATCACTGTCTCTTTTTTCTCTGCCACCGATCCAAACCGGATCAAACCGGTCCAAACCGAACCAAACCGGTCCAAACCGGTTCAAACCCGATCAAACCGGACCAAACCGGTTGAAACCGGATCATAGCGGCAGAGAAACGAGGAACATTTCAGTGGGAAGAGGAGTTAGGGAGTCAATTGATAGGTTGTATGATGAGGCCTGAACTTCCTGTTAGATTAACAAGCTAACAAGTCACAGCTATATTCTGAACCAAAATTGTCCTTTAATCAAAATAACACGTAAATTTCCCCCCTTAGAATTCTCCATTTGAATTCACCGGATGTCTTTTGGATCGACTAAACAATAATTTCAACCACCAGATTCGAAAGGAAGCACAAACTTGATTTAAACCATAGAGAGGTGTTGCACAGGTGTTGACACGTGGAAGTATATGTTTATTTTCAACGAGCAGTAAAGGAATATATAATCGTTCTTTTTCGAGTTACACCTTGACAATGAGAACACAAATCATCTCGTCTGATAATACTCGAAATTTATACCTGCAACAAGACTTCCAGTCAGTAGTTATTTTGTTATTTATCATTATTTACTGTTAAGGCGCGTGGCTTAAAGGTTAGGGCATACGGCTAATGATCGTAAGGTCGTGAGCTCAATTCCCGGTGACGCGTTGTCTTTGAGCAAGAAACTTCATTTCACATTGCCCCATTCCACTCAGTTGGCAAAAATGAGTAGTACCTGTATTTCAAAGGGCCAGCCTTGTCACCTCCTCGAGGACTACGTTAAGGGCACATGTGTCTGTGGACTGCTCAGCCGCATGCACGCTAATTTCACGAGCAAACTATTCAATTGATCGGATCGATCAGCTGGAACCCTCGTCGTCGCAACCAACGGAGTGCCATTATTTACTGTCACATTTGTTTTTTTACCACATCCACCCGTTGCTTGTTGTTATTACTTCCTCTGTATACTCATCATTTACATCCCAAATAACTTCAACGACTGTTGTAAGCAAAATACAACCAAACATTATATATATATTTTATCTTTTACTTGTTTCAGTCATTAGACTGCGGCTATGTTGGGGCACCACCTTATGTATTCATTATATATATATATATATATATATATATATATATATATATATATATATGTAGGAGCATTAAAATCATTTTTACTTGAATTTCGATTTTTACAAAAAATATCTAATTTTCTATTATTGATTGAGGATGTAATTCTAAAAAGATTCATTGACAAGGAATGACCAACTCTTATAGATTTAGAATTAATAATTTCCCTATACTTATTATCCTTGTTTAAATGTTTATGAATTAATCGATAAATGGATTTAATTATGTTACTTTTGATTTGACTTTCAAAGGGTATAAACCACAAATTATTGGTTTTATTTGGACAAATATAATCAATATTAGATTTATCAGAATTTATGTAAGGAGTATATCTTTTTTTTTATTAATATCATATTTACGATTATAAGTATTATCATATATGTTATTAATGCTATTAATTTTCGTTTTATTAAATCAGGTTTCACGAGTTTAGAATCAACTTTAATATTTATCTTTACAATCTTTTTATTATTATTCATATTTTTAAAGCTCTGGCCATTTATCGTAGGGTTTATATAATCATTTTTTATCTTTCTATCTATACTTTGTTTTCTTTATTTTATTATTATTTGCAGCTTCAGACCATTCATTATATGTTATATTTGGGTTACTCTCTATTTTATCTTCGCTATTTTCATTAAGTATGTATTCATTGGGTCTATGATATTATATTTTATGCTTATATCCTGCTTTTTCAAGTGCATTATTATAGAAATTAGCATTTTTATAGATCTCTTCATTATAGGAAAGATAAGTTAGTCTTTTTTCTATGTTTTTAATTAATGTTTTTTTAAATTGATTTTGGATTATTACTTAGATTATCAATATATCTTAGATTCGTGTTAGGCTTATGATACAGTTCATATCTACCAGTTGCAAGATTAAAGTTAATATTCCGAAAATTGACCGAGTTATTTTGTTTTTCAATAGAGATTGAAACACCATAATTAAAAAAAATTATGCAATTTTTTCTTATATATTTTCAATTTCCTATTTGATTGGTTTTTAATTAGAAACAGCGCATCATCCCTGTATAATCCGCCCGTAATTTCAGGAAATTCATTAAGTCATATAGAATGTATATACCTACTAGGTCTGTTACCTGGGCGGAATCTGCGGACCCTATGGTTATGTCAAGTGAATTATAGGAAACCTTTGTAACCCAATATTTATTATGGAACTTAATTACTGATTTTCTGGCTGTGAAAATAACATCAATTTCTTTCATATATAAGTTAGTGAAATTTTTAGCGAAAATAAGAGAATTGATAGAGGAATAATAGTTGTCAATATCCACTTGCAAAAATTAAATTTATATTTCTTAACAATACTGTTGAACCAGCCTATTAGTTCTTGAGTATTTGGCCAAAGTTTTAATTTAATCTTTTTCTCAAGTATAGGTATGTATTTATCTAAGATATTCTTACTTAATATATCTATGTCAGTTTTTCTGGGGCATATTAGTCTAACTTTAGAGTTAGTTTGGAAAATTTCTTTATAGTTTTACAACGCGTATATATATATATATATATATATATATATACACGTGGCTTCAGAGAACTGGCGTTACTAATTTGCATATTATAAGTACTTAGCACTTTATATATATATATATATATATATATATATATATACACACATACATACACATACACGGAGGGTACGACGGGTAAATTATCGCCATTTTATATATTTAATTTCGCGCATGCGCATTGTTTGTTTTTGATATTGTCGACTACACACTATAGTAGGCTCAGCTGGACACCGTCTGTGGAAAACAGCACCATGATGCAATTCACCCTACCAGAAATTTGGAAACGGAATGATGTACTGCTTGGCATTCGCGCCAGAAGCTCCAGTACAAACATTTCAGTGTGTTTGGGTGTCAATCTGACGACAGTGCAATCTGAGGACATGTATGCAGAGTGATAAAAATCAAACATTTAATCAACATCATGGTGTTTGGAGTGATCACTAGTGATGGCTAAGTTATGCCCCCATTCATCTTCCCACACGATCTCATACTTAACACGGAGGTCTACATCAAGTGCCTGGAGGAGGTAGTGCTGCCCTGGGTCAAGAGGGCGGCTCTGGAAGACCCTGTGTCTGGCAACAGAACTCTGCACTATGCCACACAAGTAGGAGAACCCAGTCAAAGCTGTCAGACAATTTCTGCAACCACATTACTCCAAACATCTGGCCACCTAACTCCCTAGACTGCAACCCCCTTTATTATTATGTGTGGGGCACAGTTGAGCGAGAGACCAACGAAACACCTTATGACACTATAGATGAACTGAACGCAAGGATTGTGGCAGCACTCAACAACTTAAACTAGGAGACCGTCCAGAAAAGTTCAGGAAATTCGGAAGTGGTCTGGAGGCCATGGTTGAAGCCAATGGCAATTTTATTGAATAAATTTACTCTTTAGTATTTCAAGATATTTTAATGTCATTTTGGTAAATATATCTGTTTAAATGAGATGTCAGTGTTATTTTCAATTTTGCGTAATTTAAAGGACAATATATTCACCGTACCCTGTATATATATGTATGTATACACACATATACACAGCGACACACGTTTATGTAGAGGGATTTAAAATTTAAATCGCATGTCATTATATTTTCTTAACAATTTGCCCTGTTTGGCTTTATATATGTATGTGCGTGCGCGCGTATACATATATATACACACACACAAACACAAGCACACATATATACATATATCTATATCTGTATCTATCGATCTATCTGTCTGTCTATAAATATTGGCAAATTTGTTGTTGAAAAAGCACCTAAGTTGGAAAAACTTGTAATTGTTAAAATAAATTTATTTACACATATACCAAATATTTTTTGTTTATTAATGGTAAACATTTAGAATTATAAATTAAAAAAAAACATCTATAAAAGTTTCAATGCTGACAAGTTTAAATGTTCATAACAAACAAATTTAGAATTATGAATTAGAAAAGCATGTTTAAAAATTTCGATGTTGACAAGTTTAAATGTTGATAACAGTCACTAATATTAAAACTGTACATGAATTTGCTTGAATGTATAAAGCTCATTAAAGTTAGTTGTCATCGACAAGAAATGAATATCATCAAAGTTTCAGTCATACTGCGTTTAGAGGGGAAAAACAAGGGAGAAATGAAGATAGTAAAAAAGGGGTTTGGTTTACAATTTCTCCGATCCTCTTTCTGTCGTGTGTAGGAACTTTCGCTTGTAACGGTGTGTTTTGGATCCGGTGTATTTATAATTTTTTCCGCGAGCGGATCTGATTTTTGATTCGTTAAAGTACTGGTGACGTCTTGTTTTTCCGGTGGTCAAGTTATTCGTACTGCCTGGTTGGCTTCCCTGTGGTGAACGGTCAACAGTCGTTCCGGTTGGTTTTACCATTGATAAACAAAAAATATTGTTGAAACTAATTTGGTATATATGTAAATAAATTTATTTTAAACAATTACAAGTTTTTCAAATTTAGATGCGTTTTCAACAACAAATTTGGTTGTATTTTTTCCTGCGTGGAAATACACCCCCCACTTCCGTTTTATATATATATAATATATATATATATATATATATATATATATATCTATATATATATATATATATTATATATATATATATATATATATATATATATGTATGTATATGTATGTATATATATGTATATATATATATATATGATTAATATATATATAATATATATATATATATGCATATATATATATAATGTAAATAATATATATATATATATTATATATATATATATATAATATATAATATATATATATATATATATATATATATATATACATACATACATACACATACATATGCATATATGGATACAGGACGTCACCAACAGTAAACAAACAACAGGAAATCTGAAAACAAATGAATTCAATACGCAAACAACGAGAGAAACAAATGGAAAACAGGACAAGTAACACAAAGAACGACCCTTCATCAGTTGTCGGCTGTCTATCTACTCCTCATTTCGAGCACTGAACGACTATATGAGTCTTCGAAGACAGTTGCTCCCATAAATACCAAAATCAAATATGGGATTTATAGAAGGTCAAAGTTGGGAACAAAAACAGGACAGTGGAGACATATAAGGAAACCGAACGAAAACAAATATGGAGGGTCATTAGACCAGAACGAGGGTAAAATAGAGAACGCTGGAGAAATATTTTCTTTGACAAGCGAAAAGATAAAAGAGAGAGATAGGATACGTCCAGTCCTTAGGACAGTCCTGAAAGAAAAGAAAGATGATCACGCGAGGAAAAGAAAGATGGACGGTAGTCACGTGAGAGCAACAAGAGAGAGAGAGAGAGAGTAAAGGAGAAAGAGGGAGAGAGAGAGAGAGACATATAGAAAACGGCGAAGGGGAGAATACATATACATATATATAGAATATAACGATAAAAATCACGTTAATGATTTTTATCAGGTAGTCAAAATGCTATAAAAATTTATACATTAAAGTAAAATTAATATACATATGTATATCATTCAACTACGGTAGTGGTTCAATATATTCTTAAGTCCACCGTTTCGTCAATCGCAGCAGCTTCCAAGCTTCACCACTAATTCAGTTCTCAACTAAATTGCAAACTGTTAATAGTTTTAAAGGGGACACCTGTTCAGCTCATAAATAGTTTGGGATTTGGTCCACTAGAAAAAAGTTACATCAAAATATCTGTGACCTCAAGAGGGGCAGTAGAGCAGATATTCATTTTCAATTAACATAAAAAATTAACAAAAAAAATTGATGACCAATTAGATTAAGTAAATGAATAAAATAATCTCCCCCACTCCCCGCAAGATTACTGCAAAAAGAAATAATTTACCAAGTAATAAGCATACCACGTTTCTATAGGTAAATATAAATTAGTCAACGTATTATTGTTATAATTATATTTATAATTATAACAATACAAACTAATACACTGATCCTACATTCCAAAACATATAATACGTATGTACATATAAATATGTTTGAATGGAAAAATATACGTATATATATATATTTGTGCGTGTGTGTATGTGTGCATATGCATATATACGTTCCTCATGTGTATACAGTTTCGTTCTGACATAACTGTAATAACTTTAAGATATATTGATTGCAAAATTACTATTCTTATAACTTTCAAAAATCTCTGTTTATATTTTATATTCTATATTATATCTAATATAAATAATAGAATGCATCTAGTATTAATAATATTAATGACTAGCATTGACGGGTCATAGTGCTAGTGCATGTATATATGTGTATACATGCATATACCATATATGATAATACTTATAATCGTAAATATGATATTAATATGTGTACATATTACATGTACATCTATATATATACATCTACACATAAAATACAAAATACAAAGTTATATATTGATATCGCTAGTGATAACAATGCTCAAAATATATAACAGACTAGAATTGTAGGCCCGTCTCTTGCAATTTCGATCAATTGTATCTTTTCCTTCTTCTTGTGTGGAAGTGTGGCTACAATCCAGCCTACTTCTACTTCTGGGGGAAATTTTTAATTTTTATCCGGGACGTCCTACGTCCCAGATATAAAGGTAAAAATAAAATATTTCCACTTTGCAAAGTTCGAGTCGAGTACTCCCTTGCACGCTCCGTTGACTCGAACCTTGCTTCTATTGTGGCGAATTTACCGCTCTGGTTAGATATCTTTCATAGTCGCACCAAGACACTTTTCGAAGGTGTTCAAATCTTTTTTTTCTCTACATTGTATAATTTATAGACAATAGTCTTTTCTTTAATTTAATTTTTTATTTCGTTTGGTGGTGTTATCCTAGATTCACCGTCTTTGTCGGTGATCAATCCGAAATAGGTTTGTATTTCTTCCATTTTAATTTTAATGAGTTCGCACCCGCCGACGACTGCAGCGAAATTCATTTTTGGACTTTCTTCTATCGAAGGCATTCTAACAAAAATGCTTCCGTATAAACGGTGAAAATATTGTCAATTTCCCCAAACAGGGACACAATTCAATTTTTAAACAATAACCAAAGCTCCTTCACCCAAAGGGGGAGGGTTACGGTTTACAATTATTTAACAAATGCAACACAACAACGTTTCCCTTACGAGGAACCAACAAACGTGATAACAATAGTTAAACAGTAATAATAATAACAACAGCAGACCTTACGGTAAATCAAAAAGCAGTACGCACTTGAAGCTATAGTCCTTTATGTATAAGAAATAAACCAACAGCAGTACTCAGTAGAAGCGGCTGTTCGAGATAACAGACATTACATACAGCCAAACTTCATATAGATACTTAATGCTAGCTAATTAGCAGATAATCTAATGTAAAAGCCGTGGTAAAGGGTATGTGCACAGCTCCATCTGGACTATTCCATTTCTGCACACTAATTTAATTTTTGATTTATTCCCATTCATGTGAAACCACTTATTCAAGTTCATGTCATTCATGCAATTTTATACCAAATGCTATTTTTACTTGTAACTATGTTACGATTTAATTATTATATTATACTTTAGCTTGATTTTAATTATTACTTACTACATATAATTCAATTGTTATTATTATTTCTAATGTTTATTGTTAAAGTGAAAGTATCTGACATAAAATAGAGAAATGGTTTTGTTTCACTTTTAACACGTAATACTGAAATAGTGGAGAAGAAAGGATATTGCTATGGGTTCGCCCTAGGAAAGAAGTTGAACATTTTCTTTTGCCCATGAAACTACATGGGGCCTAAGTAAGGCATGTGTAAAACTTGAATGAAATTGGTTGTGTAGTTCTCAAGTTTTAGGGAATCATAGTGGAGAAGATATGATATTGCTGTGGGCTCGCTCTAGGCAAAAAGTTAAAATTTTTTTGCCGATGATACTCCCCGGACCCTAAGTAAGGGATGTGTAAAATTTGAATAAAATTGGTTGTGTAGTTCTCAAGCTTTAGAGAAACACACAGACAGACAAACAGACACACATTCTCAGTTTTATATATATAGGGATAATTGATTATTGTGTATGCTTATAAATGTAAATATGTATGAACATTTAAGTATATATATATATTTATGCATATTTATATATGTATGTATATGTATATATACATATACATATTTATATATATTATATATTATATATATATTATATATATATTTAAATGTGTGTGTATTTTTATTTATTTATATTTATATTTATTTATAACTTAACCTTATGTACTTTATAAAATCTCCGACGAAGCTTAGAGAAACACCCAAGTACCTCAATTTCATCTACTTATTACTTCAGTATACTTGAGTAATAAAAGTAGAATGAGGTATTTTTGCCTCTTGGCTGAAACAGCTGTAAGTTATCTTCCCAATTTATATTCATGTATGTTATATTGTAATAATTACTGGTATCTTTATATATTAATATATTTTATATCTTATATGTAAAGCATAATATGTTATACATGTATGTATATTCTTGTGATTGTCATTTTAGTAAATAAATAAGTTGACATAATATAATGTCTAAAAGTTGATGAACCACCTATTGATCCCCTCCATTTTCAAATTGTTCTATAAATTAATGGTAAAATATCTCTTTACCTTCACCCATTTAGTACACTAGGTAATGCAATAAAAAATACTTGTGTATTAATAATCGGGTATTCTACTAGCAGTATATTGGATAGATATTATCCCTTAGTTGGTTAGATTCACAACCTCTAACTTTCTTGAAATTAAAATATATATATATATGTATATATATATATATATATATATATATATATATATATATATATATATATATATATATATATATATATATATATATATATATATATATATATATACTTTATTTTAAGCAGCAGAAAATTCAACAAAATCTGTTACTCTGAGTTTCTCGTTGCCGTTCATCAGACAGTTTTTGCTAGAATGGAACTTATATATTAATTCAATCTATACTCTTACAAACGCTACACCTTTAAAAAGAAATGGACTTGTTTGATTGGTCCTTTAGAAAAAACGGTCAATCTTCGAGCGATAAACAAAAAGGTCAAAAATATATGTATATATATATAAAAAAACTTATAAAAATTATAAAATCCGAGGAAAAAACCGAGGAAAAAAACTATTGCCGTTAATGAAGACAGTACAAATTAATGCATAGAAATTAAACCTGTTATAAATACTGCAATACATATTATATTAAAATCTACATATATATATCAACATACACAAAAGGATGCGCGTAAACGCCATACATACATATACAGACGTATGAATATGAATCTAAATATACACATAAAAGCATGTATACATATATTCACGCAAACCGTCTCGCACGCAAGCTAAAATTCATCTATGTAGCAATTCTCATATACTGAGCAAGGAGGGGGAACGAGAGAAAGGGAAAGAGAGAAAAAGGAACGAAGGAGGGGTGGGGAAAAAACTTGTAA
The DNA here is from genome assembly GCF_006345805.1 of Octopus sinensis. NCBI lineage: Eukaryota > Metazoa > Mollusca > Cephalopoda > Octopoda > Octopodidae > Octopus > Octopus sinensis. The sequence goes on along the minus strand of NC_043004.1, from coordinate 50,223,985 downwards.
CGATGTTATTGGCATCTATAGAGGCCAGTATACATACACAAGTTTGAATTGATACATATACATACCGTCGTGTATATGTGTGCTTAAGCACAAGCATACTTTCACTTACACATACACAGATACGCATGCTTACAAATACATATGCTTTGCTATACACATACATATATAAACATTCTAATTTTGACAACATTGCTTCAGAAAATTCATTTAAAACAAGATTTTATTCTCATAAGAATTCTTTTAAATACCCAGAGAATAGGAAGAAAACCAGCCTAGCAAAATATGTCTGGGAACTAAAAGAAAAGGAAGCCCCACCTTTCAACGTGACATGGAGCATTCTGGACAGGGCGGCACCATACAGGCATGGAGCTTACAAATATAATTTCAAGTGCAGACTTTGCCTATTAGAGAAAATGCACATCTTATTCAAAGACAATAATTCTTTGAATCAAAGAAGTGAGTTAATGAACTTATGTAGGCACGCGGCTAAATTTAAAATGTCGAATATAAATATACCATATGGATAGAGTATATATTTTGTATTTTTGATTTTTGATTTTTGATTTTTGATTTTGATTTTGACTCTTGAGCGCTACGACGGATTTATAGCAAAGTCTTATGTTTCTACATATATATTAGGAAAACCTACAAACTTTGTTTTCATGTTATTGTATTGCATAGGATTACCTTGATTATTTATATACCCTGATTATTTATAATGACCCAAAATAGGATGTTATATTTTATTTTATATGTCTTTCGTATATATTTTTTATTAATGCACCCATTTTTTAAAAGCAATTGTTTTTTTTTTTGTTTTTTTTTAAAAAAAGCAATGTTGTCAAAATTAGAATGTTATATATGTATGTGTATAGCAAAGCATATGTATTGTAAGCATGCGTATCTGTGTATGTGTAAGTGAAAGTATGCTTGTGCTTAAGCACATATACACGACGGATGTATATGTATCAATTCAAACTTGTGTATGTATACTGGCCTCTATAGATGCCAATAACATCGTTACAAGTTTTTTCCCCACCCCTCCTTCGTTCTTTTTTCTCTCTTTCCCTTCTCTCGTTCCCCCTCCTTGCTCAGTATATGAGAATTGCTACATAGATGAATTTTAGCTTGCGTGCGAGACGGTTTGCGTGAATATATGTACACATGCTTTTATGTGTATATTTAGATTCATATTCATACGTCTGTATGTATGTATGGCGTTTACGCGCATTCTTTTGTGATAGTGATATATATATGTAGATTTTAATATAAATATGTATTGCAGTTATTTATAACAGGTTTAATTTCTATGCATTAATTTGTACTGTCTTCATTAACGGCAATAGGTTTTTTTCCTCGGTTTTTTCTCGGATTTTATAATTTTTATAAGTTTTTTATATATATATACATATATTTTTGACCTTTTGTTTATCGCTCGAAGATTGACCGTTTTTTCTAAAGGGCCAATCAAACAAGTCCATTTCTTTTTAAAGGTGTAGCGTTTGTAAGAGTATAGATTGAATTAATATATAAGTTCCATTCTAGCAAAAACTGTCTGATGACGGCAACGAGAAACTCAGAGTAACAGATTTTGTTGAATTTTCTGCTGCTTAAAATAAAGCATATTACTATACCACTGGTATTTGAGTACTCTTTTTCCACCTTGTTTCACATTTATGTGTTTACTCCGGTCTATATATATGATATAGATGCATATATATATATACATATATTGTATTATATATTATATATATATATATATATATATATATAGATGTATATATATATATATATATAATATATATATATATATATTTTGTAAAAAAGAAGTTTGAAATGCCACTATATTAGATAAATTTTAATTTTTACATGTTTCGGTTCTTGAAATAACGAACCTTATCAAAAAGAATTTTTTTATAATAAAGAGTATAATGAAATAGTTCATAATTGTTTCATACATTCAATAGAGTCCATGCTACTATACATAAAAAGTATAATGGAACAGTTCATAATTGTTACATACATTCAATAGAGTCCATGCTATATACAATCAATAGAATCCATGTTCTTGAAAGGCAAAAAAATATTATAAGGTGTAAGTCGTTCCTTACTGTAGTGCAGGAGTTCATTATAGATTTACCTAGTGATCCGATGGGAGCAACAGTAGTGATTCTTGGTTGACGACTGTTAGCGTAATTTTGGTAACCTTGTGATTGTTGTGTTTATATCAGTTAAGTTGTGGCACTGTTTACTGACGTCATATAATTCCAAACCAATCAAAGCCAAGCTTCAACGATTATAAGTAAAAGACCCCCAACTGTATCCTGTTTAGGAAACCAGCCAAGCAGAACGACAAGTTTGACCACGGAAGAAAAACGTCATCAATTTTTTAGCGGATCAAAATTAGATCTGACCCATAATTGTATCCTGGTTAGTTTGACCACGGAAGAAAAACGTCATCAATTTTTTAGCGAATCAAAGTCAGATCTGACCCATAATTGTATCCTGGTTAGTTTGACCACGGAAGAAAAACGTCATCAATTTTTTAACGAATCAAACTCAGATCTGACCCATAATTGTATCCTGTTAGGTGGCTAGTTTGACCACGGAAGAAAAACGTCATCAATTTTTTAGCGAATCAAAGTCAGATCTGACCCATAATTGTATCCTGTTAGGTGGCTAGTTTGACCACGGAAGAAAAACGTCATCAATTTTTTAGCGAATCAAAGTCAGATCTGACCCATAATTGTATCCTGGTTAGTTTGACCACGGAAGAAAAACGTCATCAATTTTTTAACGAATCAGAATTAGACCTGACCCATAACTGTATCTTGTAGGGAAACCAATCAAGCATGGCGACAAGCTTGACCACTGGGGTAAAACGTCATCAATTTTTTGACTAATCAAAATCAGATCTGTTCGCAGAGAAAAAAATTCTTTTTATAAATTTTTCCTTCCCTAAGCCATACCACTGCCAGCGGGAGTGACTGTTTAAGGATCTGAGAAATTGTAATTACCCCCACCTCCACTATTTTAATTCTCTCACTGTGGCCGTAGTAACAGTGACCACGGTGGTTGTAGTAGTGGTAGTGTTAGTGGGAGCAGTCGTAGTGGTTGTGGTAGAGTTTCGTTTTTTCTTTTTCGGAAGACCAATGTTTTGTTTTAATATTCCTGGCCCAGGGTGTTCAAACTTGGTCTAAATTTTTTGATGAAATAAAGTTCTTTATTTTGGTGTTGCGTGAAGGTTACGCTGTCACTGAATTTGTAAAGTGGGTAAGTTGTAAATTTCGGATTTTCATTTGCAGCGCATCTATCTATGTGTCCGCTTACCGGTATTTTCCGGTATTCAGGGTTTCTAATTTGTGATTTATGCACCACCATCCTGTTACGTAAGCTATTTTTTGTATGGCCTATATATTGCCTATTGCAGCCTGCGCATGTTAAGACGTAAATTAAGTTTTCTGATGCACAGGTGAAGTTTGTTCTAATGGTGAACTGATGGCCTTGTTCTAGTATAAATTATGAACCTTCTACTAAGATGACACAGATTCCGCAGTTGGGCCTTCCACATTTTCTAACTGCTGGTTTTGTGGTTGATGTTGGGTGCAGTTTAGCTTGGGTTAAAATCCTTTTTAAGGATTTTGGTTGCCGTTTACTTTTAATGATGGTGTGTGTTTCGAGAATCCGGTTCATCTTTGGGTCTCCCTTTAGTAGGGCTGTGCTTTGTAGTATGGTGCTGAAGGCCTCATTGTTAAGTGGGTTGTGTGTAGAGATGTAGGGAAGGGTTTTTAATTGTTCTTTCTTTTTTGGTTTTGTTTGTCTCAGGTCTTCTATACTTAATTTAAGCGCCCGTTGGATTGCACTGTCTATTAGGGGCTGTGGATAGTTTCTTTTTGTGAGTGTGGTTCTAAGTTCCTGGAGACGTGTGTGTCGGGTGTTTGTGTCTGATATTATGGTGCAAATCCTTCTAGCTAGACAAAAAGGAACATTTATTCTAGTGTGTCGTGGGTGGCATGAACCAAAGGGTAGGTACTGTTTGGAGTCTGTCGGTTTATAATAGATATCTGTCTCTATTTTGTTGCCGGTTTTCTTAATGAGGATGTCTAAAAATGGTAATTCTTCTTCGTTATGATCCATCGGGAATTGTATATTATCATTTATTCCATTTAATAGTATTTTTAATTCCTCAAGTTTCTCTATACTTTTATCCCAGACGTCAGTGAACAGTGCCACAACTTAACTGATATAAACACAACAATCACAAGGTTACCAAAATTACGCTAACAGTCGTCAACCAAGAATCACTACTGTTGCTCCCATCGGAACACAAGGTAAAATCTATAATGAATCCTGCACTACAGTAAGGAACGACTTACACCTTCTTATAATATATTTTTTGCCTTTTCAAGAACATGGATTCTATTGATTGTATATAGCATGGACTCTATGAATGTATGTAACATTATGAACTGTTCCATTATACTTTTTATGTATATAGCATGGACTCTATTGAATGTATGAAACAATATGAACTATTTCATTATACTCTTTATTATAAAAAAATTCTTTTTGATAAGGTTCGTTATTTCAAGAACCGAAACATGTAAAAATTAAAATTCATCTAATATAGTGGCATTTTCAAACTTCTTTTTACAAATATATACCCACTCGTATACGATCCAATCTTATTATAAATATATATATATATATTTCTCTAATTCCCCTTTTCTCTCCACCGTTTTCTGTCTGTCCCCCTCTGTCCCCCTCTCTTTCTCTTTCTCTCTCTCGTTGCTCTCACGTGACCACCGTCCATCTTTCTTTTCATCACGTGACCATTTTTCTTTTCTTTCAGGACTGTCTTCTATCTTTTTGTTTGTCAAAGAAAATATTTCTCCAGTGTTCGCTATATATATATATATATATATATATATATATATATATATATATATTATATATATATATATATACACATACACATATATAGGCTATATGGTAAGAAGCCTGGTTCTAAGTTCAGTCCCACTGTACGGCACCTTGGGAAAATGTCTTCTATATAGCTTCGGGCCGACCAAAACGTTTTGAGTGGATTTGGTAGACGGAAACTGAAAGCCCGTCGAATTAAAGAATATATATATATATATATATATACGTACATAAACACTCACACACACACACACACACACACATACACACACATTCATATATAGACGTTTGAGGCAGTTGGCTGTGGCCAAGCTGGATCATTGCCAATTAAAAAGTGGTCAGTAAGTCGCTACAGAAAATCTAAACTCGTACCTCTCAAATTCCGGCTAAGTGCTCGGGACCATTAAGCTAAGCGACTCCTATACGCATGCATTGTATGCACTATTGAGTTTGTGTGCGTGTTTGTGTGTTCTTTCATTCTTTTACTTGTTTCATTCATTTGATAGCGACCATGCCGGAGCACCCCTTAAAGTGTTTTAATCGAAGAAATCGACCCCAGGACTTATTTTTTGTAAGCCTATACATACGTATGCCTGCATGTATATACATGCACGTATAACTAAATGCCCGTGTACATATAGCAGAATGTGTGTGATTATATATCAACGTCAAGCATATGAAATATGCCTTTCTTTTTTCTCTCTAACCTATTTATTAAAATAAATGATTTTTGTATTACCTGTGACTCAATGTGAAAAGCTAGGGCAACACCAACAACCAACACTACCACCATCAGTAATCAACCAGACAACCAGACAACCAACCAGCCGATCGACGAACCGACCGACCGACCGACCAACGAGCCAGCCAGCCAGCCAGCCAGTCAACCTACTGCCGTAGACATAACGTCATCGACAGTGTCAAAGTCAGGTCATCGAAGGCAATATAGCTTTGTTCAAGGACTTGTCCCCATTCCCAGGTATACCATAACCGCAATGGTAAAATTTATTGCCACCTGACAATATTTAAAACTAATAACGACACGCTATGCATGCCATGCTACATCAACCACACACACACACACACACACACACACACACACACAGAGTAATTCTGTCTGAATAAGTTATGCGTGTGTGTGTGAGAGAGAAGGTTGTTGATATCCTGACTTCAGAACTGTATTTACGAGAGAGTCTGTGTGCCTGAGAATATGAATATTAATAATTCTTTTCCTTAAAGATGGGCGCAAATGTGGCTGTGTGGTTAAGAAGCTTGTTTTTCAACCACGTGGTCTTAGGTTCAGTTCCACTGAGCAGTACTTAGGTCTGTATTCTTCTTCTACAGCTCCGTGATGACCAAAGCTTTCTCAGTGAATTCGGATTCGGTGCACTAAAACTAAAATAAACCTGTTGAGCATATATTTATATATATATATATATATATATATATATAAATGTCTGTGTGTATGTGTTTGTGTGTGTCTGTCTGTGTGTATGTGTTTGTGTGTGTCTGTCTGTGTGAATCCCTAAAACTCGAGAACTACGCAACCGAATTCATTCAAAGTTTACACATGCTTTACTTAGAGTCCATGCAGTGTCTATCTACTCCTCATTTCGAGCATTGGACGACAGTATGAGTCTTCGAAGGCAGTTGCTCCTATAAGTACCAAAATAAAATTTGGGATTTATGGAGGGTCAAAGTTGGGAACAAAAATACGATAGTGGAGACATACAAGGAAACCGAACGAAAACAAATATGGAGGGTCATTAGATCCTATTTTACAAGGGTAAAATAGCGAACGCTGGAGAAATATTTTCTTTCACAAGAGAAAAGATAGAAGAGAGAGATAGGATACGTCCAGTCCTTAGGACAGCCCTGAAAGAAAAGAAAGATGATCACGCGAGGAAAAGAAAAATAGACGATGGTCACATGTGAGGAACGAGAGGGAGAGAGAGAGGGTAAAGGAGAAAGAGGGAAAGAGACAGGCAGACAGAGACAGATAGAAAACGGTGAAGGGGAGAAAAAATGGGAATTAGAGAAAGGATAAGAGAGAAAACGATAGGGGAAAAACAGTGTAGAGTAGAATCGCATCAAAAAGATTAAGATAAACTTACTTGGAAATGGATGCGTGGAGTGCAATCAAATAATAATATATATATAACATGAGGATTGGAGATAACAGGTTTTAATAGTAGATCACAACATTTTTTCTGCACCGCAGACCAGCTTTAAGCTGCTGAGTTTATATTCAGGCGCAGGCGTGGCTGTGTGGTAAGAAATTTGCTTCCCAACCACATGGTTCCGGGTTCAGTACCACCACGTGGCATCGTGTGCAAGTGCCTTCCACTATAGCTTCATAAGTCCTTGTAAGTGAATTTGGTTGACGGAAACTGAAAGAAGCCTGTCGTGTGTATGTGTATTTATATATATATATATTATATATATATATATATATATATATATATATATATATATATATATATATATATATATATATACAAATTGAGATAGGGGTTGTAAATGCAACCCTCCATGGGATAACATATATCCAATATACTGCTAGTGAAGTACCCAACAAAGTTAATACATAAATGTTAATGATTGCGATGTAATCAATTCATTTACTGTATTATATGGGCAAAGGTAAAATGATTTACCACAAATTACTAATACAAGATAAGAAAATGGAGAAATACATCTAAATCAAATATCAATTACCAGATAATACTCAATCACATACTTTATTAAACCACCACATAAGAGACTGTAGGGTTAGATATAAAAAGCAGAACAAATCAGTGTACATAAAGGAATGTACATAAAAAAGTGTACATAAAAGAGTAATGTTGTATAATAAGTAGAATATATATAAAAGAGAATATAAATATAAGTAAATATAAATATAAGTATAGATTACATCTTACAGCTGTTTCGGCCATGTAGATAAGTATGTCTCATTTTACCAATATTAGCCCTTTATGGTAGGTCAATATATAGATATAAATGAGACATTTACAAAAATATCATAAGGCCTCTTCGGAGATTATGTAATATAAATCAGTCTACATATATACCCACATGGGTGTGGGTGCATACCCATAATACAACATATACATATACATATGAGTGCATATACTCACACTCTTATAAATATAAAAATATACTTATACATAATGATATAAGTAAATAATATAAATTAGTAAACATATATATGTGTTCTACATCCAATGTCTCAGTTTTTCGACTCAATATTGTGATAATAAACATACACAAATTAGTACCTAGTTGCAAATATACATAGTCAATAGTACATTATATTGCTTCATACTAATTTCTAAAGTGTCATTAAAGTTAGCATCATTATCATTGTCAATATCATTAATGTTATCATTATTATCATTCATAATATTATTAATATTATTAGGATCCAGAGCGGTATATATTTATGTCCGGGTTCCAGTTAGTAATTTTCCTTATGACATAAATACACTATTGGATTTGAATTTAAAATTATCATTATCTTCCGCACGGTTGGTCAATTGAGAGCCGCCCGACCTCTACCACACTGTACAAGCAAAACATACACATCCACTTCTAACCCTAAACCCACACATCCACACAGAGACTCACACACACATGCACACACACATGAATACACCCCTACACCTCTCTACACATCCGCTAAGTTGCAGAGTGCATGTCTTTCATCACATGGCTTATAGACAAATCAGTACAAGCAGCAGTGTCTAACACTAACGCACACACTCACACGTACATCCGCATATACGCATAGATATTAATACACTTTCCTATACAGTGTCAGGGAATATATATATATATATATATATATATATATATATATATATATAATATATATATATATATATTTCTATGTGTGTTTGTCTTGGTGCTTGTCCCTTCCACTACCGCTTGACAACCGGTGTTAGTGTGTTTGCGTCTCTGTAACCTAGCGGTTCGGCCTAAGAGATCGATAGAATAAGTACCAAGCTTAAAAAATAAGTTCTGGGGTCGATTTCAAGTTAGTGCCCCAGCATGACCGCAGTCTAATGACTGAAACAAGTAAAAAATAAAAGATAATTGATATACTTGAATAGTTTTCAATCCTATTCCATCCGATGAAGCGGTCCTAACAATTTTTCCAGCTCTGTAACGATTCTGGCATTTTCCTGAATACATATATACTTTTCTGACGGTTAATTAAATATTCCCTAACGAACAAAACGGCTGGAAATGCTGCTTGAACGAGTGCAAATACTAGCTTTTAATTAATAAAATGATTCTAGAGAACTGCTATAAACGATACAAAACATTTTTCCAAGGCATGGATTGATTACACGTTTGACAGCGTTTCCCATAACTAGGTTCAGAAATGCTTGAAAATTTTATAAAGTCTCTCCAGTTATTGGCAATTTTCTATCAATTATTATGAAGCTCTGGAAGACAACTCTAATATTGGATTCAGAGGCAAGTATTGTGAACGCTAGTGACATTAATATAGACTGTGGTGTTTTCCGAGCTGATTATTCACCAATTCTCTTTTGCAGGGTTTCATTTCCTTAAGTAAGCTATTGAATGACGGAAGACATGGGTATAGAGTAAAGGAGAGATTAATTAAGCCCCATAAATGTGCTTGAGCAATATTCTTTAAAACAAAACCCTTGAAAATCTACACTATATGGCTAGAAAAGACCACCATAATCAAAGTCCAGAAGGAAACTACAAGTGTTTACGAGGTCTGATCAATAAGTATCCGGACTGTTGCCATAGTAACAAAACTAAAACATGCAGAGTGAAGCCGCTTGGCACAGATTGACCTTGACCTCTGTTGTGCATACACACTAACATTCTAGCTCACTTCTGCTGTTTACAGCAGTGCTTGGAGGGAAGGTGTGTAGCGTGTGATCGTCGCATTGACCATGACAGAGAAAGTTGTCATGGCGATACCTGCTCAAAGGCCTACGCAAAGTTGCAGAAATTGAATGGAGAGGAGTGTATGAGCCGCACATAAGTGTACGAGTGGTTCAGATGTTTCCAAAATGGCTGAAAAAATGTCGATATTGTCGAAAGTCCTGGGAGACCCGTAACCAGCAGAACTGAGAAAAACATCACAGATGTGCGTGCAGCTGTGAGGGGAAATCGTCGAATCACCATCCGTGAGTTATCAGAGGATGTGAAGATTAGTTACGGTTCAGTTCAGTCTATTATCACTGAAGATTTGGGTATGAGACGCGTGTCTACCAAGTTTGTGCCAAAAGTGCTTTCAGCTGACCAAAAAGACACTCGGGGTTTCAGTTGCACAAGATCTCCTTGGTTGTTTCGAGAACAATGAAAACTTTTTGAAAACTTTGCGTAGGCCTCAGAGCAAGTATCGCTAAGCTTTTGGCAAAATTTGATGCAGATTCTCTGCTCAACTTTCTCTGTTATGGTCAATGCGATGATCACACGCTCCTCTGTCATGGCCAATGCTACACATCTTCCTTCCAAGCACTACTGTAAACAGCGGAAGTGAGCAAGAACGTTAAAACTTAGTGCGCATGCACAGCAGAGTTCAAGGTCAATCTGTGCCGAGCGGATTTACTCTGCGTGTTTTAGCTTCGTTACTATGGTTACAGCCTGGATACTTATTGATCAGATCACGTAGATGTGCGTGAAGAGGATGACACCCAGCATCCACAAATGTGCAAGAAAATACGGAAAGAAAACTATCAAAGAGTCGACCTGTCCTAAAAAGGGAATTTAAAGCGAGAAACAGGGTTGAGGCTGTCACCATTCTGTTGCTATCTACAGTTTTAATATAAATTGTCCCTCAGTGAGATAAGTAAAACTGATACAAATTTACGTCATTATTGACACTTAAGTAACACTAATGATTGGATACTTGAACTTGTTTGAAAGCCATACCAAGAAACTACGCTCAATATCAAAAGCAGCAAAGAAATATGCAAAGGAATTAAAGATCATCGAGACTGAGGAGCAACTAAATGGTACATAAAAACCCTCTGAAAAACTAACCTAATTAAAAGTACAAATCAATTAAAATCTCAGCGCTACTTAATAAATGAGAAAATAAAGCATTATATGGTAAATACTCTACTAGGGCCAGCGATTCTGATACTGATACACATATGACCCATCAGTGGCTGTCAGCACCTGGACTAAAATAATAAGCAGAGGGATTCATTATAGCAGCTTAGGATCAGAGTCTGCTCACTAGAAATCATCAATATTCTTTAAGTAGTTCTAATTCTTGCTGTCGTGTTTGTAGTATAGCCAGAGAAACAGTTGGTCCTCTCATCTCTGATTGTCCTTTTAGCCTCAAATGCGTATACTAATTGCCATGATAGACTTGGATAGTATTTGCATCAGATCAAATGCCTACAGTTTGGTGAAGAACTGGTGTGAACTGGTGCCAGAGAAATAGAAAATAGAAACATAACCGTTCTTTGGGACTTTAAAATTGAAACGGATTGAGTTATTCTGGACAATATATTGCCGTGAAAAATCACATTGACAGAACGAGCTTGCTCAGATAGACATGTCAATTCCAGCAGACTGTTTTGTGAGAACGTTTGGAAAGTTAAGTAAATACAAAGACCTTGGAGTAGAAGTCTCAAAATGTAGCATCAAAGAATGACAATTGTACCTGTTGCTATCGGAGTTTTTGGGATGATATAAATGACACACTTAAACTGAACTGAATTTGAAGATTTTTTGGCACTTTTTCTTCTGGAACAACATGATGTGTTGGTGAACAGCTAAAGGCGTTGGAAAGCATAAAGATTAAAGTCGTAGCCGCAAAAAAGTTAGCTAACATGAAGTACTGGAAGCCATTTGAATGTTGGCAAAGAGTTACCTGTACCAGGGTGACTCGCACTGGGTATCAAATTTCGAGCACCACGACTACTGCTCAATATTCTGTGAACATTGCCCTGCAACGAAGACAAGGAGCCGTAGCTAGCAAGGAGGGATACAACAAGCGTTCTGATTGCGTCCACACGCCGGAATTTATCCATCAATTGTAGGACAAGGTGATGGAAAATCTGAGCAAGGGAATCCAGGCTTTGGCAAGAGAGATGGTATTGGATTCGCCACCATGAAGCTGGCCTTGAATGAAGTCCCTCGTTAGCACTCATACAAGAGGAACAAGGGATAATTCTCACGGTCTAGGCCTAGGAAAACCGCTTGACGAAGGTAAAGAAGCTCCTGAACAAGCTGAGACATCCTGTTGGGCCGGGGATGATTTCGTTCTTCTCAGGTGAAAAGAAAGTCTGTCAGGACCTGTGTCGCAACAGCCAGAACAAGTGACTTGCCAAGAATCCATGTAATGTTCCACGTATTTTAAACATCAAGTTCACCCAAACTGTTATGGCCTTTGGGTATTTCCAATGACTATGACGTCATGTCGCCTCCACGTCTTTGAATAGGGCCTCAGGTTTAACTCAGGTGGCTACATGAAGCTGCTGGAGACCATGGCCAATTCCTGACTGGAGAGGGTTGCTGCTGGAAGCATATATTTGTGGTAGCGGGATTCGGTTACTTACCACGCCGGAAAGAGTTAGAAGTGGTTGTTGGAAAATTACATGAATTAACCAAATCTAATTTCTTGCCCCCTAATTCATTCGATTGTAATCCTATGGATTATACTATGTGTGGGGCATGTTTGAGAAAGACACCAACCGCGCTGCCTGCAACAGCAAAGCTGAGCTGGTGGCCAGGATCAAGGAGGAATTCGAAGATCTTTCCAGGGACACAAGAGGGACGCAGTCGCTTGTTTCCAGAGTCACATCGCAGCTGTGATGGAAACTGAGGGCGGCTACTTTTAGAAGACTTACCTTCAAGCCATAATCGAGTTGATTTTTTTTTTTTGAATTTTTACCTTTACTTTTGGATCGGATATTGTTTTCTTTCTTTTAAACGAACTGTCAAATTTAGACCGAACACCCTGTACTGTGATGAAATACTAAGAAATCCAAAAAGTAACAAAACTAAGAAAAATTGTTTCCATTTTAACAAAAAACAAAACAAAAACAAAACAAAACAAAAAAAAACAATTAGCATGACAATGTTTGAGTCTTAAAATCTTTTAAAATTGCAAAGATTACAATAAACTTTTAACGGAATCTTCTCAGTAATTGGTGTCCTTTCCTTAAAATATATCGTTGCTACCCATAAATAATAGTCAAAGTAAAACATCTAACTTGCTATTACTTGAGGTTTCTGAGTGAGATATGGAATAGTTTGTATAAAATAAAGCAACAAAAACAATGAAAACATAATATATTGCTTTTTAACTCAGACTGAAGGCCAGAAATTTCAGCAGAAAGGGTTAACCGATTAAATAGATCCAGAATTTGATAATAATCTTATCAACCACAGAAGACTGAAAGGTAAAATCAACTTATGTGGGATTGGAATTCGGAACGTAAAGAGCTGCAATTGAATACCGTACAATACTTTGCTCTATGCTCTAACAATTCTGTCAATTCAATACCTTCTTTCTTGTGATCACGGAGGGAAATTAAATACATAATTATTCATGCATACAAAATATGACGCGTTAAAACGGGATTTACGTAAACATGTGCTGTAGGACAAAAGAGTGATAGGAGAGGGAGGTATCAGGGCCGTTGTACAAAGGAGACATTTCAAAGCTTGGTGCTACAAATGAAAACATAAAGTAAACAATTACAAAAGAAGACGCACATAAGGAATAAAATATGTAAGAAGTACACGTATTTAGGGTTTCGTAACCATACAAAGTGTGAGAACCCATTTGTTAGATCAAGCTAGAGCACTCTGCGTCTCTGCCCACTTGCAACCGCTCATACCGAAGTCTGCCTGTACTGAAAGGTGTTCGTCAACATTCTCTACACGGGACAAAAAGCATTCCACGTCTCCTGGATACATCAGCTACTTTCAATTTTTATTTTATGGTAGTATTTTCACCAAAAGATGTTTCCATATTGCATTTTACATGTTTTTAGATCGGGACCCGCTTTCCTTTCTTTTCCTTCAGCTATCCTTTATTTCCAGGTCCTATTGTGTCCCAGTGGACATATGACAATTAGGTCAATGATATTGTTTTGGGCGGAGAGAGGACGGCCTCAGGTCATCTTCAGCTACCGAAGACGGTGCGGGTTCTTCGGGCCCTCATAGAGTAAAAGTATTGTTTGTTGTTGTTGTTGTAATGAACCATTGCCACTCCTCACTTCTCTTTCACTGTCACTTACTATGACTTAGCTTCCTAGTCACCCCCCTGACACCGAGGACAAAGCGATTTCATGCTGACCTCTCCTGACCACCTGTATTATGAAACTTTTACGTTTACCAAGCAATCATGTTCCTCTACACAAATTTGAAAGTAAGCCAGTGTTCGATATCACTAATAATGTTCCTTATTGTTACGTTTAGGTTGCGTTGGGCAACATACTTAGGTATAAGTTGATGAGCGGTGGTTTCACGTATAATTTCTACCCATCGTCCACCTAGGCGTCGGTCTTGAAGTGAAAATTGATTGTTCCGTGGGATTTGCTTTAGCCAATGCATACAATGTTGTTCAACACATTACCCAGATCGTCCCTAAATTGCTCTTTTCAGAGTATGCTCAACCCTAAGCCACCTTTCGTGAGGCATACTCTTACTCTTTTACTCTTTTACTTGTTTCAGTCATATGACTGCGGCCATGCTGGAGCACCGCCCTTAATCGAGCAACTCGACCCCGGGACTTATTCTTTTGTAAACCCAGTACTTATTCTATCAGTCTCTTTTGCCGAACCGCTAAGAAACGGGGGCATAAACACACCAGCATCGGTTGTCAAGCAATGCTAGGGGGACAAACACAGACACACAAACACACACACGCACATATATATATATATATACATATCTACGACAGGCTTCTTTCAGTTTCCGTCTACCAAATCCACTCATAAGGCTTTGGTCGGCCCGAGGCTATAGTAGAAGACACTTGCCCAAGGTGCCACGCAGTGGGACTGAACCCGGAACCGTGTGGTTGGTAAACAAGCTACTTACCACACAGCCACTCCTGCGCATAGGTACATCAGCTTTCTCCTTTTATCTTTGTAAAGTTTTACGAGCAAGAAAACAGAGTCCATCGTAATAGAGTTTTCATAGCTCTTTCAGGGTTTAAGCCTTGTCTATATTTAGAAGATCCCCATTTGAAACAAAATAGACAAAGCTATATTTCTTTACAACTAATGTTTTCGCTGGACAAAACCTGTGTATATGTGTGAGTGCGACTATTTTTTCTTGTGGTTTAAAGTGGAAAGTTCAACGCTTGGAAAGTTCTTTATTTTATTCCTCTTTATTGGTATTGTCTATGCGTAAAGTATTGGTGTAAAGTATTTGTCTTCATGTTAATTTTGCCTTCTTGGGCATTTATAGAGATTTTAGGGTATTTCTGTAGTTGGGAGAATCAAAATTGCTCATGATATTCAAGATCACAAAACAACACCAGAGCCGTATCCTGTTGAGGAGGCTGAGAGAAAGACCTCAAATCTTAGTATCTAAGGTAGAAGATTCAGTTTTAAAATATGTAGAAGCAACACACATTTAAGGGCTTACAGCGCAGAAAACTTAAAATTGCAAAAGCCACAACAACAAAAACAAATTATGGAAGTTGCCAGTCCTGAGGCTACAGACGTCACAGTTCGGAAGTCGGCATAGTCCTCATTACCCAGTAGCGAACCATGAAGCCCATAGATTCCTCTCTTGGTCACGATCCACGAAGACAAGGACAATCACTCCCAGCTACCGTAACAATAGCAACAACAACTACACCCAAGATCAGGATGCACCCTCTTATAGCAGTACCACCCCATCCACTTTTGAGGATGGGGACCCGACCGATGCCGAAGGGGGTGAGCAGCAGATCATTTTCAAAGTTATTTTAAAAGTCACTGAAAACTTATTAAAAAAAAAAGCTATAAAAGCACGAAGGAGAGTACACCTCTTGTGGAGAGGAGACATTCTCTCTTGGGAAAGAACTCATATCTTATAAAGGCGAATCAATTCCCTGCGAGGAAGAGGAAGTCTTCGCTCTGAACGAGATGAAATTCACAGTTATTTACAAGAATAACAAAGTTCTGATATGAGACTTATAGATATATACAAAGAATTTCCAGACGAAATATTGATCAAGAAGGAAAGGGGATCACGTTTGGAACAGCTTGGAAATTACAGAGTACTTGTATAAACTTCGGATAGACTTTACAAAGTGTTATATTTCAATGATCCAGAGGGCTTGGATCCAAATTTGACTACTATAACCCAAGAGCACCTTACTGCAATATCCAGTCATGTATAACACAGGAAATAAGTTGAACAGAAGCGCAATCAGGAACGCGTGTATCCTTGATCAATGCAAGTTGACGTTTAAGTTTTAGATAAAACTAGCAGTATCGCCCGGCGTTGCTCGGGTTTGTAAGGGAAATAACTATATAAGCATTTTTAGAGATATAAAGTATAATAGCCATCTCAATATGGCTAACCACAAAGGAGGGGTGTTACTGTAGCTTTTTACGTTCTGAGATTTAATAATAAATTTTTAGAGAGTTACTTCCCTTATATATGCCAAAAATGCATTAAAAATGGGAAAAATTGATGGTAAATCTTTTTTTAAATCGTAGACTCATCGTAGACGCGCGCTAATACCCAGAAGGGCTCGATATGAATCACGACTATAAGATACCCGGTTTTGGTTAAACTGCACCGCAAAATGTGGGAATACTTAGGAATCTAAATCGTAGGAGACAGACAGCACACAACCTCACTTTTATATATAAAGATGTCTTGCTAAATTATTCTGTTCTATCATATTTTATTATTATTCCCGTGTAAATTTTTGAAGTTTTAATTAGTCTAATTACAATTTGTGTAAGGTCCTTCACCTCTTCTCTTGTCTTTTTATAAATTATACGCCCACTCCACATATCTTTTGAGGAGACCTGTTTAACGTTTCATTGTATTTTTCTGTTTATCTTCTGGCCTGGCCTATATGGCTAAGTCTTTACGTTCTGTGTTCAAACGCCACCGGGATCGACTTTTCCTTTCATCCTTTCGAGGTCGATAAAATAAGTACCAGTTTATCACTGGGGTCGATGTAATGGATTTACCCTCTCCTCCGAAATGACTGGCGTTGTACCTATAGTAGAAAAGATTATTATTACTATTATTATTATTATTATTATTATTATTATTATTATTATTATTATTATTATTATTATTATTATTATTATTATTGATTATTATTATTATTATTATTATTATTATTATTATTATTATTATTGCTAGTGGGTAGGTGAGGGAGTTGGCAGAATCGTTAGCACGTCAGGCAAAATTCACATCGACATTTCGCCCGTCTTTACGTTCTGAGTTCAAATTCTGCCGAGATCGAGTTTACCTTTCATCCTTTCGAGGTCCATAAAATAAGTACCAGTTGAACAATGGGACCAATGTAAACGACTTACCCTCTCCCCCAAATTTGCTGGCCTTGTGCCAACATTTGAAACTATTATTTTTATTACTATTGTCCCGTGGCTCATAAAAGAAATTATCATCATCATCATTATAATAATAATAATGATAATAATAATAATTATTATTCCTTCGTAACACAGTGTAGGTAAAAATGCACCGGTATCTTTAGTCATATGTCAAGTCACAACAAGGACCTAAAACAGATAATACTTTCCTTAAGATGTGCGCTGTGCCCAATAAGGTTGCTTTTTGCAAGACATCAATCTTGCATGAGATTTCCAGTTACCTTAAGAAGTTTTGAAGTCTCAATGGGATTGAGCCCACCGCTCCGATCACCACTGGTCTCTCTTTTATATTACCCTCTCGCATTCCATACAGTCATGCCATTTCCACTTTCAATTAGGAGTACTTGGTGATTTTTCAACCTCTTTACTCACAATATTCATGTAATTTGCTGTGGCTACATCAATGATCTGACAGTATTTGTCTCTCTTATTCAATATGACAATTTCCGGCCGATGGTGTTCGATTACACGATTCATCTGAAAATCATAGTCCCAGAGTATCATTACTTTTCCATCCTCCTGCTTAACTTTACTTGGTACACGCTCATACCAGTTCTCTGAGCCAATGAAGATACGCACACACTTTATCGTGGCGGCGCTTGTATTCATTTTGTGTAAGGCTCTCACATCCACTTACCAAGTGGGTCACATTTTCCATATTCTTTCCACAGAGTCTGCATTTCTGGGTGTCAGAAGTTTTATAGATGTTATACTTCACTGAATTGGTAGCGGGAGCCTGGTCTTGTGCAGCCATGATCAGGCTTTCGGTGGTACGCTTCAAATCACTTCGCTCTTGTGTATCCCTTTCAAACTGTCCATGCATTCTCATTTCAAGGTCTCCATTTCTCTTCTCCTCAGCTCTTAGGTTAAACTCTTCCTTGCCCATCATTTCATCTGCATTTACACCCAAGTCTTTCGCGGCATATTGCAGCAGGTCTTCATCACTATTTATCAAATACTCGGCAAGCGTTCTCCTTTCACTCCTTATACAATGGTCTATACTAATTAGTCCTCTGCCACCATTCTTTCTTTTCATATACAGTGTGTTTACGTTTGCTTTGGGGTATAGCGTCCCATGCATCGTCACCAACTTTCTCGTCCTTCTATTCACTGTTGATATTTCCTGCCCAGATATTCATTGTGGTAATCAAATGTTTGGCCTTCAGGTTGGATTTCAACACCATATTCACCCTTTTTTTGATACACCTCACTGACCATGACTTCCATTTCTCTGTGTAGAATGTCATCCAGCTCCAAAATCCCTAAATATCCATACCTACTACCGTCGGGTTCACCCATGGACTCTCTTGATGGTAACCGCAGTCGGATGCTTTCTTTCCTCTTTTCATACTGAGCATTTGGTGATCCCAAATTCCATACCGATGTCCCTACCACACTTCTGGACTGTTTTGGTTAAGGAATCTATCTGTTTTTCAGATTTCCCAAACAATTTACGGTCATCCATAAACAGATGGTTCAATGATGGGTCTTCCTTCCCACATCAGTAACCCATCTTAACTTTCCTAAGTGTCATTGTTATGGGTATTAGTGCAATTACAAAAAGTAACGGTGAAAACAAGCCACCTTGGAAGATTCTCCCTTTAATACTAACTTCTCCAAGGAATACATTACTTGAGTACAGTTTGATTTTCCACTCTTTCATGCTATGCATAAAAAAAATTTTGATGTTGTCAGCAACACCAAACATCTGCCGGCATTCAACGATCCAAGAATGAGGCAATATATCACTTGCCTTCTTAAAGTCAATCCAAGCCATAGACATGTTTGTATGATGTTTTTTTACAATGCCTCAAAATTGTTTTATCGATGACCAGGTGATCCTTGGTACCCTGAGAACTCTTCCTACATCCTTTTTCTTCCCTTGGTAGTATTTGTGCATGTGCCAGGAAAGTGTATGCCTTTGCCGCACATATTCCACTGAGTATCTTCCAGATTATGTTTAGGCATGCAATGGGACGGTAGTTTCCCACAATATTCCCCTTTCTGCTATCTTTCATTAAAAGTGTTGTCCTCCCAGTCACCATCCATGCGGTGACTGTACCTTTCTGGACATACTCATTCAATTGGGCTGCTAGTCTTTCATGTACCGCGTGGCATCTCTACAGCTAGAAGCCATGAATCCCATCCGGTTCGGAGGCTTTGCCCACTTGTTCTCTCACATCACCCATGCTTATGATAATATTCCTTTGTTTTTGCCTCCTTGTAATTCTGTCTTGATAGTTTCTATCCTCATTGCATCCCTTTTATGCACCAAATTGTTTCCCCATAATCCACTCCAGAACTCCTTGGCTTGATTTGCATCAGGAGCAGCAACATCTTCCCTCTTGTCTCTTTCTTACGTTCGGAAGAATTGCTTCGGGATATTTTTGAACAATCTTCTTCTTCTTCTTCTTCTTCTTCTTCTTCTTCTAATTATTATTATTATTATTATTATTATTATTATTATTATTATTATTATTATTATTATTATTATTATTATTATTATTGTCAAAATTAAAAGAAGAGTGCCATTGTCATCTAGTGAACGATATTTCGACATCTTGTGTGTCTTCAACAGGTTCAAAAAATAATTTTGTCAATCTACTTCATTTTGGTTAATATATAAATGATTGAGGTAACTCCTCCAGAAGATATAGAGTCAAAATTAGAAGAAGCGTGCACCTGGGGGACGACTTCCTCATGACGCAGGGTGTTGAAACACATGAAAGTCATAGACAGGCGAGACAACTCGCCTCCAATCCCATTCAGCAGTGATGGATACCGATATTTCATCATTTTTTTTTTGTGGCTTATCAGTATCACGCACTTGAGTTGAACCGGAGACGAATCGAATCGCCAGGCTGTGACTATATATAAATGATGTAAAATCTATTTGCTGGTATGCGACGAGATGCATGCGTAAGATTAAATTCAATAACAAATTAAAAGCAGCGCTAGTGTTGTAAACATTATCGACTGCACATACTTAATGTATATGTTTTGGTTCTTCGAACGAAGGAGTCATAGTTACGTCGCTTCCTCTCTTTGCTTCTTTTATCGCTACAATAACCGCACCGCTTCTTTGAACTGGCTGCCCTTACCACATACACCAGTGTCACACAAGTCCACATTACTCGCACATTTCTGCTTATTCTGTCTCCCTTACTGTATCACCACCCAGACGCTGTTTCAGTAAAAACTCTGCCATATCCTTACCATATCTGAAAGTTACCACACATGATCAAAATTTTCCTGTAAGTATCAATCGATAGAAGTTCAACATCGATCTCACCAGCCTCGAATATCTCCGTTGAAATCATTTACTGCTGCTGTCCTTTTCACTTTTGACTAAATTAACTTACTGAAGGATCAACACTAGCTACCCATTCATCCCCTTGTGCTAAACTTAGAAATCATTATACATACACGTACACACGGGCGCGCGCGCGCAAAACGGTTCCTCGATTTCAGAGCATAAACTCAAGTGAAGAGGAACAATTAAAATTATGAATACATGTCAGATGACAAATCATACATTATCACGCGAGTAGGAGTAATTTCGCCGATGTTTGAATTTTATCGGTTTGGTTATGTGAACTGATGTGAATTTTGAGAATAAACAAAACAGAGAAAACAAATACTTGAAATTTATGTTATAAAACAAATAATTTTCTAACACCTTGTTTTCGATTGGTCAAAATGGTTGGCACCACTCAATTACAGCGTTTTGCTTTTCTTCTGAAATAAATATATAGACAGGTAGACAGATAGACCAACATACAGACAAATAGATAGAGGGTAAGGTTGACAGGTAGATAGATTTTTAGACTGAGAAGTAGATGGTTAGATAGATAGTTAGACAAATAGATCGATAGATAAATAGACAGATGGTTAGATAATATAGATGGATAGTTTCACACATAGATAGAAGGTTAGACTTCATTTTTGTAT
>NC_043004.1:50177527-50197527 GCF_006345805.1 Octopus sinensis | reverse complement strand
CTTTCTACACAGCTACGCCTGAAGCTTTGATATATAAAAAAAGTTACTTCTCGACGAGACAAATAATGACCCCACCCACAATAAAAAAAGAAAGAAAAATAGAAAAACACGATGAGATAAAAAATATTTTTCATTCTTTCATTCCTTTTAAATGTCGGAATAATTAACCAATGCCAGACATTTATTTTTTTCTAATCTGACTCCAAATATTCAATTTTATCAGCTGCCATTTCTTCGAGAAACTCGAGACAAATCTACGAAAATTATGAGATTCAACCCTTTTCCTGTGGAAAGCAGATATATCCTCTCAAAATTTCATTACCCCTTCCACTGAGGAAAACAGTTTTATATACCAGTCTGTCTTTTGTTTTGGAATGTTATGTTTGAAACTATTTTCTTTTGAGATACGTCAAGTTCACCGAGGCAACGTGACCTGCAGAAAATGCCAATTCTATTTTTTGGTAGATATTTAACATTATTACCGGAATAATCATAAAATTTAAATTCACAGCTAAAGAGTTAAATGAAGAGCGTTTTTACGGTGGTGCTGATGTTGAGTTCTGAGGGTGGTTGTTGTGTCTGGATTGAGTTAGGGGTGGGGGTGAGGGTGAGGGTTTATAGTGTTGTCAAGATGGTCGAGTGGGTGGAATATTGTTAGGGTGGTATTGTGGTGTTTTGGATTGGTTGCTGATATGTCTGGACTGAGTGGGTCGCGTAGTCTAATACTGTGTGTATGAGAAAGAGAGAGAGGGGGAGTGAGAGAAATAGAGATAGATAGATAAATAGATAAATAAATAAATAGATAGATAGATAGATAGATTAGATAGATAGATAGAGAGAGAGAGAGAGACAGACAGACATACAGAGACAGAGACAGAGAGAAAGAAAGGGAGAGAGAGAAAAAGAGAGAGAGAGAAAGAAAGGGAGAGAGAGGGAAAAAGAGAGAGAGGGGAGAAAGGGAGATAGAGAAAGAAAGAGAGAGAGAGAGAGAGAGAGAGAGAGAGAGAAGTATGCAAGAACGTTGTCACTTCCGATTATCAGTAATACATGTCATCTTGTGAGTGGCTGTTTGATATTCAGGGATCATATGAACTTTCAAGCCCATAGTGACCATATGGCATTCTAGCGTTACTCTTACTTTTGTACTTATTACCCAACTACATCGAGCTACAAAGGCGCCTATGAGCCAAGAGTCACTATCACATACTATACTCCTGATTGTTATCCTTGTATTCCGTTTCCCCATGGACTGGAGCACAAGCTTATGAGCGGGTGTTTTGCGTGACATGTCTGTCTGTCATTGTGCCTCATTGTCGGTTTTAAAGGTCAGGCAAATAAGACTGTAGATTGTGCCCCCACCTCTATATGTACAAGATGCAAGCCCAGACATTATCTAGAGAAAGTAGTTCACAACCGGGATCCATACGACTCTTGCAGCTCCATATAAGATTTTGTTGCTAAAGTTTAAGTGCAATAAATTGATTATGCTTCTATAACACCAAATATTTTAACAATTTTTAAATACAATTTCTAATAATATTTATTTATGAAAATATAATAGGATTTCTTAAACATGGAATGGTTATGAGGGTCCACCCGAGTAAAATAGGAATCAAAGGGGCCCATAGGTGAAAATTGGTTGAGAACCACTGATCTAGAGCGTCTATTAACTGGCCCTTCGAGGACACAGAAAGCACCCCATCCAGATGAAGGTATATTTTTTTCTTCGTTCACAACGAATGAATTCTTTGGTCAAAAAATTAAGTGTTTATGGATGAACTTTGGCAGAGGATGAGTCATACTATGTTCTGTCCACATTAGAAGCATTTTTGGCTGGAAGCTATCTGGGCAAAATTCTTTTGATGACGATTGTGTCTACATGTGAGTGGCAATGCCTTAATTGTTGTTTTTTCTCAAGCCAGTTCTTAGAACCTTTAAAGAAAACCTATTGCTGTTTTCTTCTAAAACATAATTCAGTGGTCGCCTATGACATGTAGCGTGAGCAAATTTAAAGCTACTGTCTTTTTTTCGTTATTGTCTTTGTTTAACAATAAATATATGTGCGTTGAAATTGTTATTGTTGTAGCTATTGCTAAACGAGTTGTTAATATCACAAACATTTTTACTAAAAATGTTTTTTTTTTTTTTCTAAAAAAGTGTTTTCTTTAACAATATCTTTGTTCTCTTTGCCTTTCTGAAAAGTCAAGGCTTTTGTCTATATTAGGGCGTGTTCGCCGACGTTATTTGTGTTGAATGTCGGCTAACACACACATATACACACCACACACAAAACGACTGTTCAGAAATGTCTGATTATTTCCCCCCCCGCGTAAAAAGCGAGTAAAAGAATAAAATTAGTGTTCACCTTTCTTTGAATTACTTTCAAAAGAAACAACAGAAAAAGTCACCCAAATTTTGTGAAAAATAAACAAACAAGCAACAACAACAACAGCAACAACAACGATAATAATAACAATATCAATATTTTTTTCATTTATTTGCTACCCAGGCCGTTTCATTCATATAAAATATTGTTATAAAATGATCATAGGGTAAGTGAGGATATATACATATAATTATATAAAAAGCGTCAGGTATGGTTTAAGTGAACGTGACAATATATTATAACATTAAAAATAGGGTAATATACAGTATAAAGATGAATTACGCAAAATAAGTCTCTCTCTCTCTCTCTCTCTGCTAGGCGAAGGATTTCCGGAAGTTATCTATAACCCCAGTCCAGGATCAGGCCAGCCGGTTCATGAACGTGGCTCGCGATGTTAGCAAAGCTGTTGTTATTACTCTCCTTGTCAAAATTCATTGCTCTTGTATGTACGAGAGTTTGTATTTATGAAGCTGTTCGTTTGTTGAATTGTCATGTTTGTCTGGTTTTCTTTTTAAGTGCTGCTGTCCGCGTTTGCTTGTTCAAATGTCATCTTCTCTTTCGCCTTTAAAAAAAAAAAATCATTAAGTCTGTGCTGTTGTTTCCACAAATTTCTAATTTTGGGGCGTTTTCTGGCTAGCACCTCTCACTGCCCCCTCAGAAAAACGGCGCCATAGTAAAAATACGAGGAAATGAATGTTTCAAATTACATCAAACCAACTGAAGTGTTCTTAAATCCACCCGACAGGAAAAATGCTTTTTATTCTGTACAATGTAGTAAATCAAAATCTTTCATGAAGCTGTGTTAGAACACGTCCACTCAACTCAAAACGCAGCCACAACAACAGCAATAATAATTCTTTCTAATTTCAGGCCAGCCGGTTCAATAATAATTCTTTCTAATTTCAGGCCAGCCGGTTCATTCGTATTGACACCCAGAACGTTTCTCCGAAAACGTAATCGCTGTTCATTATCGCTAGTCGTCTATGGATTGCTAAAGTGTAACTTCTACGATCCCATTGTCCGACTGGTGGCAGGCAGTGATAGACTGACAACATTCTAGAAGCTAGTACCCCAATCTATAGTTATGTATGAACTAGGACTGTAGCTGCGTTAAAAAGACGAGCTGCGGAAGATGCGCCTTACGGATGGTAATCTTATCCACTCACTATCTGGGGAACCTCCGCAGATTTCATGGCTTCATTATATTCCTGTGCATGAAGAGCCGTAGCATACAACGGTCCCCGTACATATGGTGCTAGATGAAGATGGACCGCCTGACCAAAGGAAAGCGTTCGAAGGAATGCGTTCCATCTACAAGAATCCCAAAGTGCAGTCACTCCAGTCCATTTCCGTTCGACCTTTTAGAGATTACTTCTTGGCCTATTTCTAGGTAAGACTAGTTGTTCTGTATGTGGCCTCATCCCAGTTCCGGGCCGAACCAGACCTCAATCAGTTTAATAAGTCCGTCGGTTCTGAGCGGTGGCCGTTCAATGAGCAGATATTGCTGTACCTTTCTGTGGTACAGCTTTTGAAGAAGGGACTGAAACCAGCTGCTTTGTGGACAGTCACCAAGCAGCAAATAAACCTTTGGATGGTTCTCTTTATATCCTTTTGGGTAACCTTTGATGTTAAGTGCATTTAGTGCTGTAGTTGTTGCTAACATCTTTATCACTAGGTTTCTTTTTTAAAATATCTGTTTCAATTGATTTTGAAAATAATGAAGGATTTAATAAAAGAATTTTGTCATTGTTAAATCGATGTTTGCAAACTTTTATCTTTTAATAGTTTCAGTCATGGTATCACACATGCATGCAATCGGCCTCTATTTGCCGAACCGTTAAGTTACAGGGTCGTAAACAAACCAACACCAGTTGTCAAAGCGTGGTGGGTGACAAATGCACACATACATACATACATACAAATGTATGTATACGTATGCATGTATGCATGAATGTATGTGCGTATGTCATTATTCAGTTTTATTTCAAGATTTCTTGCCAATAGAGAAAGAGCAGGATATTTAACTTAGATCCAAGGTTCCTTCATTGGTGATTCAACAACACCAACAGAGTACTTTTGTATGTATGTATGTATGTATGTATGTATGTACGTATGTATGTATGCATGTATGTATGTGTATGTATGTATGTATGTATGTATGTATGTATGTATGTATGTATGTATGTATGTGTATGCATGTATGTATGTATGTATGTATGAATGTATGTATGTATGCATGTATGTATGTATGTATGTATGTATGTATGTATGTATGTATGTATGTATGTATGTATATGTATACAAACACACACACATGCATACATATATGACGGGCTTCTTTCAGTTTCCGTCAACAATATCAACTCACAAGGCTTTGGTAAGTCTGGTGTTATAGAAGAAAACACTTGTCCAAGATGTCCCACAGTGGGATGAGCCCAGAACCATGTGGTTGGAACGCAAACTTCTTACCACACAGCCACGCCTGCCTCTAAAGCTAAAACATATAAGCTAATATGAACTAAAATGGAATACTGATGCTAGATTTTATTCAAATACTGCAGGAGTATTTTATTCAAATAGGCGCAGGAGTGGGTGTGTGGTAAGTAGCTTGCTAACCAACCACATGGTTCCGGGTTCAGTCCCACTGCGTGGCATCTTGGGCAAGTGTCTTCTGCTATAGCCCCGGGCCGACCAATGCCTTGTGAGTGGATTTGGTAGACGGAAACTGAAAGAAGCTTGTCGTATATATATATATATATATATATATATATATATATATATGTATGTGTGTGTGTGTTTGTGTGTCTGTGTTTGCCCCCCTAGCATTGCTTGACAACCGATGCTGGTGTGTTTACGTCCCCGTCACTTAGCGGTTCGGCAAAAGAGACCGATAGAATAAGTACTGGGCTTACAAAGAATAAGTCCCGGGGTCGATTTGCTCGACTAAAGGCGGTGCTCCAGCATGGCCGCAGTCAAATGACTGAAACAAGTAAAAAAGAAAAAAGAGAAAGAGAGAACAGGACATTTGTATTACTGAGCTAAAAACGGTCTCAGACGGGTTGGTGTCAAAAAGGTCTTAAAGGCAAGGAACCGGCTGACTCGTTAGAACATCGGATAAAATGCTTTGCGGTACTTTCTCCGGCTCTATGTTCTCAATTCAAATCCTACCAAAGTCAAATTTGCTCTCATCCTTTCGGACTCGTACCAGTCGATAGTACTGACGAATTTCTCCCTTTCAAAATTGATGTCTTTGTGCCTAAATCTGTTGCTGTTGAGTCTGCAGATCCTCAAAGTCCTCCCAACAATGACCGTTCCATTTTTTTATTTGTCATTTAGACAGAGTATTTCTAGGATCTTATTATCCAAACACAGTCTTTTCTCTTTCAAGATAATAGAGCGTGAATTGAGAGAAATTTGGCTGCTACGACTAGCAGGTCGAGCGACCACGTAGAGTTTTCCTTGTTAAGTGCTGGTGTTGTTTTTGATGATGATAATAATAATAATCCTTTCTACTAAAGGCACAAGGCCTGAAATTTGCGTGGGGGTGTGTGACTAGTCGATTACATCGGCCCCAGTGTTTCACTGGCACTTAATTTATCGACTTCGAAAGGATGAAAGGCAAAGTCGACTCGGCGGAATTTGAACTCGGAACGTAGCGACGGGTGAAATACCTATTTCTTTACTACCCACAAAGGGCTACACACAGAGGGGACAAACAAGGACAGGCAAACGGATTAAGTCGATTACATCGACCCCAGTGCGTAACTGGTACTTATTTAATCGACCCCGAAAGGATGAAAGACAAAGTCGACCTCGGCGGAATTTGAACTCAGAACGTAACGGCAGACGAAATACTGCTAAGCGCTTCGTCCAGCGTGCTAACGATGATAATAATACTAATAATGCTGCTGCTGATGATGATGATGATAATGAAGCAACTTCTGGGATATTTTTCTAATAGGTAAAAAATGTAATAATCACTTCCAGGCATTAACTGGGTTTATAGGTTGATTTTTAAACTTGTTTAAAGTACATTTCCGGTCAGGAGATGTTTCTTACATAATAATAATAATAATAATAATAATAATGATGATGATGATGATGATGATGATGATGATGATGATGATGATGATGATGATGATGATAATAATAATATTTTCCATTCGCTTTTAATTACTAAAATTTACGTAATTGCAATAAAATATTTCAATAGGTTTAATTACTCCGGTTAAAAAATACACATCATCATAACCGCCACTACCACCGTCACCACCATCACTATGGCCTTCCAGCACCACCACCACCACCACCACCACCATCACCACTAACAACAAAATAGTAATTAAGATTTCATACATTTCTGACCTACTACTACTACTACTACTACTACTACTACTACTACTACTACTACTACTAATAATAATAATAATAATAATAATATTAATAATAACACCAACAACAACAATTGTAAAGCAAGAAATGAGGCGATGCATTTGATTGGAGCTTTTTCCTGGCAATGTATAATTGCTGTGTTTCTCAGCCGATTTCTTCATTATAGAAGTTCACAGTTGCCTCTTTTAATTAATTACCTGCCTTCATCTCGTTATTTCATTTCAACTTCTTGCGTAATTAAACAGTAATTCCTGATATTTACAACAACAACAACAACACGACGACCACCACCAACTACAATAACAGCATTGACAGCAACAACAACAACAACAACAACAGTAACACCAACAATAATAATTTAGTCGAAAGTAATCACCATAATTTCTATGATGATGATGATGATGATGATGATGATGATGATGATAAGTATTATGATGAGGCTGATGGAAATGATTACAATGACAGTGGTGGTGTAATAACGATGACAACGGTGGCAATAGTGGTGATGACGATGTTGATGACGACGACGACGATGGTAGTGGTGGTGGTGATGATGATGATGATGATGATGATGATGATGATGATGATGATGATCTAGATAATGATCATCATCATCTCCATCACCACCATCACTTTCACTATCTTCCTCCACCTCCTCCTCCTCCTCCTCTTCCACTTCCACCTCCTCCACCCCATCGCCATCATTATGTGTTGAATAAAATATTCCAGCATTTCTCTCGGGAAAGGTATGAACATCTAACCCCACCCCATCCCCTCTAACCCTACACTACCCCACCACCATCGTTCTACTAGATCATTATATTCACGTTAGAAAAGGCGGCGAGCTGGCAGAAACGTTAGCACGCCGGGCGAAGTGCTTTGCAGTATTTCGTCTGCCGTTACGTTCTGAGTTCAAATTCCGCCGAGGTCGACTTTGCCTTTCATCCTTTCGGGGTTGATTAAATAAGTACCAGTGGCGGTAGTGGCAGTAATGTGGTGGCGTTGGTGGTGGTGGCGTTGATGGTGGTGGCAGCGGTGATAGTGATAGAGGCGGTGGTGATGATGGTGATGATTATGATAATGATAGTGAGAGAAATAAAGATGACGATGACGACGACGACGATGATGATGATGACGACGACGACGATGCTGATGATGATGATGATGATGATGATGATGATGCTGATCATGATGACGACGCTCAGGACAAACTGATTTTCGTTGTCCATGGAAGTATTTCTTTTTCTTTTTTTAAGACTAAAAATTGCGAACGTAGAAATAAAGTATATTTTGCAATTTATTAAATGTAACCGAAGCATACGACTTCGTGACCTCAAATACGTAGTGCCACCAAGAACGCAGCGCTTTCATGAACCCACAAGTGTGTTGCACATCGACACTGCCGAATTGCCGATGTCTTCACCCGACCCTGAAAATGATATAACCCTTTCTTTTCTAGCTGGTATGTTGTAGTCTTAGGGAAATTTGTCTGCTATCTCTAGCGATTCCAGTGACCACAAAGGGGTTCTTCCCATCCGTTGTTACCGCTGTTGTCGTTCTTGCCTGTTATTTTTATTGTATGATCGCAATCTTGTCGTAAATAGATGCTGCATCAGTTTATTTCCCCCAACGCCCTGGTGACAATACGAAAATAAAACCCAGATGCCACACGACCCAAAAGCAACATAAACCGGCTGTTTCAGAGTCTGAAGAAAAAAAAAAATTCTGTGGTCGAAACGAAAATATTATTTCAGTGAGTCAAACTTTTAAAGGCAACCGTGCGCATTCCCACTTCACCTCCAGAAATCAACAAGCTTTGATCTGATAAACACCAACTTTACTGTCAGTTTATGAAAATATTATCTTTTGTTAATAAAACAATTTGCATATTTTGTTCACCCTCGCCTCTCTCCCTCTTGGTTGCCACCTCTTTCATTCCGTCTTTCTTTCACTCCGTCGCTCCGCATACATACATGCATACATAATACATACATACATACATACATACATACATACATACATACATACATATACCTACAATTAAATATATATGTATGTATTTATAACATATATATATGTGTGTGTATGTGGCTGTATATATATGTATATATATATATATATATATTATATATATATATATATATATATATATATATATATTCGGAAGCAAAGTTACAAAAGTGACTCAACGGCCTTACGTATGTATGTCTGTTTGTGAGTGTGCGTGTCTGTATGTGATTATTTATAGCAATTAGAGGGGCAAATTTTTCGCAATTATAACAAAAATATTTATTTTGTGCAAAGCGATTAACAGTGAGCTCAATGAAAGAGCTAACAGAAATCTACTTCAGGGTACGCGTGCACACACACACACACACACAAATACATAATATAATCTAAATGTCTCATTGTGTTTCTAGTAATCAGATGTTCTTAAAAGTATATTGACATGTGATGCTTCATCAGCGGACTAGTACAGCGAGTCGTATGAAAGATTTATATATACCGTGGCGTAGAAACCGATGATGTACTGAAATAGCAGAAAGACCAAGGATACAAATGCACTCAGTGAGAACTGGAATCGCTGAAATTAATATCGCAGAATGTATATTCCTACAAGTGTTGTATCATCTTTTCAGCAGAATTGTATTGCAAGTCAACACTAAACCAAAAAAAAATTGGAACTGAACTTCTGTCTGTATAGTATCAAATGCGTACTGAAAAACTTTGAAAACCAAACGACATATTATCTACCTTCCCTTCCTACATATGGTAAAGAATCCACTTCTCATCACCTGTAACAAGCCTTTCTAAAAACGTTGCTTGAAAGTGTCGCGAAAGCAATGATTGACAACAAGCAGCATGCTGTTGTCGATTCTCTGGAGATAGCTCATGAGGGACCCGTTTTCCAGCCACTGAAACCTTTCCAATGTGTTTTAGCTGGCGAATCACGGTTGTATGGGACACGTTTAACTGCTCTGCAAGTTCCCTAGTGGTAACGGTAGGGTTCTCTGAAAGAAGGGCTTCCAACATTTCGGAATCAAGTTTTTTTGGACGACCCTCTTTTGGCTCTTCTTTCAAAGTGAAATCACCACTTCGGAAACGGGAAAACTACCTCCTGCAACATCTTTCATTCACTACATCATCCTCATAAGTTCTCTGAATAGATCTTGCTGCCGCACTTGCATTAACACCTTTATGAAACTCGTAGAGTAAAACATTTATGTAATCTTTAGATGGGACAAACATGGTAGTAAAGTTTTCTGAGAATCATGGTCAGAAGTTAGATAATCTGAAAAAAAATAGTACAGATTAGACACAAAGATATCTTAAAACTATAAGAAAAGGTTAGAAAATTGATAAATTCGCTCTGAAACATTTTTTCTAGAAATCAGACGTTACTTTTGCACCAAACTGATATATCTCTATATTATAATTCTGAAATGCAAAAAGTTTGTTTGTCTGGTTTTGGCATTGAGAACGGGTTAAAGGCCACTAGATCCCGTCGGATTGACTCCAAAATTTACAGGGACATGTAAAATGAGGTGAGGATGCGAGTGGGCTAGGTTAGAATTCTCCATCTTAAAAAGGTGTCGTTGCTAGGGCCAAAAACGCACACTTTGACAAGCCTATTCTCATTCTTTTATGTGTCTCTCTTTCTCCCTTTCCTTCCTTCCTTTCACGTTCTCTCTATAACGTCGTTTCACAGCATCTATTATCTTTCTCCCGCTGCCATCGCATTCTATTATTGTTAACCTGATGTGCGACTGAAGATTGAAAGCTCCGAATGTCTCGTCCTTGTTTTTCCTGTCCTTTTTTGTATCACCTACTGTCCGAATGTTTTGTTGTCGTCTGATACATTCTTGCTCCATTTTTTGTTTTGATTATATATATATATATATATATATATATATATATATATATATACTAGCTTAAGGTGACCCGCTCTACGCGTGGGTAAGAGTGTGGTTGTTACTTTCTGTTGCTTCCTTTCTGTTTTTTATCACCACATTCTCCCTCTTTGTTTCTCTCTCCTTTCTCTCTCACTTTCCCACTCTCTTACTCGTCCTTTCTCTCGGACTCTCCCTCGCTTTCTCTTACTCTCTATCTTTCTCTATCTATCTCTCTCCCATTTATAAACAACAAAAGATCCTGAGTAAGTTGAGAAAGGAAATATTTTGAAAGATCAATCATAAATATCAGGCAGTAACAACGGAAAGGTCTGCTTCAAGGTAGTCAGCAAAACACTAACATTTAAAAGGAACAGACGAACTTGCGAGCTGAATAAAAAAAAAAAATATTGGAAACCAAAGTTTGAAGGGATAGAATCTGAGGATAGTGGAGTCACAATGGCTGGCATTTCTTAACGACGGACAGCAACGTAGTGGCAGCTTAACGGCTGGCGTAATATTTTGAACTTGATGTAAAAGAAAAGTCCTAAACACCAAGTTTTGAAGTGAATCTATCTCACGACAGTAGACTCACCATGGCAAGCATTCAAAACTTCTTCATGATGGACGGCAATACATTGAAAATTTAAAGGCTGGCGCAAATCTTTTAGCTTGATGTAACAGAGAATTCCTAAACACCCACTCCTGTAAATTTTAATCCCCTTCCAGTCCCATTTAGACCCCTTTTCACATTTTGGTTAATATAACCCGATTTCAATCGGGTCTACTCGGGCTACATTTTATAAGATGAGGAAATTTGTCCTAGAAGTCACGCCTTTCATTTGAAGGAAAAAATAGTTGCCATGCAAACTCGCCAGCACTTTTAACATAGGTGTGCATATTTTCAGCTCAACCGACCGCGTAATGCACCACATTGTATATACATATATATATATATATATATATATATATATATATATATATATATATATATTGTGTGTGTGTGTGTGTGTGTGTGTGTGGTGTGGGTGTGGTGTGTGTGTGTACATATATACGCATTATATATACAATGTATACAAATTATATATATATATATAATACAGATATATACACTTTGTATATATACATTATATATACATATCTATATATAGAACACACACACACACATAAATTAACCCAATAAATATCAGAATCATAATATTTGTTCTCATGATTGTGTGGTCGTCGTGGCGATAATAAAACTCTCTATGAATGCAGACAGACGTACACAGAGAGAGAGAGAGAGAGAATGTCGAAGAAAGAGTGAAGGCGGCGGAGGAAAGATAGTAGACGCTGTCAAATGACGTTATAGAGAGAACGTGAAAGGAAGGGAGGAAAGAGAGAGTGACGGAGGAAGACAGGCAGATAAAAGAATGAGAGAAGACTTGTCAAAGTGTGCGTTTTTCGCCTTAGTAACCACACCTTTTGAGATAGTGATTTCTAACCTAACCCACTCACATCCTCACCTCATTTTACATGTCCCTGTAAATTTTGGAGTCAATCCGACGGGATCTAGTGGCCTTTAACCCGTTCCAATGCCAAAACCAAACAAACAAACTTTTCGCATTTCAAATTTATAGATATTGACTAGCTTAAGGTGACCCGCTCTACGCGCGGGTGATGTTTTGGTTGTTGGACCAATGTATTAATGTAGCATTGTTTTATTGTTTTAAAACGAAAGAGGCAATGTGTTTATTTCTAAAAAAAAAAAAGACAAAAAGTCCGCCAATGGGAAGACAGTTCATATTCGATTAGAGCACTCTGGGTATAATCATAAAATAGAAAAATGGAATTTCGGTGGCGAATATTGTTGAGGACTCTAAAAAAAAAGTTTTTTAACCTGCAAGGAAGGAATATATATATATACAAAAGGAATATATATATATTATATATATATATATATATATACAAAAACAAGGTTATAACCTCATTAAGGGATAATATAATCCAATGAAAATACTGGTTAGTTACTAATCCATAGAAAGTTTAACTATAAGGTACCTATATAAACCTTGGTTCATATACTCTCTTTTACTCTTTTACTTGTTTCAATCATTTGACTGCGGCCATGCTGGACCACCACCTTTAGTCGAGCAAATCGACCCCAGGACTTTGTAAGCCTAGTACTTATTCTATCGGTCTCTTATGCCAAACCGCTAAGTCACGGAGGCGTAGACACACCTGCATCGGTTGTCAAGCGATGTTGGGGGGACAAACACAGACACACAGACACACAAACACAGACACATATATATCTATATACATATATACGACGGGCTTCTTTCAGTTTCCGTCTACGAAATCCACTCACAAGGCTTTGGTCGGCCCAAGACACTTGCCCAAGGTTCCACGCAGTGGGACTGAACCCGGAACCATGTGGTTGATAAGCAAGCTACTTACCACACAGCCACTCCTGCGCCTATGTATTTAAATATTCAAAAAATAAGAAGAAAATGGAGAGGTAATTAATAAAATATTATTTCAGTTCTATATTTAAGAGATGAGGAGTTATGCACATTATTTACATTATCTACATTATTTAGATTTGACGGATATTTGTCCTCATCTTGTTTGTTGTTAACACAACGTTTCGGCTGATAGACACCTGATGAAGGCTGGTGGGTATATCAGCCGAAACGTTGTGCTAATAACAAAAATGAGGACAAATATCCATCAAATGTAAATAATGTAAATAATGCAAAATATTATTTATAAATTTATTAATTATGATTATAAATTATGTCGTCCTATTTTATAATTAATAAATACTATTTTATTAATTACCACTCCTTTCTCTCATATATATATATATATATATGTATATATATTATATATATATAATATATATATATATATATAATATATATATTATATCCTTACAGATATTGGGTAAAAAATTATTGATTTTAAATAAATAACAAATTTTATCAAGTAGTTTCGGTATGAAAAAAAGAACCATATTCGGTAAAAACTTATGCAAAAAGTTTTTTTTTATATATATAATTATAGCAATAATTAAGGGTTTAGCAACAAGTTGCTTCACCATATACCGAAAATTTAGAAATAGCAGCCAAAAGACCGCTATTTCTTTTTCCTACAAAATATGTCTTCACAGATAACAATATTTGTGACTCACATGCGTAAAAAGAAGAAAAATAATGAAATCAAACAGTCTTCGATTAATTATGGACGCGCTTCTGGATTAGAATTATAAAAATTCATTTCCTTTCTCAACATAATATTTCGAGAATTATAAATTTGAAAATGCTTGGAAAACTTACTCCAAGTTTACCATGTGCGTCACATGATAGTACCGCAGAAAAAGATCCTCAGTTTTGTTATCGGGGAGTGGAATAATCATTATAGATATAGAGTAAAAAATTATTAATTTTATAAATTAACAAATTTTATCAAGCAGTTTCGGTATGGAAAAGAACTTGGAGGGAAAAACGAATTCACTCGTCTATATAAGTTTGAATATGCTGATTAGCTTGTGTTATGTTCTGATGGCGCTTGATCAGAAATGCAAAGGGTAAGTTTTCCAAGCATTTTCAAATTTATAATTCTCGAAATATTATGTTGACAAAGGAAATGAATTTTTTAAATTCTAATCCAGAAACGCGTCCATAAGTGATCGAAGACTGTTTGATTTCATTATTTTTCTTCTTTTTACCTATGTGAGTCACAAATATTGTTATCTGTGGAGACATATTTTGTAAGAAAAAGAAATAGCGGTCTTTTCGCTGCTGTTTCTAAATTTTCGGTATATGGTGAAGCAACTTGTTGCTAAACCCTTAATTATATATATATATATATATATATATAGTAACATTTTTTGCCATTATAACATGGGCTGTTCTATACAGAACTGTGTTACTACATTTTATCCCCAGGAAAACGTCTTTTCCAGCTGGTTGACGACGCACAACATGTGTCCGATATATTGTAAGTAAGGGAGCGAATCATTCCCCTCCAACTTAGCAAGACCAGTAGACCATGGTTTCTGTATCTTCACCCGTATCTTCACCCGTACTGGATACCTACTTGCAGTCAATCGTCCTTACTCACAATATATAAACAGAGAAGCGGCAGGCAGCCGCTGATCTTGTAACGAGCAATGTAGCTAGTTTTAAAAACTCTAAACGACATATATATATATCTATCTAGATATATATATATATATATAATTATATATATATCTATATATATATATATATTGGAAGGTTTGGAGATCAAAATAATTTTGATTTGAAAACCCCACTAGAATGGGAGAAAGCGCTAATGATCTAAGTGATATGATTTATATGTAAAAAATGTAAAAAATGTAATATATAAATAAATATCTGTAAATATAAACCATCCGATCTTCTGATTACCTCATTTCTTCTAATATATATATATATATATATATATATATATATATATATATATATATATATATATATATATCATATATATCTATATCTATATCTATATCTAATATCTATTATATATATATATATATACATACACATATACACATACGTGTACACACACACACATATATATGCATGTATATGTATGTTGTGTGTGTGTGCGTGTGTGTATACGTGTATTTGTGTGTTTGTGTGTGTATGTGTGAGTGTTTATATATGTATACGATATATTTACACGCTTGGTATATTTGGGTATTTATATATTCATAATTTACACAGTTCAATATTGAGTCGGGGATTTTTGATCTGAACAGTATTTGTACTCTTTCAGCCAAGCAAAACCTACATTTCTTTGATCCAATCACATAAGATGTGGATTTTTCGATTATTTTCCATTTAATCGTATACGACGTTTTATTCTCTTTCAAAGGCCAGACGTGGCTGGCAAACTTTGTGACCTTACTTTTGTCTTTATGTTTATATATATATATATATATATATATATGTGTGTGGTGTGTGTGTGTGTGTGTGTGTGTGTGTGTTTGTTTGTTTGTGTGTGTGTTTGTTGGCACCGCGAGTGTCGCGTTGCTCTCAAGCAACTCTGCCGTCCCGGGTCGACCTTGAGTGACTTCAACACAACCAAAGCATTCTATAGGGGATTAGTGGAGGGGAGGTACGACGACGAGCTCGGGGCAAACCTGGGCGTCGACGAGGAATACCTGACCCGCCTGTTTCAAACGACTTTCGGCCCGGGACCTATGGACAACTTCCAGAGATCCCTGGCCTGGCGGTGCTACCGAGAAGCGCTACCCGTTCGGGATAAGCTCTATAGGCATGGCTCGAGAAACACGGGGCCGACCTGCCCGAGATGCGGGCAGAGCGACGAAACCGCTCTGCACGCAATCGTGGCAGTGTCCAGCAATTTCCCACCTGTGGGCTTATGTCGAACGACTGCTGTCACGTGTGGGACGTGTCGGTTTATCAGCCGAGTCTATCGTTAATATCGTCACGCCTCCTTCCTTCAAACGGGAAGGAAGAGCTATTTTTATCAACTTGTGGCTATGGCGAAAGAATGTATCTGGACGGCGTCTGAAAGGATTAGAGACAAACACTTCCTCTCTGGCTGGTCAATCTCTCATCAACTTCTTCAAGTATCACTTGAAGAAAAAAGTGAGATTAGAGAGGCAAGTTTTGTCTAGTGAATGTTTTAAAAAAAAGATGGGTGAATGTAGCAAGGATGGCACGTATGAATGACGAAGCCACCTTGACTATGATTCTATGAACCGTAAAAATTATACAGAGAGTTGCTTATTTGCAAAAAAAAAAAAAAAGAAATATAACATGTGACTTCATTGACCGAGGTTACCGTGGTCTTTTCCGTAGGCTTTTCTTTCCACGGGTAAACCTCACCTGTCCTCCGCTTTACACTTCATATTGACATTTCTGTGATAACGATCCCTATTGATCAATTTTTTTCCTCTCCCCCTTTTTTTTAACCCCCCCTTTTTTGTCCTCTTTCTCTCCTTTTACGATCCCTTTTGATCGACCCCCCCCTTTTTTATTTTATTTTTTTATTTTTTTAAATTTTTATTTATTTATTTATTTTTTAAACCTTCAAAAGAAAAGCTCTACCTTGTAATTGTTCTATCTGTGTGCAGCCGTGTTGGCTAATAAAGAACATCTATCTATCTATCTATCTATCTATCTATCTATCTATCTACCTATCTGTCTATTTATCTACCTCTGCATATATAACATAATATAATATAATACTATATATATATATATATATATATAATATATATATATATATATATACATATATATATATATATGTATGTATGTAGTATGTGTGTATGTATATATATGCACACGCACAATAGTGTAAGGTGAAGGAGCGTGGCTTAGTGGTTAGTGCATTTGACGTAGAGTCATGAGTTCGATTCCCAGCAGCTCGTTGTGTCCTTGAGCAAGAACTTTATTTTACGTTGCTCCGATCTACTCCTCTGGAAAAAATTAGTAATATCTGTATTTCAAAGGGTCCGACCTGCCACAGTACGTGTCATGCTGAATCTCCCCGAGAACTACATTAAGGGCACGTTAATTTCACGAACATGTTGTTCCGTTGATCGGATCAACTGGAACTCTCGTCGTCGTACCCAACGGTCTTTTGGCTGCTATTTCTAAATTTTCGGTATATGGTGAAGCAACTTTTTGCTAAACCCTTAATTATTGTTATAATTATATATAAAAAAAAACTTTTTGCATAAGTTTTTACCGAATATGGTTCTTTTTTTCATACCGAAATTACTTGATAAAATTTGTTAATTTATTAAAATTAATAATTTTTTACCCTATATCTGTAATGATATAAATATATATATTATATATATATATATATTTACGAGGGGCGTTCAATAAGTAATGCCCCTGACCCATTTCCCATAGCAGTAGAGCAACGAAACTTGGCACAGGTATTAGTCTTTTTCAGCATAGGAACAACCCAGAGTGACGCATTTCTCCCATCGTTTGATACATCTCTGGAGACCGTTTTCATAGAAACCCCAGCTTGGTCCTCCAACCACGACGTGACTTCAGAAATCAAGGCTGCATCATCTGGGAAACGCTTTCCTTTCAAAAACAACTACATGGCTGGGAAGAGGTGAAAATCAGAGGGTGCAAGGTCAGGAGAGTAGGGGGATGGGGGAAGTGTTCATAGCCGCACGCCTGTGCTTCTGATCTGGCGACACGCGAGTTGTGGACCGGAGCGTTGTCCTGCAGGAGGAGGATGCCTTTGGTGATCTTTCCACGCCTCTTGGTTTTGATAGCTTCTCTTAATTTCCTCAAAAGTAAAGCATGATAGGCTCCTGTAATTGTGGTACCCTTTGCCAGGAAATCTGTCATCAATACTCCGTCCTGGTCCCAGAAGACTGTGAGCATGACCTTGCCAGCGGAGGGCAGCACCCTTGCCTTCTTTGGAGGAGGTGAGTCATGGTGCTTCCACTGCATTGACTGGGCTTTGGTCTCTGGATCATGGTGAAGGACCCAGGTCTCATCCTGTGTAATCAGTCTTTTGAAAAATTTTGACTCATCTTCTTGACACATCCCTAAATTCATCCTCGAGCACTCGACGCGTTCTTGCTTCAGGAAAAGTGTGAGCAGCCTGGGAATCCCTCTGGCAGACACCTTTTGCATATGCAAATGGTCATGAATGATAGTTTCCACAGACCCGGTACTAATCTTGACCTCATGGGCTATTTGGCGAATAGTTATGCGTCCATCTTCCAAAATGGCAGCCTCAACTTGACGGACAGATGCCTCATCAATGGCAGAAGGGGTGCGACCAGATCTGGGAGCTGTTTCCACAGAGTTTCGACCATGTATGAAATTAACGTTGCCAGCGTTTTACAAGGTCATATGATGGGGCATCATCACCATAAGTTATTTTCACTTCATCAAAAGTCTCCTGTGGTGTGCGTCATTTCAAATACAAAAACCGGATCACTTCTCGACACTCAACTGGCTCCATTTCCCACTTGACTCATTTCAAACACATGTAAATCAGAAACCACTATTAGTTCGGAGCTGTAATTCGCCACTTAATCTATAGAGATATAAATAATTACACATGCAAAATTTCAGCTAGATCAATCAACGGCAAGTGGGGCAGAGGCATTAATAAATTTTGATAAATGATATTAGTGTGGGATGTCTTTGAGCGCATGTGTACGCGTACCTACGTACGGACATAAATGTATATGCCTAACGTGTGCATACGTGTGCGTAGCTACGAATGTGAGAGTGTATAAGAGTTGTGATCTTTTTGTTCTTCTGTGATGAACGAAAATATGCAATAAATGAATTTAAATGTTTGGAAAATTACATGGATAAATAAAAAAGAAATTATAACATTACTTTTATCATATACGCAGGAGTGGCTGTGTGGTAAGTAGCTTGCTAACCAGCCACATGGTTCTGGGTTCAGTCCCACTGCGTGGCATCTTGAGCAAGTGTCTTCTACTATAGTCTCGGGCCGACCAATGCCTTGTCAGTGGATTTGGTAGACGGAAACTGAGAGAAGCCTGTCGTATATATGTATGTGTGTGTATATGTTTGTGTGTCTGTGTTTGTCCTCCTAGCATTGCTTGACAACCGATGCTGGTGTGTTTACGTCCCCGTCACTTAGCGGTTCGGCAAAAGAGACCGATAGAATAAGTACTGGGCTTACAAAGAATAAGTTCTGGGGTCGATTTGCTCGACTAAAGGCGGTCCTCCAGCATGGCCGCAGTCAAATGACTGAAACAAATAAAAGAGTAAAAGAGTATGTAACGCTCAGCATTTCAACGAAATGGAGGACATGATATCTCTTATACTAATGACACCTCACTGATGAAGCTTGTGTCTTCGTCCTTTTCCCAGTTTTGAAAATAACATTGCGAAATATCTTCTCCACCGTCCAATAAAAGAGATCTGACTCTCATTTATCAGTGAGTTCAAGCTGTTTTTGAAGACACTAGGAACTCCGTCTTTGCTTTGGTACCTGTAGATCACCTTTCTTCTCTTTCATGCATATGTAACTGCTTCAGATAGGTATCACCTGTTTTGTCATATAGTGTTGCCATGTAGTTTCTCATGAAAACGTCCTGCGCTTAAGATTATCTGTTGCAAGTTAATAATAGCAAAGCGCTCTTGCATTAGAAGAGTGTTTTTCCGCTTAAATTTCGTTTGATAAAGTCTCTGCGTGTGTATGTGT
This sequence comes from Octopus sinensis, assembly GCF_006345805.1. Lineage (NCBI taxonomy): Eukaryota > Metazoa > Mollusca > Cephalopoda > Octopoda > Octopodidae > Octopus > Octopus sinensis. The sequence goes on along the minus strand of NC_043004.1, from coordinate 50,177,652 downwards.
GTATGAGATGTTTTTTTTCCCACACGCATAACTAAGACCGCTCACAACAGTACTATTAACGGAAATGCTAGTATCTTTCCTCTCCTAAATGAATACATTTTGAAGCAAAATATATTCGTTAGGTT
>NC_043004.1:50142527-50172527 GCF_006345805.1 Octopus sinensis | reverse complement strand
GTATCATGCGCGGGGACGTAGAATTAATCGGACTGAATACCCGATCGCGCGGTTAAACCATTGGGAGTGAAGGACTCATAGCCTTTGTTAGGGCATCCTTCTAGGAGAAGGTAACTCAGGTAACTGGGATAACTCCGACATAAAACCTGCGGCTCAGTAGTTACCGATGATGTTGACTTTTTCTTCTTTTCGGATTATGGCTGCTGTTGCTTAGTGAGTGGGATTGACTCAGAGCACAGCCTTTCCTCACTTTACAAAAAAATCTTCTTGCACAGGCATTGCACGATAACAACATTGATTAAGCTTCGAGCAATGGCCCTACTCGATAACGAGGGGGCAGCCACCATGTATGTATGTATGTTGTATGTATGTATGTATGTATGTATGTATGTTGTATGTATGTATGTATGTATGTATCTATCTATCTATATGCCTGTTTGTCTACACACACGCACACACTCACGAATACATCCATATATATATTTATATATGTATATATATATATATAACGTACAGGTGTGGCTGTGTAGTAAGAAGCTTGCTTTCCAACCACATAGTTCCGGGTTCAGTCCCTCTTTGTGGCACCTTGAGCAAGTGTCTTCTACTATAGCTTTGGGCCGACGAAAGCTCTGTGAGTGGATTTTGTAGATGGAAACTGAAAGAAGCCCGTTGTATCGTTATCCCGTTCTCCCTGTCTGTGCGCTTATATCTCGAGTATTGTTCATCCGATCGCACTGAAATTTTAAACATGGATACATGAGAGAGTGGGGCATTCCGTAATCTAAAAAGATTTTGAAAATTGTCAGTTTCAAAGTGAGAATTGCTATTTCTGTTATCTTTTTGTCCTGTTTTTTTTTTCTGCCAAGTTGTTCATTAAAAGCAATGAGTTGCTCAGACAGCCGGCGCTTATCATTTCGCTGGCAACAAGGGGAGTACAGGATGACAATCAGCCAAAACCGTCGCTATGCTGTCTCTCTTCTTTCCTCTCTCTGTCTCTCTCTCTGTCCCTCTCTTTATATATACGTAGAGGGCTCAATGCGATTATCTAACTTAAAGCAACAGTCGTCGAATGCAAAAAGCCAAAGAACTGTTAATACATACATAAGATAGTAGGGTGTTTGGAGGGTGTTTTGGCTGCTATTTCTACCAGTCTAGCTACCATGTAGAGGTCTCCCTCATTGGCTCATACATACATAAGTCAGTAAGGTGTGATTTGAGGGAGATTTGGCTGTTATCCCTACCAGGTCTGGTTACCACGTAGAGATCTCCCTCATTGGTTCATCTAATATATAAATCCCGTTCTGGTTGTCTGTTTTTTGTAACTCGAGTATTGTTCATCCGATCACTCTGAAATTTTAAACATGGATACATGAGAGAGTAGAGCGTTTCGTAATCTAAAAAGATTCAAAGTGAGAATCGCTATTTTTGTAATACTTATGGCCTGTTCATCGGATGATTAAAATTTCCATAACACCGTCCAAGTTAACCTTCTTCACCTATACAAACCGTCTAATGGACGAGGGTCGTTTGTTAGTATCTATCTATCTATCTATCTATCTATCTATCTATCTATCTATCTATCTATCTATCTATCTATCTATCTATCTATCTATCTATCCATCTATCTATCTATCTATCTATCTATCTATCTATCTATCTATCTATCTATCTATCTATCTATCTATCTATCTATATATATATGATTGGTCAAAACAGTGATGACGTCGCGTTACGCTGGACTGGCCACCTAACAGGATACAGACAAGGGGCAGATATAATACAGCTATAGGTCGGACCCGATTCTGATTGGTCAGAATATTGATGACGTCCCGTTCTGCTTGACTAGCCACCTAACGAAACGATTGGTCAAAACGTTGATGACGTCTCGTTCCGCTGGACTGGCCACCTAACAGGTGATATAAAACCCAAACAATTCACAAGGTTCGCCAGAACTGTCCGAGCGGACATCGACCAAAAGTCATCACAGTTGCTCAAGGTAAAATCTAAAATGAATTCCTCGCTTTTTCAAGAACATCAATTTTTTATATTGAATGCATATCACCACTATGAACTACTACATCATACTCTTTAAACATATAGCATGAACTCACTTCACTATATATGAACTTTTGATGTCTGACTCTATTGTATATTATATATGAATTTTTTATATTGATAGCATGAACTATCTTTTTTATATATAATTTTTTTTGATAAGGTCATCATTTCAAGAACCGAAACATGTTAAATAAATAATGTATATATAAAAATTTGTCTAATATAGCAGCATTTTCGAACTTCATTTTTTACAAATATATACCCACTCGTACACGAGCTAATCTTATTATAAATATATATATATATATATATATATATATATATATATATATTATATATGCATATATTCATGTGTGTGTCTTTGTGTCTGTGTTTGTCCCCCGCCCACCATCATTTAACAACCGATGTTGGTGTGTTTACGTTCCCGTAACTTAGCGGTTCGGCAAAGAGACTGATAGTATAAGTCCTGGGGTCGATTTCTTCGACTGAAAAAAACCCTTCAAAGCGATACTCCAGTATGGTCGCAGTCAAATGACTGAAAAAAATAAAACAATAAAAGAAATAGAAGAATATACATGTGCGTGTGTGTGTGTGTGTGTGTGTGTGTGTGTGTGATCAGAAAGTGATCCCCAGCATGCACTGAATAGGTTTGCTGCCGAGTGTTACAAGGCATAGTTGAGAAGTAGCGTTGCGGAGACTGAGGCACTGATCCTCCTGCGACATTCTAATGTCGCAGGAATGAGCCGAGCCAACCGACAGAAGACCTAAGAGTAGAGAAAGGGCGAGGCAGTTGGATAATAGCCACAGTCTCAGCTGGTTGCGCTTGGGAATCCAACCAGAAAGTCTAATGACTGTTGCTTCTGATGGGACCCAATGGAGAAGGTGAAAGTAGGATTCTACTTTCTACGATCCTTCAAAGAATAGCGGGCGGAGAAGATGGACGGACGGATGGACGGATGACGAATGGATGGACGGATAAACTGTTTAATGTTATCAATAAAGATTGCTGAAGATAATGCTTTTGTTTTCTCAGCTTGTTATTACACTTGGATAATTACATTAGGATAATCATATCACAGCTACAAGCTTAACTGTTAACTTATATTTGTGTCATAGCTGTTGCCTAATTGCACACTGGCTCAAACCCATGTAATATGTAAAAAGGATAAAGAGTGTGTCATAGCACTATTTACTTGTGCACAACGAACTAACAAAAGTAACCTCTACATGGCCACTCGATCTGCTGGAAATAACAACCGAATCCACCATATTATTTAGGGAATATTTATTTCACATGCTCTATATGTCGGTCTAGACAGCACACTCTATTCAAAATTACCTCAATTTCACCTAGTTGTTGATAAGAATATATACTATCACGGTATTCGAGGGATGTTAGCTGTGATATACTGATGTCATATCCAAGAGAATATTTATTTTACACTTCTGGAACGTACACTATATCCTACATTACCTCACTTTCTGTAGCTGTTGGTAACACTAGACACCACCCCATTACGTAGGGAATGTTAGCTATGAATAGATAGGTATGATAACCCGTATGATCTGTACCCAACACTCATATTCACCACCAAGTGTATTATATAACTAAACCGTAACAAAATATCGGTTGCTCCTTAAGGGTAACTGAAGACTTGACAAGCACTAATTCTTTTAGTCTTTCAATGGTTCCAACCAGTAGGTTGGAACCATGCTGTGCCACCACAATCAAATGTACGCTCGTACAGACATATGTAGACATTCAAATATCAGAACATTTGCGGACAAGATAACTACACAGATGTCAGAAGTACTTTTGCCTCTCATTCTTTGCCCTCTGTGTTTCTCTGTCTTCTTCATTCACTTTTCTTTCCTGTTGTTGGCATATACAATTCTCTCTAACTCTCCTTCTTATTACCCTCAACTCTCCTATCTCTGTCCTTTCCTTTTAAGTTGTATGTTTATTGATTATCTCTACCTACTCTCACTTCAGCTCTCTCTTTCCTTCTTCTCTCTCCTTTAAAACATGGTTTCTATCATTACCTATCTTTATCTCCTCATCTCTCTCTCTCTCTTATCTATTTCCCACAATTTGTCTTCTCTCTATCTATAAACCTGATTCTCCAAATTCACCCTACTTTCCATCTATACGTGGATGTCTACCCAACAACTTGCTCCCAACTCTTTCGGTTTCTTTACCTCTCACCTCATCTCTCTTCTTCTATACCTCTTTTATCCCTTTCTGTATCTCAAGCTCATCCCTACATACACACATATATTCTATCCTTCTCAGTTCCGAATTTTCAGAATTCTCACACAAAGACAGACTGTGAGTGTGGTGTATCCACATGGAGCCAAGATTTTTCCCATTTCTGATGTCTGAATTAATGGAAGAGAGATAGAGATTGATAGACAGAAAGATGAATAGATAGATGAATAGATAGATAGATAGACATAGAGAGAGAGAGAGAGAGGCTAAGAGAAGGGTGAGAGAGGGAAGAGAGAGTGGTTGAGAGAAATAGTTGAGAAAAATAAAGAGAGAGGGCAACAACTAGAGAAAGAGGAAGCTTGAGAGATAGAGAGAAGAGAGAGAGAGAGAGAGACAAATGGACAGAGAGAAAGAAAAGAGACCTTCACTGTGAATGTCTGCGTAGGTCTGTGTTTATCTGAACGTCAGTGCATTTATATATGTATACATGTGTATTTGTATGTTTGTGTGTATATTTTTGTTTGTGTGTGTGTTTGTGTTTGTGTGTGTGTTTGTGTGTGTATGTGTGTGTGTGTGGTGTGTGTGTGCGTGTGTGTGTGTGTGTGTGTAGGTGTGTGTGTTTGTGTATGTGTACGTGTAGCAAGAACAAACTGTTGAACGTAACATTCAATTACATGTTATTATTGCAAGTTGTGATTCAGTAAACAGGCTGAAATTTCGCTCGTCCAATATTTTCCCACGATTTCCACTAAAAAATACCGAAGAGAAGAATAGAATAGAACAGAGCAGGAATACAAGCGAATAGATGCGAATGAAGAAATAGATATGAAGACTCTGGGAATAATTGTAACGTTGTTGCTGTTGTTGCCCCGAAGTCAGCATTGATTTAGTAGACTTATTATCAAAAGTATTATGGCCTTGACTAACCGTTATATATATCTTTCTCTTTCTCTTTTACTTGTTTCAGTCATTTGACTACGGCCATGCTGGAGCACCGCCTTTAATCGAGCAACTCGACCCCGGGACTTATTCTTTGTAAGCCCAGTACTTATTCTATCGGTCTCTTTTTGCCGAACCGCTAAGTTACGGGGACGTAAACACACCAGCATCGGTTGTCAAGCAATGCTAGGGGGACAAACACACACACACATATATATATATATATATACATATATACGACAGGCTTCTTTCAGTTTCCGTCTACCAAATCCACTCACAAGGCATTGGTCGGCCCGGGGCTATAGCAGAAGACACTTGCCCAAGATGCCACGCAATGGGACTGAACCCGGAACCATGTGGTTGGTTAGCAAGCTACTTACCACACAGCCACTCCTGCGCCTATATATATATATATATATATATAACCGGCATTTATACACACACACACACGCGCACACACACACACACACACACACACACACACACACACACACACACACACACACACACACACATATATATATATAACCGGCATTTATACATATATATATATATAGTTTTTCTCTTTTAGTTTCAGCTCGAGACCTGTGGCCATGCTGGGGCACAGCCGTTTGCTTTCCTATTTTCACAAAACCTCCTCTGATCTGTGGCATTTGATGAATGAGGTTAGTTTGATGTTGCTACCCTCATCTGAATTTCTTGACGCGAGGTAGGTTCATCTGGAACTTTTGACTAGAAGAGACCCAGTTTTGTTTTGAAGACGCCTACATCCACTCCATGTAGTTCTCTCAGGCTTTGTGGGAGTATATTGAAGAACTGTGAGCCCTTGAAGCCCAAGCTGCTGCAGTATCTGGTCCGGTATCTGATGGCAATGTTGGGATTTTGGGTACCATGCAGTGACGCCCCGTTATGCTGTCTGTATCTTTCCCGCCTTTGAACTAGGGAGTAGAGTATTTTTCAATCTCTCCTCGAAGCTGACATGTCGCATTGAGACGATCTTTGTGTAGCTTCGCTGGATTGCTTCGAGTTCCTTCGTTAATTTTACACTGTGTGGTGACCACAGTTGGAAGCAGTAATTCAAACGGCTGAGGTCGAATGTCCTCCAGAAGACCATCATGGTTTCTGGCTCTCTCGTTCTGAACGTTCGCAGGATTCATCCGGCCAACCGTCTGCATTTTATTGCCAATTTAGTAATATGCACTTAAAAAGATGCATCATTATTCATGTCGATGCCCGAGTTGTGCACTGACTTTGATTCAGGGATTGCATTCCCTCTTGGGCCAGTGTACCCTGTCTGCTTTTCATTGACCTTCGTGTGTTGGTAGCGCAGAGCTTGGAATTTTCCGGCACAAAACTGCATGTTATTTTCCTCAGTCCACCAGTATATTGCGTTCAACTCCCGTTGTAGATGCGCAACGCCTCCAGAATTCTGTATCCTCTGCGAGACTTTTGTGTCATCTGCGTAGCTAGCAAGGATGGCTACCCGAGCCGCTGAAGGCATGAGTGAAAGGGTCACTATGAATAGCAGCGGCCCCAAGACAGTGCCCTGTGGAACACTACAAATTATTTGTGTCTCCTTGGAGGTGGCCTCGTTGGCCACCACTGTCTGACTTCTGTCTTTTAGGAAGTCATGTAGCCATTCTCCAAGTTTCCCGACTATGCCAAAATTATGCAGCTTGTGATATATCATACTGTGGTCGACTTTATCAAGGGCTTTTGCAAAGTCGAGATATATCACGTCCACATTTGAGTTGTTGAACAGCTGCTTTATCACACAGTCGTAGGGCTGAAAGAGCTGTATCAGGAAGCTTCTACCTGGTCGAAAATCATGCTGAAAGTCAGTCAGCAAACCATTCTCTTTAAGGGGTGCAGATAATTTCCTTCGGGCTATTCGTTCCATGACTTTGCCGATGCGTGAGGTCAGAGAGATAAGCCTATAGCTTTTAGCATCTGCTCTGCTTCTTCCTTTAAGAATAGGGCTTATTATTCCCTCCTACAGTTTGCCTGTGAGCTTACCATTTGCAAAGAAGCTCCGAAGAAGATGCTGCAGTGGTTTTGCAAGGGCTCATTTGCATGACTTTAGAAGGGTTGTTAGAAATTCATCGAGCCAGTAGCTGTGAGTTTGCATTTACGTTATCTATTGCCAGTATTACACACACACACACACACACACATATACATACACACAGGCACATATATATGTATATGTATTTATATATATATATATATATATATATGTATGTATGTATGTATGTATGTATGTATGTATGTATGTATGTATGTATGTATGTATGTACGTATGTACGTACGTACGTACGTATGTATGTATGTATGTATGTATGTATGTACGTACATATGTACGTACGTATGTATGTATGTATGTATGCATGTATGCATGTATGTATGCATGTATATATATATAATATATGGATACATATATATATGTATATATGTATATATGTATATATATGCATATATATGCCTACACACACACACACACACACCACACACACACACACACACACACCACATATATATATATATATATATATATATATATATATATGGGTACAGGACGTCACCAACAGTAAACAAGATGAAATACGAAAATAAATTAACTAAATACGCAAACAGCGAGAGAAAAAATGGAAAACATTTATATATAGGACCAGCTATTGCAACAGCCTGGGTTTCAAGGGCCCACAGCTTTTTAATATTCTCCCAAAGAGTCTGAGGAACTTGCACAAAGTAGATGTAGCGGTTTTTAAATCAAAGCTGAACCTCTTCCTGTCGAGAGTCCCAGATGAACCTACCTCACGGCAAGAGGTGCAAATAAGAGTAGGTATATCAAACTCCATTCTTCATCAAGTGCCACATATTAGAGGAGGCTCCTAGTAATAACAGTGTAGCGCAAAGCGGCGGTGCATCAGCATGGCCGCAGCTCTGAGCTGGAACTTTAAATAAAAAAAAAAGTATTTGACAACGAATAATACGTCTAGAGAAAATTGCATCTTTATTGTGGAATTTACCTTATAAAGCCGACAATTGTTTCTATTGTTTAACATATATAGCTATAGAAAATATCATTGAAATTAATACAACGTAGCAGAAACAACATAACTGAGCTCTGATGAGCTGATTGAAGCACAAAGTTAACACGTTTTTAAGGTGATCCAAAATTTTGGATCACCTTAAAAAGGACATGTTAACATATATTTTCGGAAATAATTTATATATATATATTATATTATTTATATTATTATATGATTGAACGCACTAAAATTTAGATTCAGATGAATATGGTACTTAAGTTAAAGGCACCAGAATTTAGTATGGTATTATCCATATAATTCAAAATGGGGTGATTATAAATGAAAATAAGCAACAAGGATATCCAGTGGTAATGCAGTACGATCGCATGAAACGATTGAACTGCATTACCTCTGGATATCCTTGTTGCTTATTTTGATTGTATATATATATGTACATTACATACCCATCTATCTATCTATCTATCTATCTATCTATCTATCTATCTATCTATCTATCTATCTATCTATCTATCTATCTATCTATCTATCTATCTATCTATCTATCTATCTATCTATCTATCTATCTATCTATCTATCTATCTACATCGATACACATATATAAGCCTATATCTAGGAACACCTACACGTTTGCAATGCATACATTTTTCTGTATATGTATGCATGAAGTATGTATGTATTTATGTATATATGCGCGCACGTATATTGTGTGTATATATGCATATATGTTTGTGTTTTTGTGAATATGTGTATGTGTGCGAGTGTATATATGTGTGATATTCTTTTAGTAAATATGTGTGAAAATATGCATACTTTAATTATGTAGTACCTGGAATTCCTCTTATGCATATCGCAGAGTTTACTTTCTCACAGCAGCATTCTATAAAACAAAAGAATACACACATACTTCATTGAGCTTGTTGGAGTTCAGTTATGTCGCTATTGTCACGTGAAGAAAGTCGTAGAACCAGGACTAGTACTTTTACACTTTTACACGTCTCTTAAATATCTTATGTCAGAGCAAACATTCAATCATGGACAGGGGTTTTGGCATTTAGTTATCGTCAAATGAAATATGCTTATGGAAGGTGCTGTTGGAACTGTCAATGGACTACAAACTTTCAAGGGCACAGGCATCTTTTGACTGTTTTATGCACAGCATTGCAGTGAACAAGTGTTTGGGTAGGCGGATAACATGTTTCAGTTCAAATCTCGATATATGACCGACATTGGACTCCTCATTCGTATAATCACCGAACCTGGAGCTTAACTATAGTCTGTCCATAGCACTTACTCAGCATCACCTGACACCTTTGGGTCCTCTTGACACCATTACCCCTCACAACTTCAATATATATATATATATATATATATATATATATATATATATATCAGTTACCTCCTGCAAGCATGAAAGTATAGCTGCTAAATTCATTTAGTTGTTGACGTGTGAGAACTGACAGTTTCACCGCAACTCATATGCACACGCACACTAACACACGCACACACACACTCACTCACACACACGCACACACTAACGCGCGCGCATATACACTTACATTCATACACGCGTTGGTATAGTCACTCTATGAACTAATACACATCTTTTGAGGTAGAATTACTGTATGAACTTATATACTGTTAGTAATTGTCTTATGAAAGTTAAAATGCCCGTAGCCATTGCCACCGGGCGAATAAGATAAACAATTATTAAAGTTATTCTTTTTTTGTTTTTGAAAAAAATTCACTCTTAATTCTTTTCACTTGTTTTATTATTCTAAATCTCCTTAAGACGATGAGGCAGTAGAATGGTTAGCACGCTGAACAAAAAGCTTAGTAGCATTTCTTGCGGTATGTTCTGAGTTCAAATTCCGCCGAGATCGACTTTGTCTTTCATCCTTCCGGGGTCGAGAAATTAAGTACCAGTTGAGTACTGGGATCGCTGTAATTAACTTGCCACTTCCTCCATAATTTCAGGCCATGTGCCAATAAAGGAAAGCATTATTCTATATCGTCTTATTTTCATTATCTTTTCTTTATTTCTGTAAACCAACAGAGAGAAACAAGTTTTCTAGAAGCACGACAAAAGCAACCTGTCTAAGAAAGTTACTCAGTCTGAACTACAAACGAGAAAAATATTGCAGCAGAGACTGTTTGAGTCCAGTAGGTCAACCTCTCTTGTGCAAACGCGACAAAATAACACCATCATCCACTGGAATCAAAGAGAGAAAGGGGTTCTGGTGTATCTCTTATTTAAAAACATCAATATAATCCTTTCGTTCCGGCGTTATACTCCAGTGAAGAAATATTTCTGATTTTTAATTAAGGGAAGATCCTCTGGTGAAATCACTCAACCGGCATCCAAATCTCCCTCAAAAAGAACTCTGCTGATTCACACTCTCTCTTTTACCCCCTACTAGAACGGTTTCTGCTTCCCTGATTATGAAAGAAAGTTTAGTTGAGCAGCCATCACTCCGCAACATATCACAATTATAGTTCGCAAACATGCTATATACTCGCTCTGTTTTATATATCACGACTACAACAGCGGATGTTCTCTGAATTAGGAAGCAGTGTATTACCATCGCCACACCCGACAAGCTTTCATCTGCCGATCAAGAGAAGGAGCTTTTACGAAATCGAACAACATGTTAGAAATTGCAGCCTTGCTTCTGTCATCAATTCATACCTTCTTGCTATTAGAAAGAAAGGACGCATATGCAATACTCTTTTACTCTTTTACTCTTTTACTTGTTTCAGTCATCTGACTGCGGCCATGCTGGAGCACCGCCTTTAGACGAGCAACTCGACCCCGGGACTTATTCTTTGTAAACCCAGTACTTATTCTATCGGTCTCTTTTGCCGAACCGCTAAGTGACGGGGACATAAACACACCAGCATCGGTTGTCAAGCAATGCTAGGGGGACAAACACAGACACACAAACATACACGCGCACACATATATATATACATATATATATATATATACATATATACGACGGGCTTCTTTCAGTTTCCATCAACCAAATCCACTCACAAGGCTTTGGTCGGCCCGAGGCTATAGTAGAATACACTTGCCCAAGGTGCCACGCAGTGGGACTGAACCCGGAAGCATGTGGCTGGTAAGCAAGCTACTTACCACACAGCCACTCCTATAATGAATGAACGACGAAATGGTTATGGCTGAAACGTCTTTGGACAGGTCTTCTTAATCAGAACTGACTCGCTATATATTTTATCTTTTATTTTTGTTCTGTTTCAGTCATTGGACTGCTACCATGATGGGGTACAACCTTGAAGGGCTTAGTCAAACAAATCGACTCCGGAACTAATTTTTAAAGCTTGGTAGTATTTTATTGGTTTCTTTTGCTAAGTTATCTGGACGTAAACAAACCAACACCGGTTATCAAGCCGTGGTGAGGGACACACACACGTATCACATGTATATATATATACATACATACATACATACATACATACATACATACATACATACATGCATGCATACATGCATGCATACATACATACATACATACATACATACATACATACATACATACATACATACATACATATACGACGCACATGTTTTTTCGAACAATCTGTTCCTTCCAAATTTTTTTCCTGTCTGTACATTTTTTCTGCTTTCGACGAAGAGCTGTGCCCTAAACGTCTCTCTTGTTATTCCATCAAAACATTTCACTGGGTGTCACCTTTTTACCATAGGAGGAGAGAATTTAAATCCACATCTTTGTCTATATATCTACCTTCTCTACAATGTTACCACTTGATATGAAAATTATATATTAATGGAAAACCTCTATTAATGGCTGATGAGTGCTCAGCATTTTAAAACTGTTGTAATACTTACAACATTTAATAAAATGATGTAGTGCGAAACGATCGTACCAAATTACCGGAGTTATTCTTGTTGCTTATTTTGATTATATATATATAGGGAGTGTTTACGAAAAAAACAAAAGACGAAGACAGGTGGTGTACAAAACAAACAGATGTATTAGTATAACGCTCAGGAATGGAAAAAGTCTTTCACGTTTCGATCCTACGCTCTTCTACAGAAAGGGATACAGAAAAAACAAGGAGAGAAAAAATTTGTGTAGTGGCTATACAGACAGACAGACAGACAGATACACACACACACGCACGCACGCACACATACAAACTAGCTTAAAAGCCGACCTACGAGGGTTAATTGGGCCTGCAGCCCCAAACCACAGAGTGATAAATGACTATAATACGTCTATAATGACTATATACCTCGGGGGTGCTTCATCAGAGGTTAAAGACGAATGAGAATCAATTCTGTAATGCAATCATTCCATTGTTCCAGTCCCAATTTGCATTCCAGCTGTTGACCAATTTGTCCAAAAGTTCTTATCTCGACGAAAACTAACGAACCGAATGTAATTTATCTCCCCCTTGAACTCTGACGTCATCTGACAAACGTCACCCAAGATGGCGTTAATTAATCAAGCTTTATCTGCCAGAAATAGTAATCCAAATGGTTTTAAATCAGATCCCAATGCTGGGTGTTCAATAACCAAACGAAGGGCAGATTTTCAGTCCCGGAATCATCCTGTCCAAAAGGTAAAATATGTCTATGTAGAGCAAATGTTGACTGAGATACCGAGGTCCCATACAACTAGAATTTCGCGTTCATTATTATCGATATACACGCACGCAGATACACACACACACGCACACACACACACGCACGCACACACACACACGCACACACGCACTCACACACACGCACACACGCACACACGCACTCACACACACGCACACACACGCACACACACACACACACGCACATACGCACACACCACACACGCACACACGCACACACGCACACACGCACTCACACACACGCACACACACGCGCCACACACACACACACACACGCACACATACACACGCACGCACACACGCACAACGCACTCACACACAAGCACACACCACGCGCACACACACACACACACACACACACGCACACACACACACGCACACACGCACACACGCACACCGCCACACGCACTCACACACACGCACACCCACGACCACACACACACACACGCACATACGCACACACCACACACGCACACACGCACACCCGCACCACACGCATACACGCACACCACGCACACACGCCACTCACACAACACGCACCCACACGCGCCACACACAACACGCACACACGCACACACGCATACACGCACACACGCACTCACACACACGCACACACACACGCGCACACACACACACACGCACACACACACACACACGCACACACGCACACACGCACGCACACACACACACGCGCACACACACACACACACACGATAGACTTCTTTCAGTTTCAGTCTACGAAATCCACTGAAAGGTTTTGGTCGGCCCTGGGCTTTAGTATATGATGGCACTTGCCCCAATGTTCCACGCAGTGGGAATGAATCCAGAACTAGGTGGCAGCACCAAACAGCAGTAACATCAACAAGGATCACGATGATGACGACGATATCAGCAACAGCTAAATGCAAATGAAGTCCTCAGTGTGGGGGGTGGGGTCACTGCGACACAATAAGACGATGATGGGGGTGTGCAGGAACGGGGCAGTGTTGGAGGATGTGATGGTGGTGGCGGCGGCAGTTGTCAATTTGAGGCAGAGACGGCGGAGGTGTTAAGTGTTTAGTGACAATGTCTGTAGAATGATGCATTATGCTCAAGTAAACTGTAGCTACTTACTGCAAATTACTGAGAAAACATTTCTGCCAAGTAATTTATGCAATTCCATAAAAACTGTGTTTGCAGTGATTGAACGAAATGTTAGACATGATAGTCGACGTATGTAGATATATGTCAACATATGTATGTACGGTAGATGGCGGCGAGCTGGCAGAAACGTTTGCACGCCGGGCGAAATGCTTAGCGGTATTTCGTCTGTCGTTACGTTCTGAGTTCAAAATCCGCCGAGGTCGACTTTGCCTTTCATCCTCTCGGGGTCGATAAATAAAGTACCGGTTTCGCACTGGGTCGATGTAATCGACTTAATCCGTTTATCTGTCCTTGTTTGTCCCCTCTATGTTTAGCCCCTTGAGGGTAGTGAAGAAATATATGTATGTACGGTATGTATACATATATGTATGGTATAATATGTGCGTATGTGTGCATGCACATGTATTTATGTATGCATTGTCATGTATGTGTGTCTATATGTATGTGCATGTATGTGTATGTATGTATGTGTGTATGTACATTATTCAGATGCATGTGCATGTCTACATATATATATATATGTATGTGTATACTCACACGCGCGCACACACATAAACATATACCTGTATTTGTTAAAATATGTGGATCCATGCTTTATACATACATACATACATATATATATATATATATATACAATATATGTATGTATATATATATATATATATATATATCTATATATATATATATATATATATATATATATACTTCATTTAAAGCAGCAGAAATTCAAACAACCTGTTACTCTGAGTTTCCCGTTGCCGTTCATCATGAACGGCAACGGGAAACTCAGAGTAACAGGTTTTGTTGAATTTTCTGCTGCTTTAAATAAAGCATATTACTCTACCACTGGTATTTGAGTACTCTTTTTTCCACCTTGTTTCACATTTATGTGATTACTCCGGTATATATATATATATATACATAAAGGTAAATAAATGGCACAACGAAGTACCGATATTTACTGGAAAATAGCGAACGTAATAAATACGATGCTAATGTATAGCTCCACTGCGTATGTACTAGCAAAACTGCGTGTGTGCAACAAACATGAAAAAAATTGTCTTACCTCTAGGGAGCACATCTGAAAAATGAAATACCTAAAAAGGGATAATGTGGTACCGGTTTCAGATTCTTCAAAATATGTCTGCCCACATATATTTGATTTATCTTCATCAGCCACATATACCTCGACAACATTTCAGATTTGCCACATCCATGCCAATACACTCGACTGAACGCCAAAACGTTGACAGAACGAGAACAGTGAAGAAGTTTCAATGAAAATAGTAATGCAATACGAGAGTATTGTTTTCCAGTAAAGGATAGCCGGTGAGGGAAAATTATACATAAAGGTAAATAA
Source organism: Octopus sinensis (assembly GCF_006345805.1). Taxonomy (NCBI): domain Eukaryota; kingdom Metazoa; phylum Mollusca; class Cephalopoda; order Octopoda; family Octopodidae; genus Octopus; species Octopus sinensis. The sequence continues at coordinate 50,157,118 of NC_043004.1, read as the reverse complement.
ATGGCACAACGAAGTACCGATATTTACTGGAAAATAGCGAACGTAATAAATACGATGCTAATGTATAGCTCCTGTGTATGTACTAGCAAAAATGCGTGTGTGCAACAAACATGAAAAAAATTGTCTTACCTCTAGGGAGCTCATCTGAAAAATGAAATACCTAGAAAGGGATAATGTGGTACCGGTTTCAGATTCTTCAAAATATGTCTGCCCACATATATTTGATTTATCTTCATCAGCCACATATACCTCGACAACATTTCAGATTTGCCACATCCATGCCAATACACTCGACTGAACGCCAAAACGTTGACAGAACGAGAACAGTGAAGAAGTTTCAATGAAAATAGTAATGCAATACGAGAGTATTGTTTTCCAGTAAAGGATAGCCGGTGAGGGAAAATTATACATAAAGGTAAATAAATGGCACAACGAAGTACCGATATTTACTGGAAAATAGCGAACGTAATAAATACGATGCTAATGTATAGCTCCACTGCGTATGTACTAGCAAAAATGCGTGTGTGCAACAAACATGAAAAAAATTGTCTTACCTCTAGGGAGCTCATCTGAAAAATGAAATACCTAGAAAGGGATAATGTGGTACCGGTTTCAGATTCTTCAAAATATGTCTGCCCACATATATTTGATTTATTTTCATCAGCCACATATACCTCGACAGCATTTCAGATTTGCCACATCCATGCCAATACACTCGACTGAACGCCAAAACGTTGACAGAACGAGGACAGTGAAGAAGTTTCAATGAAAATAGTAATGCAATACGAGAGTATTGTTTTCCAGTAAAGGATAGCCCGTGAGGGAAAATTATACATAAAGGTAAATAAATGGCACAACGAAGTACCGATATTTACTGGAAAATAGCGAACGTAATAAATACGATGCTACTGTATAGCTTCACTGCGCATTACTATTTTATATATATATACTTTATAATTAGGGTTCAGCAACGATTTGCTTCAGAAATAGCAGTCAAAAAATCTTAGCTATTCCTTTTACTTTAAAAGGGACTCCCAGAAAAACCAAAGTACTTGAAAACAAATTATAAAGTATTACTTAAGTTTACCATGAAATGGTCTTTTTCATGCCGAATTCTACTTGGTAAAATTACTGATTACTTCTTAATTAATTAATTTTACCCTTTGTTATTATATATATATATAGATTGTATGTATGTATGTATGTATGTATGTATGTATGTATGTATGTATGTATGTATGTATGTATGTATGTAGGCAGGCATGTATGCATGTATATACATGCATGTATGTATGCTGCATGTACATATGTATGCATGTACGTACATACAAGTACCTATCTTTCGATCTAAGGGTATGCATGTGTGTGTGTATGTATGTGTGCATGCATGTATCCCGCGTATGTATGTATGCATTTATGTATGCCACATGCACATATGTATGCATATATATATATTATATATATATATCTGCTGAGACCCCACTCGGACATAACTGACCATGGGATTGCACCTAGGAAGTTACCCTCCCATGCACAAGTTCGGGGAAAGTTGTTTATGGAAGATAACCAGTCGCCCATGTTTACCGGCCTCTCCTCTTCCCGCCACCAATGTTATCCGAGGGAAAGGCAAAGGGGCCGATGCAGCTTGGAACCGGTGACGTCGCAACTCATTTCTACAGCTGAGTAAACTGGAGCAACGTGAAAGGACACAACACGCAGATTCGAACTCACAACCTCACGATCGTAAGCTCGATGCTCTAACCACTGAGCCATGCTCCTTCACACACACACACACTCAACACACACACACATATACACAATCATGTACCTCTCTTTCGAACTATGTGTGTGTAGGTGTGTGTATATATTTATGGATGCATGTATGCATTATGTATGCACGTATGTATGCATATATATACATGCATGTACCTATATTTTGATCTGTGTGTGTGTGTGTATGTATTCATGGATGTAAGTAAGCATGTATGTACGCATCATGCACGTACGTTTGTACATGCATGTATATATATATGCATGTGTATATATATATATATATATATATATATATAAAATATTATTAGAGACAAAACCACTATTTTGCAAAACAAACAAGGAAAGACTTAATCAATACATAAAATTTTAATATAATTTGAAACTGACTTATTGGAAGTCCACCTGAAGATTGTCGATCAAGACAAGTAACAATTGTAGTGGCGGTTTTTTTGACTATTTATTAAAATTTTATGTATGATTAAGTCTTTCCTTGTTTGTTTTGCAAAATAGTGGTTTTGTCTCTATAATATTTTATAATATTTTACTATAAAATTGGATTTAATCCTAAATCTGATTTTTTCCCTGTAAATTTGGATTTATTCCCTAATATTTATTATTTATTATATATATATATATATATTATATATTGCATGTATATATATGCATGTGTATATATATATATATATGCATGTATATATATATATGCATGTATATATATATATATATATGCATCTGTATATATATATATATGTATATATATGCATGTATCTATCTTTCGTTCTATGTGTGTGTATGTGTATGTGTGCGTGTGTGTGTGTCTGTGTGTGTTTATGGATGTATGGCTTTGCATGCGCTCATGCATATCTATGGGTGATAACAGTATTTATATGTATGCAATAGAATTATGTATTTTACATATTAACGTAATGTCTTCAGAAAGTACTAACGTTGAGAAGAAAAGAACGTACCACGCAAAACACACTACTACTACTACTACTACTACTACTACTACTACTACTACTACTACTACTACTACTACTACTACTACCACTGTTGCTTCTGCTTCTGCCGTTGTTGTTGTTCCTGTTGTAGTTGTTGTTGTTGCTCTTTTGTAATAGAGTTGGCATATAATGTCATCGGGGTAGAATATAATTGTCTTGAAACAAAAGACTTGGCGTTTCAAGTAAATGGTTGCATACTTATATAAATGCATACAAACATGCCAGAGAACTCAGAATCAGTATATCATAGCTTCAACGTAAACAACTCGCACTGTGTAAAAGACCCAGCCTCCACTACCAGGAGGACAAGAAGAAACTTACAAGGGACCTATATAAGGAAGATATGATGAGCTTAACAAACAAAGCATTAGGGACAGAATAACTTGAAAAAAGGCTACTGCAAATATATTGAATAACAATAACATGAAATTAATGTCAGAGCACCGGAAATACGAATAAACAAAATGACAAACAAAATATTTCCATATCCAGATCTTATGACAGGATGTTTGTACGAATATCTCACCTTTTATCACCGAGATTTGGTAACACAGCTTACCACTCTATAGAAATGAGCGTAGGCGTGGCTGAGTGATTAAGAAGCTTACTGTTCAGCTATGTGGTCTTGGGTTCAGGTCCAGTGCGCGGTACTTCGAATAAGTGTAAATAAGTGTATTTTGCTGCAGCCCGAAGCCGACCAAAGCCTTGTGAGTAGATTTCACAGAAACTGAAAAAACCCCTTGTGTGTGTGTATATATATATATATATATATATTATATATATATATATGTATGTATATATGTATCTATGTTTTTGCGTCTATCCTTCCGGCATCGCTTGATATCCGGTGCAGGTTTGTTTGCGTCACTGTAATTTAGCGCTTCGGCAAAAAAGTACCGAGGTCGATTTGTTTGACTAAACCCTTAAAGGCAGTGTGACAGCATGGCCGCAATCTCATGACTGAAGGAAATAAAAGATGATAGGTAATATAGATAAAGCATAAAGTGGGTTCGATCTGCGTTCGATCTGTTCAGATCGCTGGCGGCTTCCATTACCCTGTTAAAAAAATAGGATCGTTGTAAAAAAGATTGAAGGATTATAATATTGTTCGACTGACAAAAATGTTTTGTAGCATTTCTTCCGGTTCTGTAATATTATGAGTACATATCCTGCTGAGGTCAACTTTGCCTTTAACCCTTTTGGGGTTGATAAAACAGAGTATCAGTCAAGTTCTGGGATCAGTGTAATCGACTAACAACTTGCCGCTTAGCTTAGGCCTTGTATTTATATTAATGTTACGACGACGAGTGTTCCAGTTGATCCAATCAACGGAATAGCCTGCTCGTGAAATTAACGTGCAAGTGTCTGAGCATTCCACAGATACGGGTACCCTTAATATAGTTCACAGGGAGATGCATCGCAACCAGGTTGACCCTTTGAAATACAGGCACTGCTCGTTTTTGCCAGCTGAATGGACTGTAGCAACGTGAAATAAAATGTCTTGCTCAAGGACACAACGCGCAGCCGGGAATCGAAGCCACGACCTTACAATCGCAAGCCGAATACCCTAAACATTAAGCCTTGTCTCAAACAATACTATAACACCATAACAAGCTAAGGGAAGGAAGGAAGTGCGCGATTGTATGAGCAGTTACTTAGCAACAAAATGAAACTATAAGTTATTTCTTTACTGCCCACAAGGGGCTACACACAGAGGGGACAAACAAGGACAGACAAACGGATTAAGTCGATTATATCAACCCCAGTGCGTAACTGGTACTTATTTAATCGACTCCGAAAGGATGAAAGGCAAAGTCGACCTCGGCGGAATTTGAACTCAGAACGTAAAGACAGACGAAATACTGCTAAGCATTTCACCCGGCGTGCTAACGTTTCTGCCAGCTCGTTGCCAAATGCAACAATAAGTAAAGAACTACCGATCCTTCGTTGTAATGTAACTGAGCTAACAGAAAACCTGTGATAGTACATCATATGGATTGATTATTGAAGTATTGCAGTCAGCGAAATAACATAACCACTAATAGCTGCCATTCAATACCTAACCAAGTCTTAGTACGTCACTTTACTTCTCAGATGTGATAAGAAATCAATTAAATTTGAAATGATACAATATAAAGGTGTCATATAAGGTAATAGCTATGTGTTCGATTATTTCACGATGACGATTCAGTGGTTCTATCATCTCAGTTACCTGCCCCTGAATTAACATATAAGTGGTTGAACATCTCACAGACAAATGTACCCTTAACGTAATTTACAGGCAGATTCAGTGCGACGCAGTGTGACAAGGGTGTTCCTTCTGAATTACAGGTCCGACCTCATCGACAGGCTTTTGCACAGTTTCCATCTATCCAATTTCATTGACGATGTATCTGTCGAACATTGGTTGTCGAAAATGGGTAAGGGATCGAAGTCAAGACATTTTAATTGTCAAGGTACTGCGCCTACACGCACACACACGCACACACACACACACACACACACACAAACCCGCACACATACACACACACATACAAACACACAAGCACACACCCACACTTACACACACACAAACACTTACACACAGAGACAAACAAACACATAAACATCTATATAACATAAAATAAATATTGAACTGAATTGCAGTAGTCAAGTAAATTTAGTGATTTTTTTTCCTTCTTAATATTTAGTTATACTAAGGCGGTGAGTTGGCAGAATCGTTGGCACGCCGGGCAAAATACTTGGCGGTATTTCATCCATTTTCACGTTCTGAGTTCAAGTTTCGCCGTGGTCTGACTTTGCCTTTTATCCTTTCGGGGGGGGGGGGAATAAAATAAGTGCCAGTTGAACACTGGGGGTTGATGTAAAAAGCTTACTCCTCCCCTGAAATTGTTGGTCTTGTGCCAAAATTTGAAACCAATGTTTAGATGTTGTATGTCTAGAACTTTCTTCTGGGGGAGAACTTCTTATCCTTTCTACCAATTCGAGTGGCAACGTAAGAGTACAATGAATGGTTTGTTGTTCTGTTATTTAGTCGCAAATTAGCTGCATTGGCTGATTTGAGGAATACATTCAGATCAAGTCACTTGCTATGCAAGTACATCTCCGTAATTTGTTAAAATTACTGTGAATAAATGCTAACAATGACCTCAGGCAAGATTGGGTCGTGTTTTTGATAGACACACACGAAGTCCATCTTTCTCAGACAGCAATTATGCTCGCTTCTTGTGCTTGATGGTTGTCATAGCTGAAAATCCAAATTCACACAAGTAGGAGGTTGAAAACTGCACAAGAAGTCGCAGCGCTTTCTGGACAATTGCAGGATATTTCCTTTTCAACCAGCAACCAAAATGCATTCAGGTTAAGCTCAGAATGCTTCAACTTTAATGTTCTGTCATTTAAAACACTAGCAAGTTCTTCTTCTTCTGTTAAAGTGAACTGTTCTTCAAATGGCTCAAATTCCACAAATGGGTTTCTAATCCAGTCATACTGGTCAATAGATATCGATGGAAAATATTTGTCAAGATTTGTTAACAAAATGTGCAAATGGTTCAAAATCAGTAGCGCAGTTTCTTGACAATTCCTTTTAAAAACACTTGGAAACATTTCCAAATTTCCTGCAGCTATGCGTTTCTTCCATATTGTAATTTCTTCTGAAAAGCATTTATTTTGTCAGTAGAAGGCAAGAATTTTTCGTTCCTGCCCTGCACGCCATTGTTCAAGAGGTTTAGCTCATGAAATATATCGGCAAGATATGCTAACTTGGAACACCAATGGTCATCACTCAAACATTCTACAAAGTCTTTCAGGTTTTCTTGCAAACAAAAGGTCAATAACTTCTCTTAATTCGTAAAAACGAGACAATACTTTTTCCCTTGACAACAATCGTATTTCTGTGTGCTGGATTAAGGTGGAATGGCCTGTTTCCATACCCACACAAAGTTTCGCAAACTGTCGACATTTAAGTGGCCTCGTCTTGATATGATTAACTATTTTCACTACCATATTCAATGCAGATTTTAGTTCAGGTCCAAGAGTTTTAGCAACTAGTGCTTCTCTATGAATGAAACAATGAGTATGGATAGTATTTGGATTTTGCTTTTGTGCGATTGGGACAAAGCCTTTAAGACATCCTGTCATTGCAGGGGCACCATCTGTACAAATACCAACACAGTTTTTCCAGTTCGATCCACAATACTCTAAATATGAATTGAAAACATCAAATACATCTTGTCCTTTTCTTGTTTCTGGCAACTCTTTGCAACACAGGAAGTCTTCTACAATAGCTTCATCATTAATAAAACGAACAAATACAAGGAGCTGTGCTTTACCAGTGATGTCTGTACTCTCATCAACTTGAAGTGCAAACAACTTATGTTTCAGTATTTTTGACTTAATATTGCACTCAATGTCTCCTGATGTGTCTTGAATGCGCCTACGTATTGTGTTGTCAGAAAGAGGAATTTTATTTAGCTCTGATACAGCATCCTCTCCAAACATTACCCTCACTATTTCCTGGCATGCAGGTGAAATTACAGTTTCAGCGATGGTATGAGATTTCATTTTTCTTGCAACTATCTCCGCCACAGCATAACTTGCTTCTTGTCCTTTGTCACTCAACTTGAACTTTTTGGCAAACATAGAAACTTGCCTTTTATTAAATGCCAATTCTCTTTTGAAATATTGTTAATTTTTGCCTGACAACTCTGGATGTTTAGTTAAGTGTTGTTTCAGTTTGGCTGGTGCCATAGCACTATTAGCCAGTTTCTCCTCAAAAACAGTACACAAAGGTGAAGGGCAGTCTGGGTTTCCAGTCCAAGTAAATCCCAGAGCTATGTAGTTTTCACAATATTGACGAACTTTTAGTTGCAGGTTAATTCCATCATTTCTTGGTAATTTCGACGAGGCAGCATCACTGGCAGTGGCTGCAGCTTCAACAGACTGCCTCAGACCTTGCCTCTCTTAAGCTAACTTCGTTTTTTCAGAAATCTATCCATACTTGTAAGGCTGTAAGCAGAATTGTATATATATAAAAGCAAACCTAATAGTGGCAGGACAAAATGATCTTTAAAAGTGTAGCGTGTTTAATGATGTAAAATTTAGCTTTTTTATTAATTTTTTTTTTAGTAAAAGGTATTTGATTATATCTAAACAATATGCATATGATAATAAAATAGATTTTCGGATTTGAATTTAAAATGTCGTGTATTTGTTCCTTGTTCTAATTTAGAAATTTGTAAGGAATTAATATTTATGCATATTTACATATCTTATAATTTAGTATCAGTTTTCGTATTTCTTATTTCTTCCTACATATGTAATTCTACTCTCTTTCGAATTTTTTCATCTTAACATTTGACCAAATATTAATAGACGTCATACAAGAAAATGTTTTTACAAAAACGCTTTTTAAAAAGCTAAAGATCTTTTAAGAGGCGAATTAACAACAACACCTAAATGGCTTACACAGTTAAAATGTTTCTTCCAAATATAGTCACACGTATTTTACAAAAGAAACTAAACCATCATCTAAGCTGGCATGCAACTCATAGTTGTGCACGTACATGTACACACATATCTGCACAGGAGAATTAAAAATTACTGTCGATTTTAGCATTTATGTGACTTCTTGTGGAACCCCTGGACTGTACTGGCGGAACATATATATATATATATGGCCTGCTCGCTTAGCCAGCGGGGTGGCGTCACTCGAAGGCTAAAACAATGCGAACGCATTGTGACCAGCGATGTGTAACAACATCTGATGGTCTGGTCGGTCACGTGATCACGTGATATATATATATATAAGTCGTGATTGGTCAGAATTTTGATGACGTCCCGTTCTGCTTGACTAAGCCACCTAACGAAACGATTGGTCAAAACAGGATACAGACAAGAGGCAGTTATAATACAGGGCGATAGGTCACGATTGGTCAGAATGTTGATGACGTCCCGTTCTGCTTGACTAAGCCACCTAACGAAACGATTGGTCAAAACGTTGATGACGTCACGTTACGCTGGACTGACCAGTGTTATAAAACTGAAACATGTTATAATGTATATATAAAATTAAAAATTGTATAATATAGCAGCATTTTCGAACTTCATTTTTACATATATATATATATATATTATATATATATATATATATATATATATATATATATATATATATAATATATATATATTCACCGGTCGTTTCCGATGCACGCAGATTCCAACATTTGTTAGGCTACCCACTAAAGATTTGTTTTCAGTGAAGGCTTGTGTAAGACCAGGCATACTTTTAGGAAATACAGAAGCAGAAAGTTGGTGCAAATGATTGCCCCCAAACTCTATTGGAGTTCTCCGCCTCCTGAGTTAGTTGCTATCATCTCGGCTTAGAACATGGCGGATTAAATACGTGAAGAATCACTCTTAAATACTACTGGCAGCATTTAAACCAATACAACGAGCTGCATGGTCGGCGACTAAACCGGCATTATCACGAGGCTGCTTGGTTTTCGGTTACACTGCGAGCGGAAAAACAAGACCCGTCAAAGGACAGAACAGTTAATAACCATCCTGTTTTATACATACATAAATACATATATTCATAGATACATAGATACATAGATACGTACATACATACATTACATACATACATTCATTCATACATACATACATACATACATACATACATACATACATACATACATACATACATACATACATTACATACATACATACATACATACACACATACATACATACATACATATACATACATACATACATACATACATACATACATACATACATACATACATACATGTATTAATGAGGTATTAAAAGATTTACAGATTTTTTTCGAGGGTTTGACTAATTTCTTTCTGTTGGGATCTTCTTCCGGGCATATTTCTTTGCAGTTGCAATGTGATTTGTCGAGTTTGTCTGCTAGGAGAGTGAGTTTTGAGTTTATGACTTGTAGTTCACACAAGATTTTGTCGAGTGTCGTGTTATCCTAACTCTAGACCAATGAAGTTTTACCTCCAATCAAAACTGAACTTTAGTAAATACAACAAAATGACCCTTTAAAAGAATCAACGAACTGGAACGGCTGATGACTTGCAGTTCCCCACAGGGAAGTCAACCATGCAGAACGACAAACTTGGCCACCAGAAAAAAAGACGTCAGTGAACCATAGAACTAACCTATTAACTACTACTACTACTACTACTACTACTACTACTACTACTACTACTACTACTACTACTACTACTACTACTACCACCACCATAACGACCACCACCACCACCACCACCAGACTCAGTTATTATCCTCGCTTGGTAAATCCGAATGTCCTTTTAGGAACAGCATAGTTTCCGTAGAGAAAATAATCAAAATATTAAAGATCAGGTGAACGCAGATTTACACATCCATATTTTATTATACAGTTATTACAGCATTCTTCCATTGAACCTACGCACATTTCGGCTGCATCCGCTGAATACTGTTATATGTGCATCTTGGTGCTAATTATCGGTGCAGCTTCTGCAACTTCCGCAGGGTCCGTTGTTTGCTGCCTTTCGAAGATCATCTGAAGGAAACTATGAGACTGACCGACAAGTAACACCAAGATGCACCCATATCAGTGCAGAGACGTAGGTCCACGGGAAGAATGTTGTAATAACAGTATAACAAAATATTGATGAGTAAATTTCCATTCTCCTGTGGTCTTTATTAATTTCCTTTTATATATATATGTAAAACCGTGATCCTATGACCGCGAGTCCGCTGCCCTAACCACTGGGCCATTGCGCCTCCACGTATATATACGTGGAGGCGCAATGGCCCAGTGGTTAGGGCAGCGGACTCGCGGTCATAGGATCACGGTTTCGATTCCTAGATATATACGTGGAGGCGCAATGGCCCAGTGGTTAGGGCAGCGGACTCGCGGTCATAGGATCACGGTTTCGATTCCTAGACTAGGCATTATGAGTGTTTATTGAGCTAAAACACCTAAAGCTCCACGAGGCTCCGGCAGGGTGGTGGTGGCGATCCCTGCTGTACTCTTTCGCCGCAACTTTCTCTCACTCTTTCTTCTGCTCGCTCATTTAAAGGCTAAAACAATTTGAAACGCATTGTGACCAGCGATGTGTAGCAACATCTGATAGCCTGGTCGGTCACGGTGATCACGGTGATATATATATACATATATGTATATATATATTGACAGAGCCTCTATGTTCTGGTTGAGCATATTGGTAGAGCACTGACGAGCCTTTCTCTTCTTTGAGCTCCTCACCAGTTCACCTATACGGTCTCCTATGCTGCGTGCTGCCTCTCTAGTGTAATTGTCATGCTTCTGTACCGTCCCTCAGTGCATCGTAAGCTACACACTATATTCCTAACCTTGCAGTTAATCCGAGGGTTCATCCTACATACAATACAGTTGTTCTCAGTACATGGGGACCTATCGAAGGGATAAGTTATACAGATCGGGGATTTTATTGGAGCACCACTCCTTTCTACTACTTTAATCCGTAGATTGGCCTTATCTAATGTTTTTCTAAAAAGGTGTGCTAATTAGTCGCCCAGAGTAGCATCAACGAACATGACATTCTAGTATTTTTGTAGTCATACCAGGAGTCGGCCTTATTCATACTATATTCATACAGAAGCAAAAATACTTTTTTACGCATTACAATACCTATTAAAATGTTTCGCAAATGGACCTCTTTGATTCCTATTTTACTCAAAAGGAGGGACCCTCATAGTCATTCGATGTCTAAAAACTGTTATATTTGTATGATTAAATATCGTTCGGAATTGTATTAAAAAATCTTTAAATATTTTGTGAATTGTAAAAATATAACCAGTTTATTGCCCAAATTTTAACAACAAATTCTTATGAAGATTTCCAAGGGTCATACAAACCCCAGCTGCGAACCACTGATCTAAGCAATTTGAGTTGAAGAAAGTTTTATATCCTGCAATCAACAGACACACCTTGTCCAATCTCATACAAAATCAAAATCCTCATTGTCTCCTTTAAGACTTCATAGCAAAATCCATACCTGGATTCAAATTATATTGACGCATCTATTGCAAACAGATACAGCTTCAGTGTGATTCTATCCGAGAATTACATGGGCGTGGGCACGGCTGTGTGGTTCAGAAACTCGCCTTGTAACAACACAGTTTCGGATCTAATCAAACTGCGCGGTCCTTTGGGCAAGTGTCTCCTACCATCTCTCTGGGCTGACCAACGCCTTACAAGTGAATTTGGTTGGCAAAAACTGCGCGGAAGCTTGTCGTATATACATACATACCCACATACATATTTCTCTTTAACTCTTTTACTTGCTTCAGTCATTTGACTGCGGCTGTGCTAGAGCATCACCCTTTTATTTGAGCAAATCGACCCCAGGACTTATTCTTTGTAAGCCTAGTACTTATTCTATCGTTCTCATTTGCCGAACCGTTAAGCTACGGGGACGTAAACACACCAAGTTATATTGGAGGGGGGACAGACACAGACACACAAACACACACACACATATATACATATAAATATATACGACGGGCTTCTTTCAGTTTCCGTCAACCAAATCCACTCACAAGGCTTTGGTCGGCCCGAAGCTATAGTAGAAGGCACTTGCACAAGGTGCCATGCTGTGGGATTGAACCCGGAACTATGTGGTTGGTAAGCAAGCTACTTACCACACAGCCTATATATGTGTATGTGTGTGTGTGTATGTGTGTGTGTGTATTAGACATTATCACTTAACGAATACGGATCTTATGACTTAACGAATACGAATCGCGTATTTGCCGGTAGGCTGTCAATGGCATGGTAGAGACTACTCTCTCAGAACACCTGAGAGTCACGGAAAAGGCGAAATATTTTAACCCCCAGTTTCATCTACGAGAGATGGACATTGATGTTTCGCCATACACGAAGTATATACGTTAATTATATCTGGTTGATAGTGTTTATTACACTAGTGTTGCTTCTCAACCACCGCTTTTCCGAATGTTCTGAAGAAGGGGACTTCACCCCGAAATATGTCCAGAAATACAACTTTGTACTGTTTTCTTTTCAATTTGTAGTTTACTTCGTACCTTCTCGCATTGTTCCGGCTTTACACAGCTACATTCTTTATACACACACACACACACACACTCACCTGTATGAGGAAGGGACATATATATATGCAGGCGCAATGGCCCAGTGGTTAGAGCAGCGGGCTCGCGGTCGGAGGATCACCGTTTCGATTCCCAGACCGGGCGTTTTGTTTGTTTATTGAGCGAAAGCATCTAAAGCTCCACGAGGCTCTGGCAGGGGGGTGGCGGGTGGCGACCCCCTGTTGTACTCTTTCGCCCCAACTTTCTCTCACTCTTTCTTCCTTTTTCTTGAGTAACGCTGCGATGGACTGACGTCCAGTCCAGCTCGGGGGAACACATACGGCATAGAAACCGGGAAACCGGGCCCATGAGCTTGGCTAGGCTTGAAAAGGACGCATAAACAAATAAATAAATAAATAAATATGTATAATTTTAACCATAATAACACGAGGATGGAAATTCGTAGGCTTTAATTATGCATCACAACATATTTCTACATCACACACCGTCATTAGATTGCAATTTTTCATATTCATATAAAATCCTTTACGATTACTCTCAATAATTATGTATTTGAATACATTTTTAGATCTATTTCCAGGGTGGGATGCTTCACGTGTGTTGTGTGTGTGTGTGTGTGGGGGCGTGTGTGCGCGCGAGCGTGCATTTTTGTCGCCATCTCACTGCAACAGTTCGGCAAAAGAGTGCAATAAAATAAGTACCAGAATTACAAGTGGTTAGTGCTGGGGTTGATTTATCCGACTAAAACATTTCGAAGCGGCGCCCCAGCATGGCCGCAGTCTAATGACCGCAACAAATAAAAGATAAAAGGTGAATATGTATCTGGAATACTCAGCTACTTCAGTTGATCGAACAACTGAATCCTCATCGTCGAAAGCAATAAAAAAAAAACCCAGCGCACACACACAAGCACATACACACACATACACACACACACACGTATGTATGTATGTATGAATGTATATATGGTGGTACTTGTATTTTTAAAAACTATCCAATCGGTTTCTTTTGCCGAACTGCTAAGTTAGGGACGTAAACTCATCAACAGTAATTATCAAGTGGTTGGAGACAAGTACATACACAGCCACACGCACACTGATCTCCCTTCCTCCCTTCCCCGTTCTTTCTTTCTTTCACTTTTTCTTTCTCTCTCTCTCTGTATATATACATACATATGTGATATATAGGATATATGGTGTATATATATATATATGTATATATATATTTCCCTTCCGGTCTTTCAAAATGTGACCCCGTGTGTACCGTTGGCGATTTTTTTCCCTCTGTCTTCCCTTCTCTGGATCTTTCCTTCTCCTATGTTTCTGACGAAGAGCTCCGCTCGAAACGTCAAACCCTCCTTCTTTCCTGAGCGTCCAATAATACTATATTTGTTCCACGTCCTCGCGTTGTTGTGTTTTTTTTTGTGTTTTCTTGTTTGGATTAACTTTATATATATATACCAACGACAAAAGCAGTATTAATATTCAGAGGTAATCTTGATCGCCAGCTTAACGCGGAGGTTGTGCTAGAATACAGAATACTGCGTCATCTACTTCGAGAGAATCTCTCGCAAGGACTCGTGGTGCGTAAAAAGCACCACTGGCTATTTGCGACACCAGTGCCTGAATAGACACACGGATTCTATATATCGTCAACGAGAGTTTTGGTTGTTATCGTGCTAGGGGA
>NC_043004.1:50100027-50140027 GCF_006345805.1 Octopus sinensis | reverse complement strand
TATGTATGTATGTATGTATGTATGTATGTATGTATGTATGTATGTAAGTATGTATGTATGTATGTATGTATGTATGTATGTATGTATGCACGTATGTATGTTATATATGATATGTATGTACTTTATATAGGCTATGCATCCGACGTATGTATGCTAGTCTGTATTCTGTATACCTATTTCTGTAGCTGTATGTCGGTCTCTCGAAATAATCAGATCATTTCTATCTCACGCCACATATCTGCCAAGAGAAACCTACTCATATCTGCATTCCTTCATCTCCTCCAACACAAGAGACTAGGAATGGGTTAACAGAAACGAGAAAGTATGTTTGTATTAAAATACACAGAAACGTGTATGTGAGTGCTTATGTGTTAATACTTAATTGGTAAGAAGAAAGAAACGTAATAACGCAATACTTATATATATATATATATATATATATATATATTATATATAATATTTAAAATATCCACATGACGTCTACTGACCAGCCTGAACAATAAGAATTTTCAACAACACTATTTTCGAAAATTCTAAACATTCACGTGACCTCTTTATTATGGCCAATAAGAAATTTTAGGCGGGACACTAGCCAAATTTTAACTTCTCTGGAGCCTTTTTTCTTACCCCAACACCAACTTCCATTCAAACATTCACGTGACCCCTTCATAATGACCAATCAAATTTTTAGGCGCGAAACCAAGCAAATCCAAAACAACTCTGGAGCCTCTTTTTTTCACATATAGAGACAGACTCTAATCTCTCTTTTATATTTTGATAAGCATAACAAATGCGCAACCGGTAAAAAGAACTTTCACCTAATTAAATTACTTAAATTACTTCAATTATTTGTCAGCATTTTCTTCATTTCCTTTTTTATATATCACCACTCGTGTTCGACATCTCCTTTTTTAAATATCATATCCCCGCACGAGATACAGAAAATGCCTACAAAAACTGAAACCACCCTAATCAACTTAAACGAAGAAATCCTACAGGAACTCAAAACATCAACACCAACCTCCTGTACTAGTCAACAAATTGGACTCTACTAATGAGGAAACCATTACCGGACACAAACCCTCCGAAATCGGCGATAAGCTACAAACTCTGTGTGATACGATCCACACCTTTTTCACCACCACCAACCCAGCCAAAAACAAAGAAGAACCATGTCAAATTGATTCATACAAACTGAAAAATCATATAATCCCAGAATGGAACAAATCCCTCAGAGACAGAAAGTTCTCCTTCTGGAAAATGATTAGAAACAACAACAAGGCCGAGATATACGAAAAATGGATGAACTCTACTCCTCTAACTCTTCCCCGCAAAATACAATTAAAGCCATTCCCAATGAACCTGAACCTCAAAGACGACTTAGGGAAAGAATGGCATTAGAGAGACTGAAAACAGAGATTGAACTTCTCAAATTAAGGGCCCAAACAAATGAGGAAAGAGTCAAAACAATCGATGAAGAGATCCTCCTCGTAATAAATAACAAGGCCGAAAGCCTACACATAGAGAAGATCTCCAAGTTATGGAAAGATGACTGCAACAAAGAGAACTAAAATCCCTACAACGTGGGAAAAAAGTGCCGCCTGGTTCCTAAACTATGAATCGACTTTCAAAACGGATTACTCTTCCAATAACCCGTTCATAAAAATGGGAAAACCAGGAACCCAACCACACAACTACTACTCCGCCAACCCTCCAACCTTGAACAAAAGAAGGAAACAGCATATTGAAGATGTACCTTCTTACCCCACGTCCATAAGGAGGAACAAGAACCCTGGAAACTCTCACCACCAGAATTACATTAACGAATTTCCCTCTTCAAGGAGACGCTATACACAACAACTCAACAACTACTCGAATACCTTATTAACAAATAAAAGAGGATCCACTACCAGGATAGACACAACAACATCCACACCACGAGGGGACAACAAGGTAATTTTCACTTTCTCAACTCTCACAATACACAACAAACCCATACCACTCGATACAAGCACCCACGCAGGCCACTCATATCACCACAATCCATCACAACACAAAGAAACACACACCAACACCCGCAATACAGGAACACCCCATTCTATCCACAACCACGAACCCGAACCATATTTCACAACAAGGAATATAACAACACACAGGACCCCTAACACCAACAGACAACCCCTCTACCCCAACCATTTTTTAGACACAAGCATACAGGCAAACAAAATAACACAGGACAGGGAAGAGAAACATAAACTAATTAAAGTCATCAATTTAACCAATACAGAACCCAACCCCAACCTTCTCAACTTACTCTCCAAAGGTCTGAAATTCACACCAACCCCCCCCACGTCCAAACTACTACGAAATGAAGGAAGACATTACAGAATTTTGTAGAAAATTGCGACTTAGTGAGGAACTATTCGACCAGCACAATGAGGATGAGTCACTAGCTAGAAATAAAACTACAACTACACCCCACGAAAGGTAGAAATAAAATCCTAGACGAATTCTGTGAGCACATTACAAACTTCCCCTACCAACACTTACACAAACCAAAACCCAAACCAAACCTCAACAAGAAAGAGTGGGAAGAATTAAACAAATTAAAAAATGAAAGATCTATCACCATTAAAGAGGCCGATAAAGGAAGTGCAGTAGTCTTAATGGAGACAGAATACTATATCAACTTAGCACTCTCCACCTTGGAAAATGGAACATATTACGAAAAGGCTGAACACTACAATCAACAGAAAATTATGAGAAACTTAAAAACCCTGATCAACCCCCACAAAGAAGAACTCACTAACAAAGAATTCAACTTCAACACACTCACAAATTTCACTAGTAAACCAGCCTCTTCTACGGTATTCCCAAAATTCATAAAAGCGAATTAATAAGTAAGGCATGCAAGGAAGCCACAACTCTGTAATCAATGTCCCCTCACCAAATGACCTCAAATTGAGACCTATAATAGCAGGTCCCGCTTGCGAAACCCACCGCCTTAGCAACTTCATTGATACCCTTCTCAAGCCGTTCCTCAAACACATTAAAAGCTACATAAGGGACGATCTAGATATGCTCAACCACCTCCCCAATACACTTCTTGCTGAACAAACCCTGCTAGTAACATTCGATGTAGTCAATCTTTACTCCAACATCCCCCACAACCTAGGAATAGAAGCTATCCAATTCTGGCTGGATAATTACTCCAACGAACTCCCACACCGCATCAAAAAGGAATTTATTTTAGAAGGACTCAAATTCATCTTAGAGAATAATTTCTTCACCTTCAACAACAAATTCTACAGACAGAAATCAGGGACGGCAATGGGAACGAAAACAGCTCCCACTTACGCCAACTTAGTCATGGGATACCTGGAAATCACCCTCTATAATAACGTTCTTAACCAATTTGGCACCACTCTCCACACACACATAGAGAAGAACTGGAAGAGATATCTTGATGACTGCTTCATCCTTTGGCCCGAAACCGTCGAGAAGCTTAACGAATTTCACACTCTTATAAATGGGCTCAACACAAACATTATTTTCACAATGGAATACAGCCCTCAACAAATTCCCTCCTCGACATCCTCATTAAAATTCACAACACAAAAAAAATAGAAACAGACATATACTACAAGCCCACAGACTCCAAGCAATACCTCCCTTTCAATTCATGCCACCCTAGACACGTTAAAATTAACATTCCCTACAACTTAGCCAAGAGAATTTGCACTATAGTCTCCAATAAAAACACCCGTCTCTTACGTCTACAAGAACTCAAGGGCACATTAACAAGCAGGGATTACCCCACGTCACTAATTGACAATGGGATCCAACGCGCCCTAAAACTCAGCACGCAGGAACTTAGACGCCCTAAACCTGTTACATCGAAACCCCATACTCTACCATACATCTCTACACACAACCCCCTCAACAATGAAGCTTTTGACACCATCCTCCAGAACATTCCTGTATTACAAAAGGACCATAGAATGAACCAAATCCTCCTAACACACACGAAATCATAAAGAGCAAAAGGCAACCCAAATCATTGAAAACCATCCTAACAAATGCCAAAGTACTGCCAACCACAACAACTAAACCCACAGTAAACAAATGCAATAGACCCAACTGTGGTATATGCATCAACCTAATAGAAGGTCCGGAATTCCTTTTTAAACAAGGACAACGTTTCACAGTAAAACACAACTTCACATGCGCATCAGAAAACCTAGTATATGTCTTAACTTGCTCGGGCTGTAATGAACACTACATAGGCCAAACAAAAAATAGCCTCCGCCAACGCATGACTGTCCACAGATCCCAAATAAAAATACAGGAATATAGAAAAATAGCATTTAGTGCACATATTGATACCTGTGCCGCACAACTCCATCCCAATTTTAGAATCTTTCCCCTCTACAAATTTAAAGACAATGCCACTCATACCCAGCGAATAACCATGGAATCCCACCTTATTAATAAATACAGACCACTTCTAAACACATCCCCTAACACGAACCCACAACAAACACACTTACACCTGCACACACACCCTACACACACCTTTACCCACCCGATATTAACACCATGACACACACAAATATATGGTTCCACACATACACATAATTGAATACGGGTGCAAAACATCCAACACTATTTTTTGGAAATGGCTGTAAATATTGACTTCACACAAATACGTTGCTTCCCGATACAGGCACAAGGCCAGCAGAACTATAAATATTGAAAATTGTACCCACACACATACACATATATACACGCGCGCGCGCCCCAACATACATATAAACACACACACACGCGCGCGCGCGCACACACATACATACATACAGCTCTCCCTGTTCTAAACGAACTTACTTATCCAGTCAAGCGGAAAATACACTCCCTAACTACGCGCTAAAAAGCTATTTAAAATATCCACATGACGTCTACTGACCAGCCTGAACAATAAGAATTTTCAACAACACTATTTTCGAAAATTCTAAACATTCACGTGACCTCTTTATTATGGCCAATAAGAAATTTTAGGCGGCACTAGCCAAATTTTAACTTCTCTGGAGCCTTTTTTCTTACCCCAACACCAACTTCCATTCAAACATTCACGTGACCCCTTCATAATGACCAATCAAAATTTTAGGCGCGAAACCAAGCAAATCCAAAACAACTCTGGAGCCTCTTTTTTTCACATATAAGAGACAGACTCTAATCTCTCTTTTATATTTTGATAAGCATAACAAATGCGCAACCGTAAAAAGAACTTTCACCTAATTAAATTACTTAAATTACTTCTTCAATTATTTGTCAGCATTTTCTTCATTTCCTTTTTTATATATCACCACTCGTGTCGACTCTCCTTTTTTTAAATATATAATATATATATATAATATATATATATATATATATAATATATAAATATATATATATATATATAATATACCATATATATATATATATATACATATATATAGTATACATATAGATATATACCTATATATATATGTATATATATTATTTATGTATATCTATATTTATATATATATATATATATATATATCTATATGTATGTATAGCAAGATATTATATAGTATATATATATGGAATAATATATGAGGTATTGTGTGTGTTCTATAGAGGCGCCATGTGTGCATATACTAGCGAGTAGAGTTGTGTGTGTAATTTTGATGTGTATAAATATCTGTATAAATATATCTGTATAGTATATATATAATGATATATATATATACATGTCTAATATATACATTGTATAACATCTTCTCTATATATTTTCTTATATTTTTTAATTCTTTATTGCCCTCAAGGGGCTAAACATAGAGTGGACAAACAAGGACAGGCAAACGGATTAAGTCGATTATATCGACCCCAGTGCGTAACTGGTACTTATTTAATCGACCCCGAAAGGATGAAAGGCAAAGTCGACCTCGGCGGAATTTGAACTCAGAACGTAGCGGCAGACGAAATACCTATTTCTTTACTGCCCACAAACATGCTCATATATAGAAGGCGGGAAAGATATGCAGTGATATGCATCTGGAAAATCCTAGAACTTGTACCAAACACACACACACACACACACACACACACACACACACCACACACACACACACACACACACACGCACACACACACATACACACACACACACACATTTAGGTACGTATTTCTGGATATCATCGTCATTGGTTATCGGTTCCTAACGTGCCAACTGCTTTTCGAAGAATGAGTTTCTGTAACTGAGTGCAGAGCAAACATGACAAAGCACTGCTTCCAGAGAACACTGGTATCTTGGTTCAAATGTTAATGTTTAGATATTCGCCAAATTACACTGACAAAGGATACATACGTACATGTAGACATTCATGGATTCGTATTTGTACAAATAATTATTGGTGCAATTAGCTATATTAGTAAATGTTTACATGATAGTCCCATGAAGCTACGCTTTTCTAGCTGACAAATACGTTACAAATACATAAACAGAAATATAGATATGTGCAAGATTTTCTAATGTTCAACATATTGTAACTATCGTCTCTTATATGTGCGCGTGTACTTACATGTATAATATATTTATGTGTTTCAATAGTTTTATTTTTACTGAGTTTCCGGTGAAATCTTATCGTATTCTTTGTTAAATTTATCTTCTAAATTCATTAAGGATGTTTGTTTATGAAGGACATGTCTATGTGCGTACGAGGTATTTGTAAACCTCTTTTAATCACTGGGTTTATTTCTTTAAATTCATTGAAGATCTTTTATTTGTTTGCAGGGTATGTATCTGTGTATTTTGGTCAAGTTTTGCACACGCATTTGGACTCAATTTACAAAAAATTCCTTGTAATGAGGGGTGTTTCAGCATTCCATTTCACGTTATTGCAATTTTGGATATTTCCCCCCGTTTTGTGTTCAAAATCATTTCTTGAAGATGAATTTGTTTCCGTACCTGCAGCGTGACATAATCTCAATTTACTTCTTTAGTGCGTATTTAAAATGATTATGTAGTATCTTTAGCTACATTTGCAAATGGGTAGCTTCCGAAAAGTGAAGTATTTTCAAATTTCTCAATACTTCGAAAGAGTCAAAACTAATGTGCGCGCCCGCCCGCACACGCGCGCACACACACACACACACACACACACACCACACACACACACACAAGCACACGCACCCCCCCACACACACAATACAAGCAAAACATTCTAGACTAAATACAAAAGCACTCACTACTACACGAAGACCATTGCTTACTTCCTTCTAATCCAGAACCGTAACTTCAGAATAAGAGATGTAGGATATTATGTTACTGGCTTCCTAGCACATAAATAAAGACCGGGACAGTCACGGTAGGAATCCCCCTGATAATATAGGTCTACTCAATCAGAGCTGATCTGGGGTTAAGCAGAAACAAACAAGAACAACAACTCTTTGTAATTCCCTTCTCCGCCTTCTCCCCATATATTAGTTACATCTTTTGACAACTTCCTGAAGTTTTGGCCGAACAATAACTAACATATTTACCATCATGGTTTGAACAATATAGGTCATGTCCGCCTTTGGTATATAATATAGACATAAAGTAATACAAATATATCGCTCCCAATTAGACAAGTGGCTAAATATTCTTTTCTACTCTAGGCACACGGCCCAAAATTTTGAAGGAGGAGGCCAGTCGATTAAGTACGCAACTGGTACTTAATTTATCGACCCGAAAGGATGAAAGGCATAGTCGACTTCGGCGGAATTTGAACTTAGAGCATAAAGACAGACGAAATACCGCTAAGGATTTTGCCCAGCATTCTAACGTTTCTTATTTCTTTATTGCCCAATAATTAAATACTTTAAAATTAAATAAAAGAAAAACACAAAGCTATTACAAGTCATTAAATTGTAATCAGAATAAGAAATGTTTCAAATATAGACAAAGTATTATTTTATTTTTCAATTATGTATATTTAGAATTTTCATATACATATATATTTATAAATATATATATATACATATATATGTATGTATATATTAAAGTATACTTATTAATTAACTATTTTACTGTTCTATTATATTTTTAACCTGATGAGCGACTATATTTATATGTAAGTGATTTCTCTACTACTATAATCATTTCTTAAATATAGCAGCGAAACACGTGTCGTTTTTCTACCTATTATATACAATATATTATTTTTGTAATTAATTTAATCTTTACTTTTTTAATTGTTATTTTAATTTTAACTTTTCTATTTAAGGTTGTACTGGGTTACATGTTACCAGTAGCAGTCGAAAGTGACCTGGCATAATATATATAATATATATATATATATATATATGCAGATGTATACACACACACACACATAAAATAATATATATATATATATATATTATATATATATATATATATAATATATATATATATATATATATATATATATATATATATATATAATACGAGATCTGTTCAATAAATATCCGGACTGTTGCCGTAATAACGAAGCTAAAGCATGCAGAGTGAAGCCGCTTAGCACAGACTGACCTTGAACTCTGCTGTGTATGCGCACTAAGTTTTAACGTTTAACTCACTTCTGCTGTTTACAACTGAGAAAAACATCGCAGATGTGCGTGTAGCTGTGAAGGGAAATCGTTGAATCACCATCCGTGAGTTATCAGAGGATGTGCAGATTAGTTACGGTTCAGTTCCGTCCATTATCACTGAAGATTTGAATGTGAGACGCGTGTCTGCCAAGTTTTACCAAAACTGCTGTCAGCTGACCAAAAAGACACTCGGGTTTCAGTTGCACAGGATCTCCTTGATTGGTTCAAGAACAACGAAAACTTTTTGAAAACTTTGTGTAGGCCTCTGAGCTGGTATCGCCAAATTTTTGGCAAAATTTGATGCCGATTCTCTGCTCAAATTTCTCTGTCATGATGAATGCGACGACTACACGCTACACACAATCCTTCCAAGCACTGCTGTAAACAGTGGAAGTGAGCTAGAACGTTAAAAACTTAGTACGCATGCCCGGCAGAGTACAAGGTGCCAAACGGCTTTTATCTGCATGCTTTAGTTTCGTTACTATGGCAACAATTCAGATATTTATTGATAAGACCTCGTGTGTGTATATATATATATGTATATATATGTATGTATGTATATATGTATATATATATATTTATGTATGTATATGTATATGTATATATATATATATATATACATATATATATACATATAAATGCGTCGGTCTCTGTCTCTTTCTCTTTATATACATATAAGGTATGTGTATGTATTCTTAGAGCGTATTGTGACTTGTAGCTTATATAAATAGTGTATATAACGATATAATATTACCGGTGAAGCAATGATTAATAGATCGCAAAATTATAATCTTTTTTACATAACCAGTTGAACGGAAAATTATCTTGCTTACATAATCAGTCATATTAGAAGTCATTTGAAACGAACCAGCAACCACGGAATCAGACGCTGGGAAAAATATCTATTGTGAAACATTTGTGCTCTTATATGTAATCTTATGTAATTTCATATTTGTCGTCTTAAACCTATGAGTTTATATCGGCACTCTTTCACAAGTCTTACCCGAGATTTTACGTATCATGTTACTCGTGAATTTAACTATTGTCTTTTACCTGTATAATTAACATGCTATAATTTCTCGTTTGACAATTGCCGTCTTACCTATTGCCCTATCGTAGTCTTCATTCCTCATTTCGTATATCTGTGGTATGAAAGCCGTGGTCTTAGAACCATGCTGTTAGTTATGATCTTACTCGTCTTCGTAGTGTAGTTATACCTGTTTCACACACCTGTTCTACTAA
The DNA here is from genome assembly GCF_006345805.1 of Octopus sinensis. Taxonomy (NCBI): domain Eukaryota; kingdom Metazoa; phylum Mollusca; class Cephalopoda; order Octopoda; family Octopodidae; genus Octopus; species Octopus sinensis. The sequence goes on along the minus strand of NC_043004.1, from coordinate 50,130,154 downwards.
ACCAGTGATCTTAAATCCGAACAAATACCTGTGGTTTTATGTCTGTGCTTTTACACATATGATCTTACTCGTTATCTTAGTATTAGATCTATATTCTTATACCCATGCACGTGTAGAATTATGCATGTTTTCTTATAACTGTAATATTTTGGGCTTCATCTTTATCATAAAGTTTGAGGTCATCCACGAATAACAAATGGTTAACATTTTGTTGGCGGCTTTTGAATACATACCCAGCTTTTGAGCAATAAAATACTTTGCAGCATTTTTCAGCTCATTTCATTGAGTTCAAATCCTGCCGAGGTCAACTTCGCCTTTCATTCTTTTGGTATCAATAACATAAAGTACAAGTTGGTAAGGTCGACTTAATGAATTAGCACCCATTCTCTAAAATTGTGGCCTTGTACCCAAAATTGAAATTATAGTCTCATGAGCGTCTGGTTGAATGACTGCAATGGCTGAATGGAACAACAAGGCCATACTGTTTCATTCAGTCATTTCTGATGATAGCTGAATTTGTTTCTCCATTTCTGGCATGAAACTATTTGGTAAATTGGCTGTCAAGAAACAACAATGTTATATGAATGAAAACAAAATGTTTAGTGTTGTATATATTTAGTTAAATAACCATTAGTTGACAACCGTTTAGACTAGTATGTGTTTACTTTTATATACGTTGAGTTGAATATCTGTTTAGCTTAGTATCTCTTGATTTGTGCATATGTTTAAGTATCTCTTTGGTTTTAGTGTCTGTTTTGTATATGTTCAGTTAAAAATGTGTCTTGTTAGTAACTGTTAAGTGAATATAAGTTCAGTTTAATACGTATTTAGATGAGTATCTCTTCAGCTTAATTTTGTATGTTTATTTTAATAACTTAACATTTCAGTTTCTCATTTGTATGTTTTTAGTGAAATGCTTGTTTAATGACTGCTTCATGATGCATCTTTTAATTCGTATAAATTTGTTTTAACCATTTCATTGCAAAATTAAATGTCACTGTTATTCCGATTATGATGTTAATATATACTAAAAAATAGAATTGGTATTTTCTGCAGGTCACCTTGCCTCAATAAACTTGACATATTTCAATGGAAAATAGTTTCAAACATGGCATTCATCAAAAAGATAAATTGATACATAAACTGCTTTCCGCAGTTGAAGGCAATGATATTTTGAGTGGCTATATCTGATTTCTGTAATAAATGGGTCACATCGTATTTAATCCATATCTTTTTAGTTTAAATCGTGTTTACTTTAATACATATTTAGTTTAAAGCCAATATGAAATAACAAATGACGAATTAAACTGAATTTTTTTGTAATAGACTTTTTACTCTTTTTTTTTAGTCAGAAACGAAGGCAAGTGAGGGAGTTAGGGAGAAACAAATCTACAAACCAGATACTTAGCCGGAATAATTACAACAGAGTGGACTGTATTAAAAGTACAAATGGTTCTAGATGGTGGGGTTAAACTGGGTAATGGCTTTAGGCTACCAACCAAGTAAGGTCATAACCGAAAGGAACCCGGTCCTACATTCTTAGAATTTTGTCAATCCAGCGTTTAGGATAGGCAATTATTTTTTTAGAATAGGTACTTATTTATCGACAGCTGATAGGGCGGATTCGCAGGGGACGCGTCGCGCAAGGGCTAGTCGATACTAGCCCGTGCGATCGTACTGACAGTTATCCAGAGTCACCAGAATCGAAGGGCGTGAAGCCGCCACACGCCTCGACCCGCGCAATTGTATGAAAGCAGGGTTAACCTCTGATGGATTTGAACTCAGAGCGCATAAACAATATTAACCATGCTTGCGACCATATTACACACACACACACACAGACACGCGCGCGCGCACACACACGCACACGCATATATATATATATATACCGGAGTAAACACATAAATGTAAAACAAGGTGGAAAAAAGAGTACTCAAATACCAGTTGTAGAGTAATATGCTTTATTTTAAGCAGCAGAAAATTCAACAAATCTGTTACTCTGAGTTTCTCGTTGCCGTTCATCAGACAGTTTTTGCTAGAATCTAGCAAAAACTGTCTGATGAACGGCAACGAGAAACTCAGAGTAACAGATTTTGTTGAATTTTCTGCTGCTTAAAATAAGTATATATATATATATATATATATTAATATATATATATATATATATATATTATATATGTATGTATGTATGTATGTATGTATGTATGTATGTATCTATGTATACAGTAATGCCTCGATATACGAGTTAATTCCTTCCCGGAGAACGTTCGTAATGCGAAAACTCGTTAACAAAAGGTAAAACACGTAAAATCTTGTAAATATGGGGTCTCGTAAAGCGGGTCCTGATAAAATAAAATATTACTACATATATGTGTGTGTGTGTGTGTGAGAGAGAGAGAGAGAGAGAGAGAGAGAGAGAGAACAGACAGACAGAGAGAGAGAGAGAGAGAGAGAGAGGCAGAGAGAAAAGGTTGAGTTCCATTTCATCCTTTACTTTGTTATTGTAAATATTTTTTTAATATGAAAATGTTACAAGTATAAACATTTATAGAACGCGTATCTAAAGAAACTCAACAAACAATTAAAGATGGAGAAGAGAAGGTGTTAAAAGTTTTATAAAATTTTAATCCATGCATACGATCGTTTCGAACGGTAATATTAACATGCAAGATGCATGGAAAAAAAAAAAAATTTATTTAATTATAATTATAATTAAATTAATTACATATTACTTTTCTCCTCAGTGCGAAAAAAGAATATATCGGAAGAATATTATATTGTTACAGAAGACTCGATGGAGTGAGTATCATATAACACGTTCGGATATTCATTATATGATTACGTAAGATGAATGGTAAAAACATGAGTCTAGTTGTTGTGTATGAACTAGAACTGATGCGGCTAACGGATATTTGGAAATATAAGTGAAAAATGTTCGAGAAACATTCTCTCTATATGAAGATAAGTATTTATACATTCCATATAAAGCATTAAGAAGTAAAATATTATATTATATACACACACACATGTGTGTGTGTGTGTGTGTGTGTGTGTGTGGAGGCGCAATGGCCTAGAGGTTAGGGCAGCGGACTCGCGGTCGCAGGATCGCGATTTCGATTCCCAGACTGGGCGTTGTGAGTGTTTATTGAGCGAAAACACCTAAAAGCTCCACGAGGCTCCGGCAGGGGATGGTGATCCCTGCTGTACTCTTTCAACACTCTTTCTCTCACTCTTTCTTCAGTTGGCCTGCTCGCTTAGCCAGCGGGGTGGCGTCATTCGAAGGCTAAAAACAATGCGAACGCATTGTGACCAGCGATGTGTAACAACATCTGATGGTCTGGTCGGTCACGTGATCACGTGATATATATATATATATATATATATATAATTAAAATCACAATAAGGGTGAAAAAATTGAATATTAATTAATAACATCAATTTAAAACACCAAGTGGCCTAGCGTATAAAAACTGGCATACAGTAAAAATCATTAATACAAGTAATGAGAGAGAGTCCACATGTTGTCACTCTAACGCTAGATATAGATCCACGAAGGGAATCCACCACTAAAGAATTGTTCTCAAGAATTAGTTCAACGCGCCAAGAATGTATATATATTATATATATATATATATATATTATATATATATATATATATATATATATATATATAATATATATATATATATATATATATATATATATATATGCGTATGTGTATATGCATATATATATATATATATATATATATGTGTGTGTGTGTGTATAAATAAATAAGCGTCCGATGGGACAGCATAGCTATATTTGAATTTATATATGATTTGGCAGTTATGAGTGGTATACAATGGAAATTATGAAAATAAATTATGGTGTATATTAAAAAGAAATTGTTTTAAAAAATTCCTAGAATAAGAAATACAAGTAGTTAGTATAATTTTAGATACGAAGGGCGTTCAATAAATAATGCCTCTGACCCACTTGCCGTTGATTGATCTAGCTGAGATTTTGCAGGTGTAATTATTTATATTTCTATAGATTAAGTGGCAAATTACAGCTCCGAACTAATAGTGGTTTCTGATTTACATGTGTTTGAAATGAGTTAAGTGAGAAATGGAGCCTGTTGAGTGTCGAGAAGTGATCCGGTTTTTGTATTTGAAATGACGCACACCACAGGAGACTTTTGATGAAATGAAAATAACTTATGGTGATGATGCCCCATCATATGACCTTGTAAAACGCTGGCATCGTGAATTCAAACATGGTCGGAACTCTGTGGAAACAGCTCCCAGATCTGGTCGCACCCCTTCTGCCATTGATGAGGCATCTGTCCGTCAAGTTGAGGCTGCCATTTTGGAAGATCGACGCATAACTATTCGCCAAATAGCCCATGAGGTCATGATTAGTACCGGGTCTGTGGAAACTAACATTCATGACCATTTGCATATGCAAAAGGTGTCTGCCAGATGAATTCCCAGGCTGCTCACACTTTTCCTGAAGCAAGAACGCGTCGAGTGCTCGTGGATGAATTTAGGGATGTGCCAAGAAGATGAGTCAAAATTTTTCAAAAGACTGATTACACAAGATGAGACCTGGGTCCTTCACCATGATCCAGAGACCAAAGCCCAGTCAATGCAGTGGAAGCACCATGACTCACCTCCTCCAAAGAAGGCAAGGGTGCAGCCCTCCGCTGGCAAGGTCATGCTCACAGTCTTCTGGGACCAGGACGGAGTAGTGATGACAGATTTCCTGGCAAAGGGTACCACAATTACAGGAGCCTATCATGCTTCACTTTTGAGGAAATTAAGAGAAGCTATCAAAACCAAGAGGCGGAGCAAGATCAGCAAAGGCATTCTCCTCCTGCAGGACAACGCTCCGGTCCACAACTCGCGTGTCGCCAGATCAGAAGCACAGGCGTGCGGCTATGAACACTTCCCCCATCCCCCTACTCTCCTGACCTTGCACCCTCTGATTTTCACCTCTTCCCAGCCATGAAGTTGTTTTTGAAAGGAAAGCGTTTCCCAGATGATGCAGCCTTGATTTCTGAAGTCACGTCGTGGTTGGAGGACCAAGCTGGGGTCTTCTATGAAAACGGTCTCCAGAGCTGTATCAAACGATGGGAGAAATGCGTCACTCTGGGTTGTTCCTATGCTGAAAAAGACTAATACCTGTGCCAAGTTTCGTTGCTCTACTGCTATGGGAAGTGGGTCAGGGGCATTACTTATTGAACGCCCCTCGTAAGTTACTTGAAATTCAAATGAAAAAAAAAATTAGTTGTTGTGAGGGAGTAATTATTAGGTTAATATAATGGGGGAAAAGATTTATTATTAGTTAAAAAGCATCATATTCGTTTGTGTCAAATAAGTCTATGAGGAAGGACTAAAAAAGAAGAATAGTTTTTAATATTACAGAATCGAGAAAGAAAATACTGAATGGGGTTAAAAATACTGGAAAAAAAAACACGTACGGTGAGTTTTTTAAAAAGGTTGAATAAGGTAACAATGTAGGGGGCATAAGGCTATGGTAAATTCGTAAGAAAGATTTTTCAAAGGAATACACGTTTCTATATTTTAATGTTAAATTAGAATATGAATTGAGAATCTAGTTATGGATAAGATGTTTGTAGTGACATTTATAAATGACTTTCTAACTTATATAACGTAGTGCTGAAAGTGGATGTAAGAAAAACTGTTTTTATTATTATGGAGTGATAGGCGCGAAAAAATAAGTATAATAAAGATACGAGAAGTAATTTATATGTATAAATCTCCAATATAAGAGAAGAATATTATTTCAAAATATGTATATATATATTTAGTATACTGATGCATTTAAAAGGAACAGAAACTATGAAATAAGATAAAAGGATATGTGCATTATATGTATGCGTATATATATATATATATATATATATATATATATATATATATTCACATATATACACACATGTATGCATATGCAGATATATACACACATATGTACATCCGTATACCTTTGTATAATATCATGTATAATATATGACATACGTATATGTATAAATTTTATAAGTTTTATAAGTAAAGCATAGAATATAATGTATAATCTATTAATTATATTAATGAGTGTAAATATAAAGTTGAAAAACGTTAGAAGTAGTAATAATAATTACTAGCAGTATCGCCCGGCGTTGCTCGGGTTTGTAAGGGAAATAACTATATAAACATTTTTAGAGAGTTATAGCCAAAAAATGCATTAAAAATGGAAAAAAAATTATGGTAAATTTTCTTTTAAATCGTTGACTCATTGTAGACATTTTTAGAGAGTTATTTCCCTTTATTAAAAGAAATATGCATTAAAATGGAAAAAATGATGGTAAATTATTTTTTAAATCGTAGACTCATCGTAGACGCGCGCTAATACCCAGAAGGGCTCGATATGAATCACAACTATAAGATACCCAGTTTTGGTTAAACTGCACCGCAAAATGTGGGAGTAGTTAGGAATCTAAATCGTAGGAGACAGACACTCACACAACTTCACTTTTATATATAAAGATTATGATAGATACTAATACTAACAAAGAGAAAAAAGGTGGAAATACTATAAATCTATTTATGTGCATAACCAGAAAGATAAATAAACTATATCTATGAGAGTGTGTGCATTTTGTGGAAGTGACTTTTGTGCACTTAGTATAATCGTATATCATCTGTAAGATTTTGGTCAATATAGTTAGATTTGTAAGAAACACAAAATAATTTTAAAAGATTTAAGAAATAAAAATTGGGATAGTTAAGAGGTAGTCTTTTTTAATATATATATATATATATATATATTAATAAATAAAATAAAACATATGCATATATATAAACATATATGTACGTACCTACCTCTACATGTACATATACACGCATATATGAGTACAGGACACCAAAAGGACGTCGAACACAATGAGAAACGAAAACATAGACACCACCAAAGGAACTGGACATATTTTAAAAACAACAAAAAAATAGAGTACAAGACAATTACCACAAAGAAAAAACCCTTCTTCAGTCGCTATGGTTTCATCTACTCTACGTTTCGAAGGATTTCGCAGGAAGGAAGTTTTCTTCGAAGTATACGTCTCGCTTTTATCCTTCGAAACGTTTAGTAGATGAAACCTTAGCGACTGAAGAAGGGGATTTTTCGTTGTGCTTATTGTCCTGTATCTCTTTTTTTGCTTGTCTTGTTCCTTGGTTTGTGTCTATGTTTTTCGTCTCTCTATGTGTTCGACGTCTTTTTGGTGTCCTGTATACATATATGCGTGTATATGTACATGTAGAGGTAGGTACGTACATATATGTTTATATATATGCATATGTTCTATTTTATTAACATATATATATATATATATATACACATATGCAAATGGAATAAATTATGAATAAGAAAGAAGAAAAGAGGGGGAAAGCATAATAAAAAATAGATATAAGGGCAAAATAGTCACCAAAAAGTATTAAAATGTGTTTGCATATATTAATAATAAAAAGGAAAAATAAAAAGTACCATTCATATTGGAAATAGTTAATTATGATGGCCCTGATGCAGTACCAGGCAGTGGCTCTCATGGCTTCTGATCTTAACTGATTGGAAGTGTTATCATGTACATTGTTTTGTCTTGGTATAAAAGATGGGCTACAGCAAATATTCTGCTCAATACCACAGATTTGCTTGTCAGTTGTTTGACCTTAACCAGTTGAGCATGTCCCTTAGCGGCTGACGATATGTGCATCTCTGATCACGAGCAGAAGTAGTGGGGGAGCATCATGGCCATGTGTTGAGAGGGATTCTTTGGAGTTTGAATGGTTCACTTCTGGAAACATAGGTGTTTCGTTCAACATCCTAAAGCAACCCTTATTCAGGGACCGTTTGAGCAGGATGGGCTACTCAACCTGAAGAAAATTCTAACTGGGCCCCACCTGCAAGGTCATGTGCTGTTTATCTTGATATGAGATCACCATGTCGCGCACATATGGTTGTGATGCATGTGCCTGGTGTACCTTTATCAGACGGGTAGTCATGATGGGTATATTGGGCTTCGTATATTTTACCCCAGTGTCACTTTGATGGCATGAACTGCTCTCTCACTCAATAATAATAATAATAATAATAATAATAATAATGATAATAATAATAATATTAATAATGATAATAATAATAATAATAATAATAATAATAATAATAATAATAATAATAATAATAATAATAGTAATAATAATAATAATATTTAGAATAGGTGAGAGAGTTGCATCTAAATACATATTGTGATTACATACAAATAATTTATATATATATATAAATATATATGTGTGTGTGTGTATCAAGTAATGATCCAAAAATTGTCTAAAAATATAGCGATGGCCCTGACTCCGGCTGCTCTATGATCCTCCGGTTGTCTGTGCTGATGTTTCGACTGCCGCTGCAGCCACCGCCCTCTCATGGGCACATAATACCCTCAGCGCCCCCACCCCTATTTTTATGTGTAAATAGATATTTAATATTTTACTAATTTATATATACTATGAAGCATTTGATATTTAATATAATTTGGATACAATTATATAATAATATAATACATTCATAGTGTCCACCAATCCACTGCCTTCCTCCCAATACCCCCTTTTTCTCTACCCCTCCTGCACCTCCCCCCCCTTAGACACCAGCGCCCACCTGGACTCTCTCAATCGTCAACGGGGGGCGGTAGCGCCTACTTTGAGAACCTATGGGCTAGACTATCGGATGTTGTTATACATCGCCTGTTACAATGCTCTTGGTATCGTTTTAGCTTTCGAATGGTGCCACCCCGCTGGCTAGGCAAGGAGACCAATATACATCACGTGCACACCAACGGGAAGTTAACGAAACGCCATAGAAAGAATTTTGTTCTGCAGCGAAGCGTGTCTGATATGTCATTGGTCACCGAACAAATACTGTAGTCTGTTAAAGTACACTTGGATATGTAAAAAGTAAACACATGCCATTGATCATGAGTTAATTGTTAGCAGTAAGGTACTTGGTACTAACATGACTATACTAACATATAATCTACTGTGTCACACCCTGAATATTTTATTACGAATATTATCACAGTCAATTATCATATCTGGTTAAACAAACTTCTTTCTTTATATGAATGAAACGAATAACGTAGTACAAATGAATGATAATATCTCTTTTTTGTTTGTTCTAGCGGCGGGTGGAATACTGTAACTAGGTCAGTTTATTTCTTAGAATAATATTTATGGACTCTCCAGTCGTAGACGACAGATGGGTATTCGGCAATTTCTTGTAGAACAACCAGCACAGATGATTTGTTCATAAGTGCAGGCGTGGCTGTGTGATAAGAAGCTTGCTTCTCAACCACATGTTTCGGGGGTTCACTCTACTACGTAGCACCTTGGACAAGTGTCTTTTACTATAGCCTCGGGTCGAATAAAGCCTTGTGAGTGGATTTGGTAGACGGAAACTGAAAAGCGTCTGCCGTATATATCGTTGCTCTTATGTTAAACAGGCCACATATATTGTACGCTATTATAACCAAATCCATGGTGATAATAGCGTACAATATATGTGGCCTGTGTGTTTTTAGTTGGCACTGTCGTATATGTGTAGCCGGTTACAGAATGGATTAACAAGGCAATAAAATCCCATAGAACACAACACAACACTCAAACCACAAACTCACAGTTAGAATTATATCACAACATCAGAATAATAAAAAAAATCTTCCTCATCACGAAACCAAAAACCCAGAAGCGTTTTCTTTCAATTTTCAATTTTGCTTGCAATAACCGGTTCTTTTGGTCAAAATATCGTATCTCCAGCTGCTTCAGATGCCAAGATATGAAAATTCTCAAAGTGTAGTTCAACGGTTTAGCATTTTTCAAAAAAGTCCCGCAAACGACAATTTTGCAAAAGTATTTCTGATTGAAAGTATCATACATTCATAGAGTTACGATTTTATGCACTCAACAAAGTATTATTGTTGAGCTGAAACTGTTGCTAATGTAAAAAGAAATGAAATGGTGAAACTATTTTTTCGTTTTCTGAAAAAGCAACGTTTTGGACTTACGACACTTTTGCATGATAGCAACGATATATACCGATATGTATACATATATGTATATTGTATGTATGTATGTATGTATGTATGTATGTATGTATGTATGTATGTATGTATGTATGTATGTATGTATGTATGTATGTATGTACGTATGTATGTGTGTATATATATATATATATGTATATACATATATGTATGTATGTATGTATGCATGTGTATAAGTGTGTGTGCGTGTGTGTGTCTTTGAGGCTGTGTTTATCCACCGCATCACCGCTTGGCAACCAGTACTGGTGTGATTACGTCCATGTAACTTAGCGGTTCAGCGACGGAGACGGATAGACTACGTCCCAAACTTTAAATAAAACTGAATACTGGGGTTGATACATTCGATTAAAATTTCTTTAAGACAGTGCCCCAGCAAGGCCACAGTCTAATGACTGAAACAAGTAAAAAAAATAGCTTCTTCTCTCCATCAATCGACATTACTTGTACAACTGCATGGGGGACTATACACCGGTTGTCGAAGTGATCGCTGAGCAACTTGAGATGAAGTGTTTTGCTCAAAACACAATATATCTCTGAGAATCGAAACCGTAATCTCGTGTAAAACACTCTATCTGCTCGGCTACGCGCCTTCAAATAATAATACCCGTTGGGTATTAATATTGTATCCCACAACTATAATGAGAAATAGCATTGTTGTTTAGTTCGGGACAGATCTGTTCCAGTAAGCCTGTGACCAAGGATATTTCAGAGTCCAGAATGGTGAAGTTATGCAGTAATATCTTGTGATAGTCGGGCGAATGTGAATGTGACGTCATCTGGCCATATGCTCTACGGAGGTGTGAGATGGTCACGTGAGGTGGTTATACAGGCGTAGTCTGAAAGAAGTAGATGAGAAGAAAGGAACCTTGTGGTACTCCAGCTGGACAATTATAAATTTTGGACGAGCAGTCGTTACTGTCGTTAATGTGGTACACATTAGGTTTGGTGACCACAAAGTTCTATATCCAATGCTTTATATTACTTTCGAGGCAGGGCCACCCCATCTTGTGTATATCAAGGACAACATTGTTCAGTGCATCTATTCTTCAAGACAGTAAAGTGTGACGTGAGCAGGATTTCCCTGCCATTTCTAGCAAAGTAGAAAAATAAGCTACAAAGAGGATTTTCTCTATTTTTCCTGTGGTGGACCTCTTTTAGGCGTAGAGTAGATTCGACACAGAAAAACAGTGACAGCAAGTTACATTTAGCATGTGATTCTACCAAGTTGAATTATGTCTTTGCCACGTAACGCTTCTAACCTCTTCTAGGCCATGTAAAATTAGAATTGAGATAATGGACCCCCAACGAAATCTACTGTTCTCAAAAATATGTCTCTCTTTCTCGCTATCTTGCGATATGTATACATACAGAAGATTCTCCGATTTCATTATATTCGATTTCTAACTAAGGTATAACCCCAGCCCCTAAATGATTTTGTTATGTCCTTGTGGTGTTCTCTCTGTGTCATGGCTTGTGTGCCGAATAAAACAAATTAGTTAGTGAACAGAGACCAACTAGAGTATTTTTTTATTCTCCATAAGGTTGAGAAAAAGTGGGGACGATACGAAGACAGACAAAACAAACATTGGGGTCAGGGTATCGAATGAGACGAAACGTATGAATGATGGCCACAAGCATGAGCCATTTGAGACAAACGGCCAGAGGGAGAAAGAAAGTTACAATCAGCTACTATCAGACACAACTTCCCTCGACTCTAACTCTCACTAGCTCACCGTTTTTCCTTTATATCATCACTGTATCTGTAGTCGGAGGCGCAATGGCCCAGTGGTTAGGGCAGCGGACTCGCGGTCATAGGATCGCGGTTTCGATTCCCAGACCGGGCGTTGTGAGTGTTTATTGAGCGAAAACACCTAAAGCTCCACGAGGCTCCGGCAGGGGATGGTGGTGATCCCTGCTGTACTCTTTCACCACAACTTTCTCCCACTCTTACTTCCTGTTTCTGTTGTACCTGTACTTCAAAGGGCGGCCTTGTCACTCTCTGTGTCACGCTGAATATCCCCGAGAACTACGTTAAGGGTACACGTGTCTGTGGAGTGCTCAGCCACTTACACGTTAATTTCACGAGCAGGCTGTTCCGTTGATTCGGATCAACCGGAACCCTCGTCGTCGTAACCGACGGAGTGCTTCCATATCTGTAGTTTATTACTACACAGTGACGAGAACACACAGACAAACTATACAAGGAAAATCGACGACATCTATCTTTACTTCGCATGCTTTACGAATTTAAGGCGCAGGAGTGGCTGTGTAGTAAGTAGCTTGCTAACCAACCACATGGTTCCGGGTTCAGTCCCACTGCGTGGCATCTTGGGCAAGTGTCTTCTGCTATAGCCCCGGGCCGGCCAATGCCTTGTGAGTGGATTTGGTAGACGGAAACTGAAAGAAGCCGATCGTATATATGTATATATATATAAATATGTGTGTGTGTGTGTGTGTGTATGTGTGTGTTTGTCCCCCTAGCATTGCTTGACAACCGATGCTGGTGTGTTTACGTCCCCGTAACTTAGCGGTTCGGCAAAAGAGACCGATAGAATAAGTACTGGGCTTACAAAGAATAAGTCCCGGGGTCGATTTGCTCGACTAAAGGCGGTGCTCCAGCATGGCCGCAGTCAAATGACTGAAACAAGTAAAATTATAACACATCGTGGTTTTGGATATATATATACAAAGTAACAAGTAAATCAATATTTCTTTACAACTTCGATCACTGTTCTTTTATTTTGCGCATCTGCAACACGAACACCTCGTTACAATCGCTAACTGCCAACCATCAACATATACATTATCACAACAACCGTTACACTGGTGACCACTGACTCCTCAACAATACCGTTACAATCGGTGACCCCTCACGTTACGTTTCTAAGGGGAGTCCTAAGTACTTAGTTTATAAGTTGCTATTGTAACTATCACTGTGTATAACTTGATGACGAATGACGCTGGAGTTAATAGCTCTGTAGATATTAATGCTAGCTATGACAGTGCGTGTTGGGGTCTGTTTTTGTTGCATCCATCACGCACGGACGCGCGCACACACACACACAAACACCCCCCCCCCCCCCCCACACACACAAGGTTTGAGAACAATATAGCGGTTGAATGTGAGCTGAATGGGCGTTGGGAGTTGGAAAGAGAAATGTGAAATTTAATGATATGAGGGATTAGCATTTCTTGGATAAAATAACCACTTAGCAAATATATATATATATATATATATATATATATATATATACACACACGTATGTATGTGTGCATACGTTTGTGTGCCTGTGTTTGTCCCCCCAACATCACTTGACAACCGATGCTGGTGTGTTTACGTCCTCGTAACTTAGCGGTTTGGCAAAAGAGACAGAATAAGTACTAGGCTTACAAAGAATAAGTCCTGGGGTCGATTTGATCGACTAAAGGCGGTGCTCCAGCAAGGCCACTGTCAAATGACTGAAACAAGTAAAATAGTAAAAGATTATTATTATTATTATTATTATTATATTATTATTATTATTATTATTATTATTATTATTATATTCTATTTTATCTTTTACTTGTTTCAGTCATTTGACTGCGGCCATACTGGGGCACCGCCTCGGAGAGTTTTAGTTGAACAAATCGACCCCGGGACTTATTATCTTAAGTCTAGTACCGCTAGGCTACAGGGACGTAAACACACCAACGCCGGTTGTCAATCGGTGGTCGGGGGGACAAACACAGACACAAAGACACACATATACTCACTCACACAAACACACATGCACGCACGCACACACACACACACGCAAACACACATACGATGGACTTCTTTCAGTTTCCGTCTACCAAATCAACTCACAGGGCTTTGGTCGGCCCAAGGCTATAGTAGAAGACAGTTGACCAAAGTGCCACGCAGTGGGACTGAAACCGGAACCATGTGGATGAGAAGGAAGCTTCTTAGCACACAGCCTTCTCTTTACTTGCTTCAGTCATCAGACTGCGGTCATGCTGGGCACCGCCTTCAAGCTTTGATCGAATGAATCGTTCCCAATACTTATTTCATTTTAAAGCCTGATACGCATTTTATCGTTCTCTTAGGCCGAACCGCTAGATTTCGGGGGATGTAATTTCATCAACACCAATTGTCAAGCAGTGGTGGGAGAATAAACACAAACACACCACAGACACATACACAGACACACGCACACACCACAGACACATACACATACACATACACACATACACACACATATGACGGGCTTCTTTCCGTTTCCTTCACAAGGCTTTGGTCGGCCCGAGGTTATAGTAGGAGACACTTGCCCAAGGTGCCACGCTGGAGGACTTAGTCCGGAACCATGTGGTCGGGAAGCAAGCTTACTATAAAGCCATACCTGTACCTACACACACACACAGACACACACACCAGACACACGCACACACACATGCACTGCATTTTGTTATATGTAGTAGGCTTTTCTTACAAAATGTATAGGAATAGGTGAGAGTGTCAGAAAGATCGGAGGTTCTGCTTTTAAAAGTGTTACTTTTTCTGTAGGGTTATATTATAGGTTTGCAATGCCTATTCATGAAAGGAGTTTTGTTTGCTAATCAAGATTCCGTAATTAAGTGTGCATGTGTGTGTGTGTGTATCTTTGTGGCTATGTTTGTTTCCCCAACCACCGCTTGACAATTGGTTCGTAAGTTAAATTTTATTTCTAATATATAGATTTACTCTTGAGATGATATCTAATTTTATGTTAAATTGTTTTTCAGCTCCCGAATGATTGAAGACAGTGAGACTTCTATTTTTGTTTCTGAATGTATGCGTACATTCGTTATAGCAGGCTTGAAATGGATTTCACGTTAGCCCTGTACGTTGATAAATTATGTTCTTAGAAAGCAGTTAGTAATTAACAATTATTACTGTTAATACAGTTGTAGTTTCAATTCGTGGGATCAGTAAATGATTGATTGAGTTGGGACATATTAGACAATACTAGCTGAATGTGAACGTTTGATACTACCTTTGTTGAATATTTTGTAGTAACTGTAGAGTGTATATTTCTGTGTAATTTAAAAGAATTATTTACTATTAGTGTTGTGACAGCGATATTGAGGGGTTTACAGAAAGAGATGTTCCTTTTTTTCTTATTGTGAGTCTTGTGGGTTCTTTTCACTTCGTGTCAGAAGGTCGTTATTATACGTAGTACAGTCTAAAGAATGTCTTCATTATTGGGATATTTGGAAGTCTGAGAGATGTATCTTTAACTAAACTGTAAACCATATTTCTAATGTTGGATAGACTGTGGGTATATTTGAGGATTTCGTTTATATTTTTTTCTGTGTAGATAATATGAGCAATTATTTATATTTTAAGTAATATCTTTTAGTCTTATAGACAGGCTTGATTGTAAACGTAAGAATGAAGTTATTTTTAAGATGGTCTGTAAACCTACCAGTCTGATAGACTTAAAGAAGATTCTGAAAATAAATGCCTTCTTGCATTTGCAAACCAACACAGCGCTAAGATAAGGCCAGATCATAACACGAGCTTATTCTTAGATAAATATATGAATAACGAATAGAAGTATACCAGCTCAGTTTACTCTTTCACACACACACACACACACACACACACACACACACACACACACACACACACACACACACACACACACACACACACACACACACACACACACACACACACACACTCACACACACATGCACACACAAATTCCTATTTATTCATGGTGTGCCCCTTTATATACAACATATCTGCAGTCAAATACTTGTAAATGTTCATCCATGTAAAATGCTTTAAACAAGGAAATCTTTCATGTAAATCAAACAATATTTAGTAATAGATACCCTAATAGATTATAGATCAGGCCATTAGAACAATACAAGAACAACTTCAGCTACACATAAACAACAGTGCCAACTAAAAACACACAGGCCACATATATTGTACGCTATTATAACCAAATCCATGGTTATAATAGCGTACAATATATGTGGCCTGTGTGTTTTTAGTTGGCACTGTCGTATATGTGTAGCCGGTTACAGAATGGATTAACAAGGCAATAAAATCCCATAGAACACAACACAACACTCAAACCACAAACTCACAGTTAGAATTATATCACAACATCAGAATAATAAAAAAAATCTTCCTCATCACGAAACCAAAATCCCAGAAGCCAGAGACTGTACAATTGACAACCAGTGTAAAATACATATTTCCGTGTAAACATGCAAATTATGCTATGACTCAATGTGTGACATCAACCACACAAATATGACACTCTCTTATGCGCTGACCTTGCTTTTAGAATCCTTCCAATGTATTACATGAAATAAAAGGAGACAGCGAAACGTTAGTTGACAACACTACAGTTTTAAATAGAATTTCTCAAAAATATAAGATAACAAAAATTGAGAAATATAATTACGGACGCTTAAACCAGATTATGAAAGCTTTAGAAAACACAAGCCAAATCAACCAGTAATCCCATGGCACTTTGCTACTTACAGCAGTGCACACAAGCAACACCTCATTATTACCATTACTTTATTCTGATAATAATACAGAGAAAGTCTCAGATGTTAATGGACGGGTGGATTTAGGAACGCCATTGTTCTAATCTAAACGTAAAGGAACTAATAAAGAAAAAGGAAAATAAAATGCTCAATAAAGAAGCTCAAATCCGAACACAGTCATGTCTTTGATAAAACACACTCACGCACACACACACACACACACACACACACACACACACACACACACACACACACACACACACACACACACACACACACACACACACACACACACACACACACACACACACCTTCTCTCAAACCTACAGACTTGCATAGTTGACATATAAACATGACAAATTTAACAATACACACACACATATATATATATGTTTGTATATTATTTCTACTTCCTGGTTAGCG
The DNA here is from genome assembly GCF_006345805.1 of Octopus sinensis. Taxonomy (NCBI): domain Eukaryota; kingdom Metazoa; phylum Mollusca; class Cephalopoda; order Octopoda; family Octopodidae; genus Octopus; species Octopus sinensis. The sequence continues at coordinate 50,113,074 of NC_043004.1, read as the reverse complement.
TTTTAGTATTTATTTTGTTGAAAAGCCTAGTTATAAGTCAAATAGCATGTTAAAAATATACCCGAAATGTAGTATCAGCAAATGATTCAACTAGACAAAGAAATTTAAGCCTACGCATACACACACACACACACACACACACACACACACACACACACACACGCACGCACGCACACACACACACACATACATACATACATACATACATACATACATACATACATGCATACATAATACATACATACATACATGGTGGCTGCCCCCCTCGTTATCGAGTATGGCCATTGCACAAAGCTTAATCAATGTTGTTATCGTGCAATGCCTGCGCAAGAAGATTTTTTGTAAAGTGAGGAAAGGCTGTGCACTGAGTCAATCCCACTCACTAAGCAACAGCAGCCATAATCCGAAAAGAAGAAAAGTCAACATCATCGGTAACCACTGAGCCGCAGGTTTTATGTCGGTGTTATCCCAGTTACCTGAGTTAACTTCTCCTAGAAGGATGCCCTAACAAAGGCTAGGAGTCCTTCACTCCCAATGGTTTAACCGCGCGATCGGGTATTCAGTCCGATTATTTCTATGTCCCCGCGCATAATAAAGCCTTAAGACATTTATTGGATGGCCGTTGACTCTCAAGAGTTCCTCCGCCCTTTGACGGGTTTTGTTTTTCATCCCGCAGGGTGTCCAATAAACACCCTCCTCACCAAGCAAGCTTGGTGGGGTTGCCGGTTTAGTCGCCGACGACCCGACCATGCAGCAGGTTGTACCGGGTTACATGTTACCAGCAGCACTCGAAAGTGACCTGACATACATACATACATACATACATACATACATACATACATACATACATACATACATACATACATACATATATATACAGAAGATAGACAGACACTCGGTTTGAACAAACACATGCTTGGTGTGGAAAACTATTCAATGAATGTGCAGAGAATAGCATTTTCAGTATGAAAATCACAATCTTTAGCTACGTTAAAGAACACGACAAGAAAAGGTGAAAAGTTTTTTAGAGTTTTATTTTTTAAGAATCCTCAAAAATCGTTTTAAAAAAATTGCTTAAATGATAAAGAAAACATTTTAAAAGCTTACAACCAGAATCATAGAAAAAAAAAACAAGACTATAAAATGTTTCCCAGAGTTATGAAATCACCAAAAACTTACATAATTACTATAACGTTGTACAAATAGCGTCTCTTGGATAATAGTATGGTTTCTAATTTAGGCACAAGGCCATCAGTTTTTAGGGAAGGTTTTAGTCGATGCCATCGACTCCACTACTTGACTAGTACTTTATTTTACCGACTGTACAGGATGAAAGGGGAAGTTGACCCCCTGGCAGGATTTCAACTAGGAATATAAAGAACCGGAATAAATACTGTAATGCATTTTCCCCGATGCTGCAACGATTCGGCTCATAGATCTAGCTAGAATAATAAAATGAGAATATATATTTCTTTACTACCCACAAGGGGCTAAACACAGAGGGGACAAACAAGGATAGACAAACGGATTAAGTCGATTACATCGACCCCAGTGCGTAACTGGTACTTAATTTATCGACCCCGAAAGGATGAAAGGCAAAGTCGACCTCGGCAGAATTTGAACTCGGAACGTAACGACAGACGAAATATGGCTACACATTTCGCCCGGCGTGCTAACGTTTCGCCCAGCTCGCCGCCGTATAAAATGAGAATATACTGAGATGGTATTTACCGTAATCTAAATTATTTGGCGACAAAACAGCTAGGCCAACCAGGAATTCTCGTTGACTGCAAGAGAAGTGTTGATTGTAAATTTATTCCCCAAAGTGTTAACAATAAATACACCAAAAAATAAACGACTGTAATCGAAAATGGTTTGGAGAACATATCAATACATGTCGACACGAAGTGTGACAACAGACCTGAGAATTCAACTGCTACAAGGTTGACCGTTTATATGTTTGTCAATGAGTTTTGCAGTGACAATGTTTGTTAGTGTATTACAAGCGAGGAGTGGGAAGAGAAGAAATCATTAAATTGTAGTCTTAATTAAATGTTCTAATGAAATGTTCTAGATTATTTCGGTTTTGAAACTCTCACAACGTGACTGATCATATTTATCTATTATTTATAAGAGACTCGTGAATTCATGTTGACAGTAAATAATGATTAAGGCGGAAAATATTTACAACACATTAAAATCCCTTAGTCTTGTTAATACACGCCCTCTACAAACTCCTTGACACTAACCGGAACATACTAAACAATGAAACAAAGGAAAAACAAAACAAAATAAAGAATGCCATTGGGTTTTCGAAAATTGAAAGCGATCGTTGATTTGCTGAAGACTCCTAATTATTCTGTGGTATTTATGGCAAGTCAACATATAATAACACGTGTCACAAAAAGTGTCTTAGTAAATAATAATAATAATAATAATAATAATAATAATAATAAAATAATAATAATAATAATAATAATAATAATAATAATAATAATAACAATAATAATAATATTTCGAAATGCTAATGTAGATCAAGCAACAACCCTCAGTGGCTGAGAAGTTCAGTACTGAAAGCAGAGACTGAAAGTTCCATATTGGCGACACAAGATCAAAGCTTCCTCACAAAAAATCTAGCTGGCTAACGTTCTTCAAAACGGTTCTGACCCTAAATGCAGATTCTGCGATACATTTGACGAAACAATAGACCATTTCGTCTCGGGATGTCCTGTGCTGACACCAAACGAATACAAGAATCGCCACGATAAGGTTAGGACAGTATTTACACTGGAAAAAATGTAAACACTACAAAATCAGCACTCCTGATTACTGGTATGAACATCATCCTGAACCAGTCGTTGAAGGTGAAAATGTCACTATCCTTTGGGATTTTCCAGTCAACACTGACAGAACGATCCAGGGTAATTGACGAGATGTAATTATTAAAGATAGGGAAGAGAATACTTGTAAACTAACAGATGTAAGTTTTCCTACTGATAAAAATATATCTGTCAAGAAATTTGACAAACTAAATAAATATAAGGACCTGGAAATTGAAATATTAAAGATGTAACATCTTAAAACGAGAACTATTCCTGTTATTGTAGATGTCCTAGGTATGATAAAAAAAGGGATGTCAGAAACATATAGATAAAATGCCAGGAGAACCATGTCTCAGAGAAATCCAAAAGCTTGTACTGAGAAGCACTGCCCACATCCTTAGAAAAACAATTTAAATGTCACCTCCTCAAGCTTTCAGTCATAATGTAACATCTCTTATTCTTCACTCGCCCAAGGACACTGCATTCTATTGCTAACTGGTATCAACACCATCCTCAGCCAGTTGTTGAAGGTAAAAATGTCACCATCCTCTGGGATTTTCCAGTCAACACTGACAGAACGATCAAGGCTAATCGACTAGACATAATTGTTAAAGACAGGGAAGAAAATACATGCAGACTAATAGAGGTAAGCGTTCCACACTGATAAAAATATATCTGTAAAGGAATTTGACAAACTTAGTAAATATAAGGACCTGGAAATCGAAATACAAAAGATGTGGAATCTTAAAACAAAAACTGTTCCTGTTATTGTAGGTGCCCTAGGTATGATAAAAAAGGGATGTCAGAAACACCTAGACAATATCCCTGGAGAACCATGTCTCAAAGAAATCCAAAAGATTGTGCTAACAAGTACTGCCCACATCCTTAGAAAAACCTATCAATGTAAATGTTTGTGTTTGTATTACATGGAGATATTTCTCTACTTCCCCTCCGCAAGCTTTCAGCTATATTTCAACAACTCTTAACCTTCACTTGCCCTAGGGCGCTGGGTGTGCCCCGGCAAGTGATTGCATCAAACATGCAGATTAAAAGTAAATGACAATAATAATAATAATAATAATAATAATAATAATAATAATAATAGATGGGCTATAGCAAATATTCTGCTCAATACCACATATTTACTTGTCAGTTGTTTGACCATAACCAGTTGGGCATGTCCCTTAGTGGCTGACGATATGTGCATCTCTGATCACGAGCAGAAGTAGTGGGGGAGCATCATAGCCATGTGTTGAGAGGGATTATTTGGGGTTTGAATAATTCACCTCTGGAAACATGGGTGTTTCGTTCAACAACCTTAAACAACCCTTATTCAGGGACCTTTTGAGTGGGATGCGTTACTCGACCAGATGAAAATTCTAATTGGGCCCCACCTGCAAGGTCATGTGCTGTTTATCTTGATATGAGATCACCATGTCGCGCACATATGGTTGTGATGCATGTGCCTAGTGTATCCTTATCAGACAGGTAGTCATGATGGGCTTCGTATATTTTACTCCAGTGTCACTTTGATGGCATGCACTGTTCTCTCACTCAATAATAATAATAATGATAATAATAATAATGATAATAATAATAATAATAATAATAATAATAATAATAATAATAATAATAATAATAATAATAATAATAATAATAATAATAATAATAATAATAATAATAATAATGATGATGATGATAATAATAATAATGGACTTTCTCGTCGAAGACGACATTTGAGCATTCAGCCTTTGTCGAACGATATGCACAAAAGATTTGCTTAAAGTGATCAAATGTTCATTTCTGCATGTTAGCTCACTGTCTCCATCAATCAACGTTGCCTGAATAGGTGCACGGTGTACCACGCGTCAGGTGTGGAAGTGATGACAGAGAAATGTGAAATGAATTGTTTTGCTCAAGCACACAACGCTCCACGCGGTCTAGGAGTTGAAATCACGATCGGTAGATCATAAATAATGGACTCTCTACTACTACTACTACTACTACTACTACTACTACTACTACTACTACTACTACTACTACTAATAATAATAATAATAATAATAATAATATAATAATAATAATAGTGGCTTCAAATTCTGCCAGAAGGGTAACAATTTTGCGGGGGGGGGGGCGGATATAGACGATTACATCGATCCCAGTATTCAACTGGTACTTATTTTATCAACTCCGAAAAGCTGAAAGGTAAAGTCGAGCTCGGCGGAATTTGAACTAAGAACGGAGCGACGGGTGAAATACCTATTTCTTTACTACCCACAAGGGGCTAAACACAGAGGGGACAGACAAACGGATTAAGACGATTACATCGACCCCAGTGCGTAACTGGTACTTAATTTATCGACCCCGAAAGGATGAAAGGCAAAGTCGACCTCGGCGGAATTTGAACTCAGAACGTAACGGCAGACGAAATACGGCTACGCATTTCGCCCGGCGTGCGAGTGGCTCTCATGGCCCTTGATCTTAACTTATTGGAATTGTTATCATGTACTTTGTATTGTCTTGGTATAAAAGATGGGCTACAGCAAATATTCTGCTCAATACCACAGATTTGCTTATCAGTTGTTTGACGTTAACCAGTTGACCATTTCCCTTAGTGGCTGACGATATGTGCATCTCTGATCACGAGCAGAAGTAGTGGGGGAGCATCATAGCCGTATGTTGAAAGGAATTCTTGGAGGTTTGGATCATTCACCTTTGGAAACATGGGCGTTTCGTTCAACATCTTTAAACAATCCTTATTCAGGGACCCTTTTGAGCGGGAAGGGCTACTCGACCAGAAGAAAATTCTAACTGGGCCTCACCTGCAAGGTCATGCGCTGTTTATCTTGATATGAGATCACCATGTCGCGCACATATGGTTGTGATGCATGTGCCTGGTGTACCCTTATCAGACGGGTAGTCATGATGGGTATACTGGGCTTCGTATATTTTACCCCAGTGTCACTTTGATGGCATACACTGCTCTCTCACTTAATAATAATGGAAACTTTTGGAAAGATTGTCTCAGTCTATATAATATTGTACGCATCATTCTTTCAGCTTTTTTTAGGCCCTTTAAAATTAAAAACTACAAAAGCAGCATTTTTTAACTCTAAAGCAAAAAAAGGAAAAACAAAAATAATAGTTTTTGGGTTCTAAAGCCCCCCACCCCAGGCCCAAAAGGCTGATTTTATAGTTTTGGTACTTTTTAACCCTTTTGTTTTTAAACCGGTTAAAACCCGTTGTATCTAATTCTTCTACGAAATCTTTTAAAAATTAAACAAATCACGTTTGTGAATTCTCGTAGCTTTGAGATAATGTGAAAGCTTTTCCCCCAGAAAGACAGAACTGGCTTTTCTTCCAGAAAGCACAGAACTGGGAGAGGAAAACAAAATTAACTGAGGTGGATATCAACAGAGAAAATATTGACTTCCATAAAGTGGAAAAATAAATGGAAGGAAAAAGGTTGGTAAATATTTCGGTGTGAACGCAAATAGCTGTTACATGGTAGCTGGGTATGCTAGAAATAGCAGCCAGATATTTCCTTTTCTGGAAAAAGGAGCCGTTTACGCATGATTTCGATGTCACATTCGTTGAAAGCATGCAAAATAACCTGAAAAAGAAAAAAAGACCCGCAAAACAAAACTCCATTGGTTCCCATCACCCACCCTTCTTTCTTCCCCGGAAAAAATGGCTTGCGGCTGGTTTGGAGGTCAGGTACACTGAATGCACCCGAATAAACTGTGGAAAAAATTATTCCACACCGAGGTACGAAATATACCGAAAGAATAAAATCTTGTGCCGATTATACCTGTATTTTAATTAATTCAAATTGAAAAGTGGCAAAATTTTTGTCGGTTGCCATCTGGGATAATTTTAGTAGCAAATCAAATAGGTAAGATGCATTAAAAATTTGAATTTTAGTATCTATCCATAATGTTATTGCTTTTACACCTGTTAATTAAATTTACCTGCTCATAAAAGTCAAATTTACTCAGTAAGATCGGCTAAAATTACATAACTATAAACCAGTGGTATATAGAACACCCACTGACAAAATTTCAAATCCGTATTCTTTTATTTTATTTTATTTGTTTCAGTCAGTTGACTGCGGCCATGCTGGAGCACCGCCTTTAGTCGAACAAATCGACCCCAAAACTTATTCTTTGTAAGCCTAGTACCTATTCTATCGGTCTCTTTGTCGAACCGCTAAGTTACGGGGACATAAACACACCAGCATCTGTTGTCAAGCGATGTTGGGGGACAAACACAGACACACAAACACACATATATACGACGGGCTTCTTTCAGTTTCCGTCTACCAAATCCACTCACAGGGCTTTGGTCGACCCGAAACTATAGTAGAAGACATTTGCCCACGCAGTGGGACTGAACCCGGACCATGTGGTTGGTAACCAAGCTACTTACCATGTAAAAATTTACAAAGCTTTATACAGCAGCATCCGCTCCGTAGTTCACGTAAGTGGTCATCTATCCAAGGATGCACCCTCTCGTCGCTTCTGTACGTGTTGACTCTAGAGCCACTATTGCGGAAGCTGGCGACGGTAAGGGGCATTCTGCGAGAACCGGGATGCGGAAGGGACGTGTCTGCATACGCGGACGACGTCACCGTCATACTGTCGAGCTACAGGCATATCAACCTGATCGATGAGACACTAAAAGAATACGAAGCGGTAGCAGGAGCGAAAATTAACACGGAAAAGTCAGTGGGCTTGCGGCTCGGCACCTGGAGAGGCAGGCACATGCCGTCCAACAGCTTCTCCATTGTGGGACACTGGGACACTCGTCTCTTTGACTGAACTACAATCATGGATCAAACAGAGACCGAGGTTAGGCGAATGGTACCGCGAGTGCCGTCTTGCTCTCAAGCAACTCTGCCGTCCAGGACCAAACTTGTGCGACTTCAATTCCACGAAGGCGTTCTATAGACGATTAATGGAGGAGAGGTGCGACGATATTCTTAGGGAGAATCTGGGCGTCGACGGGGAACACCTGACCCGCCTGTTCAGGACAACTTTCGGGCTTGGACCTATGGACAATCATCAGAGATCCCTGGCCTGACAGTTCGAGATACGCCGGACCGACTTGCCCGAGATGCGATCAGAGTGACGAAACAGTTCTGCACGCACTCGTGCAGTGTCCAACCATTTCAGACCTGTTGGCTTATGTCTAACCGCTGCTGTCACGTGTAGGACGAATTCGGTTATCGGCCGAGTCTATCGTGAATATTGCACCTCCACCTTCCTTTAACCGGGAAGGCACAACAGTTTTCATTGTACTGGTGGCTATGGTGAAAGAATGTGTGTGGTGGACTCGTGCGAAAGGTTTAGAGACAAACACTTTCCTCTCTGGCCAATCGCTCATCAACTTTTTCAGGTACCACTCGAAAGGAAGGTGAGAATAGAATAAAAGGTGGTTGAATGTAGCAAAGTTGGTATGCGTGAATGACGAAACCACTTGAGAGACAGCGCGCTTTTCTCTCATGTGTTTCTTTCCCTGCATGAGGTTACCGTGGTCTTTTCCATAGGCTTTTCTTTCCCCGGATAAACCTAATTTGTTTTACATTTTACCCCGCCTTATTTTGCTGTTTACACGTCCCAAACGCTTTCGATCCCTTTTGATCGTATTTTTTCCCCTATTTTCTCTCGAAATGAAAAGTTCTACATTGTATTGTCCCCTCTGTGTTCGGCCCTGCATGGCTAATAAAGATATCTATCTATCTATCTATCTATCTATCTATCTATCTATCTATCTATCTATCTATCTATCTATCTATCTATCTATCTGTCTGTCTGTCGGTCTGTCTGTCTGTCTGTCTGTCTGTCTGTCTGTCTGTCTGTATGTATGTATGTATGTATGTATGTATGTAGTATGTATGTATGTATGTATGTATGTATATGAAAAAATGAGTAGAGATGGCGTTTGTTTTGGGATAATTTTTATTTTAATTATAATGTTTACAGAGTGACTCTGATATGAGTTTCGAGCTTCAAATAGCCGTTTTCAAACTGAAAAATATATGTTCTATAGCAAAAAATTTTTCTTAAAAGTATGCACACGCACATAAATACACACACACATAAATACACACGCACAAATACACAAAAAAAACTATATAAAAATATATATTTTCCTTTTTTTTTATATGTCTTCGTTTTCTTTTGTGTATACTTGTAATAAAATTTTCTTTTATTATTTAAGAAACCAGTAAAACACATTTTCAGTTTAAAACTGCCTACCACGTAGTTATCGAACGTCTTTTTTGCTACTGCTGTTTAAGGGTATTTGTTACATTGTTGTTGATTTGTTTTTGTTGAACTCTCCTGCTTTTGTGTTTTTCCAAGCACTTTTTGTTTGCGATGTAGCAGATTTGTTCCTTCTCAAGCCATGACTGGCTCATAAGGGCCGGTTTCCCAGTTTCCTTGGCGTATAGGTTCCCTACCTGGATGGGACGCCGGTCCATCGCAGGTGAGCTGTAAGATGCAGGAGGAAAGAGTGAGAGAAAGTTGTGGCGAAAGAATCAGCAGAAGTTTGCCATTACCTTCAACCGGAGCCGCGTGGAGCTGAGGTGTTTCACTCATAAACACACGCATCGCCCGGTCTGAGATTCGAACCTGCGATCCCTCGACCGCGAGTCCGCTGCTCTAACCACTAGGCCATGTGCCTCCTCTTGTAGCTTTACGTTTTCTCCTTGTTTGAAGGGGGAAACTTAATATTTTTGTATCTCATTTTTATTCTCAAAATGAGTGAATCCTCCTCCGACAACGGCTTATATATTATGGAAAATTATTAGAAACAATGACACTGACATCGCCTGCGCCAGCAGACCAAACGGAAAACACGACAAAGAAAACCAAAGACAATTCTGGGAAAAATAAGGATAAAAAGATGTCTAATATCGCAGCTGTAGCTGGAGTAAACAAAGAAGACTTAGAAATCGAACAAAACGAACTAGGAAAGTGCAACGGTCTCCTTCAAAAGGAGAGGCACAATGTAAAACATATTCTATTAAAAACAAAAGAATTGACTTGGTCCCGAAAGAGGCTATAGAAAAATGTTTACGCTCCATGTGGCAAGACATCACCTATATAGCCAAGGGGAAGAGATATGGCACAGTGGAGGTACGTTTTTACAACGAGGAAAAAGCCAGGCAACATTCGACGATATCACTCAAGTCTGAAGAGGTGGTTCTCCTGCCAACATACTTTGGAAGACGTACTTCCAGCGTAAAGGGAGGAGAAATACCGCCGGAGATTGATGTTGCCTGGCTCGTAGCAGCACTGGTTTTAGGTTTGGAAATAAAAATCACTATTCTCCAAGCCACCAAATTTCATCACAGGACTGGCAAGAGTAGGGGTTAGAGATGATAGTTCAAACTGCCCCCGCTGACCTAGAAGAGATTCCATATTCCATATTAATCAAAGAAGAAATAAATTTAAAGGTCATGGTGGAAGGACAGAAACCTCGTTGCTATAAGTGTGGCCAAAAAGTCCACATAAGGGCAGAGTGTAATCCACCACCTGCACCCCCACCACCCGCGGAAACTTTATATAGCAACATTGAATTGATAGTTAGGGTGAACGGTTTCTTTTCGGAACCGTTCTGTATTGAGCGAACAGTACGTCAAGAGTATCCTCTCTCCCCACTTCTGTATGTTTTGGCCCTCGAGCGGAAGTTGGAGGCTATAAGAGGCATCTGCGAGATCTAGGGCACGGAAAATCGGTTTCGGTGTATGCAGACGACATCACCGTCATCGCATCCCGGTTCGAACACCTACAGTGGATAGGTTATGCCATAAGTGATTACGAAGCGGTGGCAGGAGCAAAAATTAACTGGGACAACAAAACTGTCCGACGAACGGGAACGTGAAACTCCGAGTAACAGGTTTTGTTGAAATTCTGATGCTTTTAAATAAAGCATATTACTCTACCCCTGGTATGTTGAGTACTCTTTTTCCACCTTGTTTCACATTTATGTGTTTACTCCGGTATATATATAATATATATATATATATATATATATATATATTATATATATATATATATATATATATATATATATATATATATATATTATATATATATACATATATATATATAATACATATATATATACATATATATATATACATATATATATATATACATATACCACACACATGCATATATGGGTACAGGGCGTCACCAACAGTAAACAAACATGAAATACGAAAGCAAATGAGTTCAATATGCAAGGAACAAGAGAAACAAATGGAAAACAGGACAAGTAACATAAAGAACGACCCTTCATCAGTTGTCGGCTGTCTACTCCTCATTTCGAGCATTGAATGACAAATTACTATACAGTTATTTGTAATAAAGAAATATCATGATTAGACTAAAAATATTTTCAGAAAATATTTGTATTACATTTGAAAATATTGTAACATTATAGACAATCTATTTCATTTACTACAGTTATGATAAATGTTGAAATTGTAAGCCATTAGCTTCAATGCATTCTCGACAACGTGAAAGCACACAGTGATAAACTTTGATACACAAGTCTGGATCAATTTTAGCCAATGCATCAATAAAGAACTGCCGAAGAGCTTCAATACTTCTTGACTTCCGCTGACTTACAAACTTGGCTTCCTTAACTTAGAAAATCTTCGCAAAATTGAGACCTTCGATCAGGATTATCCTCCAGAAGCGCGGAATGTATGGTTTCATATTTAGTTTTGTAAGTTTTGTAAGTTTGACACCAATTTCTGAACTACCACGGCGAATTGATTTCTTAGGGCTTCTTACATATGCCTCAGCAACCGTATCATAGAGTTGCTTTCAGCCTAACTGTATAGTAATTTTACAGACACCCTGTATTATATATATATATAAATGTGCATGCCTGTACAAGTATATACAGGTAGAATTATTTATACAAAGGGGAGAAATAAAACTCTATACATAAAGGAGTACTTACATGATTTTATTGTTGCTGTGAAATTGGAGCAATGATTCTAGGGTTGTGAGCTTCGTGCAAATGCACTTATTAAATTTTCTTAAGTGCATTTGCACGAAATCCTTGGGTCACACACACATGTATATATATATATATATATATATATATATGTGTGTGTGTGTGTGTGTGTAGATATACTCTTTTACTCTTTTACTTGTTTCAGTCATTTGACTGCGGCCATGCTGGAGCACCGCCTTCAGTCGAGCAAATCGACCCCGGGACTTATTCTTTGTAAGCCCAGTACTTATTCTATCGGTCTCTTTTACCGAACCGCTAAGTGACGGGGACGTAAACACACCAGCATCGGTTGTCAAACACAGACACACAAACACATACACACACATACATATATATATACATATATACGACAGGCTTCTTTCAGTTTCCGTCTACCAAATCCACTCACAAGGCATTGGTCGGCCCGGAGCTATAGCAGAAGACACTTGCCCAAGATGCCACGCAGTGGGACTGAACCCGGAAGCATGTAGTTTATTAGCAAGCTACTTACAACACCAGCCACTCCTGTATATATAAATGTATACATATATATATATATATATATATATATATATATATATATATATATATATATATATTTATATATATACATGTATGCATGTATATATACATGTATACATGTATATACATGTATACATGTATACATGTATATATATATATATATATATACATGTATGCATGTATATATATATATATATATATATATACACACCAACTAATACATACTAATACGTACTAATACATACTAATACATACTAATACATACACCAACCCTATACATACACACGTCCAGACCTCTCCTACGCACTTATACTCTCTCATACACACACACACACACTTATACAATACTAATACGTACTAATACATACTAATACATACTAATACATACACCAACCCCATACATACGCACGTCCAGACCTATCATACGCACTAATACTCTCTCATACACACACACACACACACACACCCTTATACATACTAATACATACACCAACCCTATACATACAGACGTCCAGACCTCTCCTACGCACTAATAGCTGGTCATTCAACCCTATTATCAACCCTATTATCTCCCCTTATTTCGCTCTCGCGTCTCATGTTTGATCTTTGACCTCTGGCCGAAATCAGATTGCCATGTTGATTCGCTAGCTTCTGCACGCATTTTTTTTCTCTCCTTGTTTCTTTC
>NC_043004.1:50092527-50095027 GCF_006345805.1 Octopus sinensis | reverse complement strand
ATATAAGCAAGCTACTTAAAGCGGTCAGCTAGCAGAATCGTTAGCACGCCGGGCAAAATGCTTAGCCGCATTTCGTCTGCCGTTACGTTCTGCGTTCAAATTCCGCCGAGGTCGACTTGCCTTTATCCTTTCGGGGTCGATTAAATAAGTACCAGTTACGCACTGGGGTCGATATAATCGACTTTTAATCCGTTTTGGTCTGTCCCCTCTGTGTTTAGCCCCTTGTGTGGTAGTAAAGAAATAGGTTAACAACACTCTCGATCAGTCACTAATATAAGCCAGCCCACTTAAAGCGGCCAGCTAGCAAAATCGTTAGCACGCGGGCCAAAATGCCTTAGCAGTATTTCGTCTGCCGCTACGTTTCTGAGTTCAAATCCGCCGAGGTCGACTTTGCCTTTCATCCTTTCGGGGTCGATTGAATAAGTACCAGTTACGCACTGTGGTCGATATAATCGACTTAATCCGTTTGTCCTCTCTGTGTTTAGCCCCTTGTGGGTAGTAAAGAAATAGGTATTTTGTCGGTCTTTACATTCCGAGTTCAAATTCTGCCGAGGCCGATTTTGCTTTCATCTTTTCGGGGTCAATAAAATATTTACCCGTTGAGTACTGAGGTCGATGTAACCGACTTAACCCTTCGCCCAAAGTTGCTGGCCTTGTGCCAAAATTTGAAACCAATGTAGATCTGCTACTTAAGCAGGAGTCATTAATTAAGCAAGTACGTTTGTACTTTTTCAGATTTGTGTTTAAGTAAAGAATATCGATTTATGCACTACATTGGCCTAAATCAGAAATAACTGGAATAAATTCAAATATAAAACTTTACTGTCACATAAATAAGGATGTAGACGCATTTCATTTATATTAATGATCTGTGTAAAAAAAAAAAAAGACAGGTTTTTGATGGACCTTTTCACGATTTATTGACTGCTCCTCTGAGAAGACATACCCAACTTTCTCAATCATTAGCATAGACTAGCTAATAAATATGTGTGTGAGAGTTTGTGTGCGTGTGTGTGTGTGTGTGTGTTCAAAGTTGTTATGAATTAAGGTAGTATGTTAATGAATAGCCTAATCTGATAGGTATATCTTTTCTGAAGAGCAAAAATAAATCCTGAACACCCTTTCTATTTCTCCTACACATGATTTTGTTTTTATCATGGCACTACGTCCATGCTGGGTCACCGTATTGAAGGGTTTAGTCGAACAAATCGACCACAGTACTTCTTCTTCTTAAACTGATACTTGTTCTATCGATTTCTTTTGCCGAATCGCAAGATTACGGGGAAGTAAACAAACCAGAATTGGTTTTTAGGCGATGGCGAAGGACATCATGTCGTGTTCTTGAGCAAAACAATGCATTTCACGTTCTTCCATTTCATTCAGCTGGTAAGCATGAATAATCCTGCAACGAACTTGCGCCCCATCCGGGTGTAGGGGAGGAATCCAAGAAACCAGCCTTATTAAACAATGCCTCGAGCAGGACAAGTCATCCTTTTTTATAAATGTGTTGTGTGTGTGTGTATATGTGTGTATATATATATATATATATATATTATATATATATATATATATGCATGTATGTATGTTGGGTATGTATGCATGCATATAGGTGTGTGTGTGTGTGTGTGTGTGTGAGTGTGTGTACACGTGTAAGTATATAAATGCAAAACAACGTAGAAAAATATAACTCTAATACCAAAGTTCGGGTAATATGCTTTTATAAAAGCTGCAAAATCTTCACAAAGTATTACTCAGAGTTTCACGTTCCCGTTCGTCGGACAGTTGTGGTTGTGATCAACTGTCCGACGAACGCTAACATGAAACTCTGAGTAACATTTTGTGAAGATTGTGCAGCCTTAATAATGTCATACATTATATATATATATATACATATATATATATATATATATATATAACTTATAAATAAGGGCTAAAGAAAATTATTTCACTGCCAATATGCTGATAACAGACTTTTAAATCGTCAATTTCCACATTTTATTTACTCGCTACAGAAAAAAACACGAAGAACTGAAATCGGGGAAAGCCGGCCGATAGAATTTTTAAAAAGTTCGTTATTTCTATATTGAATCAATTCGGAATTAATCTCATAATAGATTTTTTCCTCTTCAGTAGAACATACAAAAGGATATAAATAAGATACATGCGCCCATGGAAAAAAGCCGAAGCAAAAACCATGAGTACACATAAGTACCCCAGATATATCTAAAAATAATCCATGGGCGCATATAAGTATCTTATTTATATCCTTTCGTATGTTCTACTGAAGAGGAAAAAATCTATTATGAGATTAATTCTGAAATTGATTCAATATAGAAATAACGAACTTTAAAAAATTCATCGGCCGGCTTTCCCCGAATTCAGTTTCTTCGTCTTATTTTTCTGTAGCGAGTAAATAATATGTGGAAATTAACGATTTAAAAGTCTGTTATCAGCATCTTGGCATTGAAATAATTTTCTTTAGCCCTTATTTTATAAGTTT